>NC_089839.1:162833663-163153127 GCF_035609145.1 Eleutherodactylus coqui | reverse complement strand
ACAGTGTTTTGTACAGCACACATGAATGAAGACTGGCACCCCACAATGGATGCCCCCGTTTGTCCTCTCGAGAAACATACCCATTGTAGCCGAATCTGCTCACTGGACACATGGCTAGGCCTGCAATGGAGAGAAAACACTGTCTTTCAGAGGACAACTGAATTCTAGGCCCCACTGTAGATCCATTATGCAGACAAAACACACCCCACAAATAGCATTATTTTGAAATCTAGACCCCTTAGCCCATTTATGCATGTACTGAACATGCTAAACCAGGGTTTATGGAAAAAAACAAACTGTCATCTCACTTTCATGAGTTATTTGCTTTGAGAAGGGAAAATTGGGGAGACTCCCCTTAAATTTTATTGCACTCGATCATTTGTGTCCAGTAATATTCCCATCGGCTTATAGGACACACGGCTAGGTCTACCATGGAGAACACCTATTAGATTTCAGAACACAACTGAAGTCCAGACCCCATTGCACCCTTGGGGGGGGGGGGGGAAGACTCCACCCAATCTTTAGCATTCACGAAATCAAGTATCGCAAAACAATAGTATGTCTTTAACCCTTTCCCGCTCAAGGAAGTACATTTAAGTCGGGGTATCTGTGTGGAGAGGTTGCGGGGCAACCTTCATACAGCGCAGGCGTCAGCTGTTTATTGCAGCTGACACCTGTGGGCAATATCTGCCATCAGCGGCGTGGCCGATCGTGGCTCTGAACCCATTAAATGCCATGGGGCGGCACGATAGACTTTGTCAAATCGCAGTATGACGTAATACTATAGCATTACGTCATACTGCAGGAGCAATCAAAGCATCGCCTGTTATAGTCCCCCAGGGGGGCTTAAAAGAAAAGTGAAGTCAAGAATAATAAAGTTTTATGAATTGTTAACAAAATACATACACATAAAAGTTTAAATCCCCCCCTTTACCATATCTATAATAAAAAAATCTAAAATTATAAGTAAAATACTTATTTGGTATTGCTGCATGCGTAGAAGTCAGATCTATTAAAGTAGCGCATTTACCCGGCACGTTGAATGTCCTCCAAAAAAATTAACGCCAGAAATGCACTTTGTTACTGTCTCCCAGAAAAAAAACAAAAAAACTCAGTGATCGAAAAGTAATGTATTTCGAATTCGTACTAAAACTACAGGACATCCTGCCAAAAATAAGCATTCGCACAACTACGTCAACGGAAAAATTTAAAAAAGTTACTGCGCGCAGAAGATGGCAGAAAAAGCGTTAAAAAAATTGTCTTAAAAAAAAAAAAAACGAACAGTAAATGAAAAAACTATACAAGTTTGGTATTGTAGCAATCATACTGACCCATAGAATGTTATGTTTGTTGCAGTTTGTGCGCCGTAGAAACAAGACGCACTAAGCCCATGTCTGCAATAAGTAGACCGCTCCATTCCCAACATAGTGGACAGGCTTTGTATCGAAGACATTGAAAGGAATGGGAACTCTGCTGCAGTACCAAGCCTGGCTCCTGCTGTGAGAACAGAGCTGTCTGCATCCTGCAGAAATTAACTTGGCGCAACAGCCCAGAAACAGATCAGCTGGAATCCCACATGGAAATCCCCTACCCATTTACTATTGATGACCCATCAATCCTGCTGATGGGCCATCAGTAGTTTACAGCTGGACAAACCCTTTAACACATGACCCACCAATCAGGAGAATGATGGAATATGTAAATGAAAGAAAGTGGATCATACCTGAGCAAAGCCAGATCAGCTCCCAAAGATCATGATACAGGACTGTCAGGATGAATGCTAAGATACATAGCATGGACTCCGGGTTTCCTGTAGATTCATTTTTTATTCCAGTCTATAAAATAAGGAGACAAATTTAAAATTAAAGTTAAACTCTTGAACATGTTACTTTAATGTTCCATTCTGCCCATCACTGCGGAGGTCACTTCTAATAAGAGGAATTAAGCACTGGCCGATAATGCACGGTTGGTGCTTGTTGCATTTCAATGGGTCCAACGGGATTACCCAAGTGGGTGCAGTCCCAATGAAGCACTGGTGTTCTTGCAAATTCAGGAGGATAAGGGAAATAGGAACCCCATTCTCAAAATCAGGACGGGGGTCTCAGTGATGAGACTCCCACCAATCAGCAAATTATTCCCTATGGAAATGGGATAACTTGTAATTGTATTACAACTCCTTTAGAGAAGACTATTTTGGACATCCTTCCTGAATGCAAATTACATAAAATATCTTTGGCCAAGTCATCATTTGATGTTAACAACCGATCCTCATTCTGATCAGGAGTGCCTGCAATAGCATAAGTAGATATGTAATAGTATATAGATAGAGCGCCAACCAAACTGGCATCTTCTGTATAGCATACAAATCATATCAGAAGGGTTTGGATTCTAATTCATATTCATAGGAAGGGGACATATTGTAGATTGATATTTGTTGGGGGTGCAGAAACACTGCTTGGTCCAAAATGTTTTGGGTCTGAGATTTTGATCCAGCTAAGATAAAAACCCAATTATGTGATAGTCAACTGCCAACCAAAAAGACAATATGATAGTTATTACATTTGAGATGTTACATTATACAATGGATATCCTTGGAGTGCAGGCAGGCCAGCAGGTTGAATTTGGTCTTCTTCGCGCTCTGATCAGCAGTCACAAGATTTACTAGAGCTGGGGTCACTGGACTGGTCAGCTACAGGATCTTTGACAATACTTGAGATTATGCCCCATTTACACGGGATGAGCTGTCTGGCAACCGATGCCCGACAGATGGTTCCAGTGACGCTGCTGTGCAGTTATACAGGACTTGAATATTGCTAGCGTCGCTCACAGCGCTGCCGGCATGGTGGTGGAGCAGGTCAGGGAGCTTTCTCTCCCCACCCATCTCCATTCACAGTAAACTGACAATCGCTTATTCTCTGCATGCATTTACACAGGACTATCGTTCAAATTCCTGCGGGAAATTCAAAATACTGGATAATTGTCCCATATAAATGGGCCATTAGGGACTGTAGGTACTCACTCCCTTAGCTCTAAACTGCTCCCTCCTAATAAATGACACTACACCGAAAGCTGGCTTTAAAGGATGGGCCACAGCTTTATTAAATAACTAATTTATAACAAATAATTTTAAACTTTCAAAACCCCTTGTTTCCAAGCTTCCATAATAACTTATCGCACAACTTGGAGTCCAACTGAAAACAAAGGCATAAGAAAGCCCCATACCAACTGGGCTTGAAAAGGCCACCTTCCCCTCACTATCGCTGGCATAGAAAGAAAAAACTTCCCACTACACCTCCAGCTGTGACCACTTCTAAATCAACTTCCACAAGCACTAAACAAACGTCCCCCAGCTCCTTAGGCGGGTTGGGGTGTCCCATTCCAACGACTGGTAGGCTCCTCTTCCTACCTCATCCTCAAATTCCTTCTACCCTCGGTCACACCTAACCTCTCCCTATCCTAACCACGCCACCAGTCCACAGCAGCTTTGTTAAGCATTTTGCTGCCATCATTCCCCTTGAGAATCTGAGGGTCTTAAAGCAACCCTCTGGTCCAAAAACAGATTCCCACAACAGATTCTCTGACTACCTGATGTACACTTAGTATGCATGAGTAAGATACTACATACCTGCTTTGATTGACCAGTGCTGCTCATGCAGGCAACACTGGTCAGTCAGATCAGCATATGCATCATGTAGTCAGAGAAGCTGGTGTGGCCATCTTTGTTCTTCCAGGTTCGGAGGGTCACTTTTTGTACACAAAAAAGCAGGGTAAACCTTTTAGTGACCAAGCCTATTGGCACCTTAATGACCAGGCCAAATTTTGGAAATTGGGCATGTATCACTTTAACATAGAATAACTCTGTAAAGGTTTTGCATATCCAAGTAATTCTGACTTTTCACCACACCTAACTTCAACAATTGGGAAAATTTTGAAAAATTACACATTTGAGATATTAGTTGAAAATGTGAATAATGACAATTTGATGAGGTATAAATTTCCATCTGTTCAGGTTTTTTTAACCATTTCAAAGACGTACTCCTAGGTGTCAGAATGATAGAGAACCCCCACAAGTGACCCCATTTTAAAAAATACACCCCTTAATATATTCACTGTGGGGTGTCTTAAGTATTAGGCCTCATGTCCACGGGCAAAAGAAGAATTTTAATCTGCAGCGGACTTTAACTCTTCTCCTGCCCGCAGGGCCGCATCCCATAGGGATGCATTGACCACCCGCAGGTAGATAAATACCCGCGGATGGTCAATAAAAGTGATTTTAAAAAAAATGGAGCATGAAAAAATCTGGACCATGCTCCATTTTCATGCGGGGCTCCCGCGGGCTTTTATTGAAACCTATGGAAGCCGTCCGGATCCGCGGGAGACCAAAATCGGAATTTACTCACCTGCTCCGGATCTACCCTTCGCCGTGGCTTCATCTTCACTGTCGCGGCCGTATCTTTTTTCTTCGGGCCGGCGCACGCGCGGGGCACGTAACCAACGTGCCCTGCGCATTCGCCGAGATATAGAAAGATCCGGCCGCGACGGAGAGAAGATGAAGCTGCGGCGAAGGGAAGATCTGGAGCGGGCGAGAGGTGAGTTTATTCTTATTTTTATGCCTCATGTCTGCGGGAGGGACTCGCTACAGATTCTCTATGGAGAATCCGTAGCGGGCCTGATTTTCCCCGTGGACATGAGGCCTTAGACCTCATGTCCACGGGGAAAAAAATTAAAATACGCAGCAGATTTTACCTCTTCACCCGCATGCGGATCCGCACCCCATAGAGATGCATTGACCACCCGCGGGTAGATAAATACCCGCGGATGGTCAATAAAAGCGAATTTAAAAAAATGGAGCATGAAAAAAAATGGACATGCTCCATTTTCGTGCGGGTCTCCCGCAGGCTTCTATTGAAGCCTATGGAAG
This sequence comes from Eleutherodactylus coqui, assembly GCF_035609145.1. Classification (NCBI taxonomy): domain Eukaryota; kingdom Metazoa; phylum Chordata; class Amphibia; order Anura; family Eleutherodactylidae; genus Eleutherodactylus; species Eleutherodactylus coqui. Next base: position 163,148,206 of record NC_089839.1, on the reverse strand, counting down.
CCATCTGGATCCGCGGGAGACCTAAAATAAGAATAAACTTACCCGCAGCGGACAGTGCAGATCTTCCCTTCTTCGCGGCCAGATCTGTCTTCGGCCCGGCGCATGTGCCCGGCACGCCGCCGCCATGCCGAGCACATCCGCCGGCCGAAGAAAGAAGATCCGGCCGCGAAGAAGAGAAGACACGCACGGACCCCTGCGGGTAAGTTTATTTTTATTTTCAGCGCTCATGTCCGCAGGGCAGGAGGGACCTGCTACGGATTCTCCATGGAGAATCTGTAGCGGGGCCTGATTTTCCCTGAGGACATGAGGCCTTACCCCAGTTTTTTTCTCCTCTCCAGGAGACAATATAATTTAGGCCTCATGTCCACTAGCAAAATTGAATTGTGCATTCCGCATGTGGATTCCGCGGGTGAAATCCGCATTTGCCCATAGGGAATCGTTGGGCATCCGCAGTCAATTAAATTGAATTTTGCACCCACTGATGGCATTTTAATCGAAATGCGTTTTTCACACGCGGGAAAAAACGCATGCTTTATTTTAGTGCAGATTCTGTGCGGATCAGCCTTATTGCTATTTAAAGGTGGAGATATGCGCATGCAGAAAAAAAAAAACCATTTAAAGCAAATCTGCGCAGAATTTGCTGCAGAAATCTGCAGCAGATTCTGCGCAGATTGTATTTTTCTAGTGGACATAAGTCCTTAGGAGAAAAATAAAATTTCATAATAAAGTTTTTTCCTATAGTGTACATGAAAATGATTTGCACCCCAAAATGAATACCCATTTGTTTGGTGTTTAGAAACACACCCGTTATGGCCTATTATTTACGTATGCACAAGGCACAAAACGAAAGGACCAGCCGGTTGCTTTCAGAACAGAAATTGTGCTTGAAGGTGATTTAGGCCCCATTGCCCACTTGTAGAGCCCTTAAGCGGCCAAAACAATTGAGAACCCCCACAAATGACACAATTTTGAAAACAAGACCCCTTAACGAATTAATCTAGGGGTATACTGCGTATTTTGACCCCAGAGCTTTTGAATGAATTTAAGTAAAGCAGAAGGAAAAAACATTTTTGCAATGGTCTCCTTTTAAACAGTTTTTTGTGCAGCACATACATAAATGAAGACGTGCACCTCAAAATGGATACCAGTTTGTCCCGTGTTTAATATACCCATTGTGGCCCTAATCTCCTTACTAGACAATGGTGAGGCCTGCAATGAAGGGATCACTTTTTGGCTTTTAAGGAACAACTGAATTCCAGGTCCCAATGCTCACTTGTAGAGCCATCAAGGTGCCAAAACGATAGAACGTCCCCCACAAAATTACCTTATTTTGAAAACTTGACCTGTAACAAACGTATTTAAGTGTACTGAGCATTCTGACCCCACAGAAAAAAAAATAACTCTCGTCATAAGTCACTTTTAGGATGTTTGTTTCAAGAAAAGAAAATTATAAGCATACATTAGGCATTTTTAAATATATTAAAACCCAATCATTTTTAAAGAATGGATGTATAAATGTACAAAAACAAAATAAATAAAATATATAAACTCTACTGCGCATGCCCGACTGCCTCTCCACAACCATACGTATCAGAGAAAAAAAAAGAAACATGAAACGCAGGGTTGCTGGGGGCGTTCAGAGCTGGAATAAACAGCAGGAACATGCATGGGATATCGGACTCGGCTGTGTGCAGACAGCCTTAGTTGCCAGGAGCAGGGAGATTTTAAATTTCCAGGGCAATCCCCATCTTTTGTGCATGAGTCTGCCATCTTGCCGATGGGCACATGCGAAGCAGCCAGGGAAAGGCCCGCGAATCAAGATCCTGTCGGGACAAAAACCAGGGGCTTTAGGAAAAGTAAAACAATTTTAAAAAAAGAAAGTTATTTTCCTTACGGATCATATTTGTGAGAGGAGACGAAAACTAACTTTAACTTTCCATTGTAAAACAGCGATCATGTGACCAGGGACTGCATACCACGGTCACCGGTGACACCTCCCTGCTCTCGGCTATGTTTGACAATCGGGAACAGGGAGATTTTACATTTTCCAGGCCCTCCAGCTCCCTTCAGGGATACATGATGAAAGAGGACTTAATTTAAGAACTTTTATGCAACTGCTTTTATCCGTTGTATAACCGCAATCATGTGATTAGGGTCGCACATCGCACCCCCCTTCCCCCATGACAGCTCCCTGCTATTGGCTACCTCCGGCAGCAGGAAGCTGTCACACTTGCAGACCCTGGGGCTTTACTCTGCAAGGCCGGCATGATTTTACAGCCCTGTAGATAAAAGCTCAGAGACCCAGAATGTGAACACATGTATGGGTGGTCACTAGGGGGTTAAATATACAGATGCCAGATTGCACCTGTGGCCCTTACGCTTCAAAATGGCACAGGACCATGTGAGCCCAGATCCAGGCAAGAGGACACTGGACTTCAGTACAATGGTGACACCGCTATATCCTCACACCCAGCGCTCCCATACCAGAAGATGCGGGTAGTAGCTACCCTCCTGTACTACCCAGGATCAGGCAGCATGGTCACAGTCAGCAGAAAGGCAGAGCCCAGAGCAGTATCTCCCCTGGCCCCTGTATCCCTCAGCTCCCATCTACCAATGGTCTGCCAGTCTGCCATGCAACCTGGTCACCTCTCCTGAGGGGAGTAGTAGTCCCTCAGAGATCCTTCATTAAAGATTATGCAGCAGGGGCATGATGAAAAGGGACTCCCAGAATTGAGAATCATCATTCAAGCAAACAGTCTCTTTTAGAGCAGAAGCTGAAGCACATGGGAAATCACTTAAATACGGTGGAAGATGAAGTCCTGTGTTAAATGCCCACAGTCAAACTATAAAAACACTCAAGCCTTACAATCAATCATTTGTCACACCTTAATAACCTTGAAAATTGCCACAGGCGCAATAACCTGCAAATGCAGGGCCTCTCTCAAGTGTCCCCCACCCGACTGAAGAGCTGGGCCTGTAATTTCTTTAGCTCTCTGCTACAACAGAGCCCCGACAAACCTATCGAAATAGACCGCATTCACAGTACCCTGGGCCCCAGACCGGATGACATGGGGAGGCCCCAAGAAATGGTCCTATAATTATCAAAACATAAAGGTGGCAATACCACAGAATAGGGGTGCAATCTGTACCCAATTAGCAAAAATCCTCAGTAGCACAGATAACCCAGATCCTTCCCCCCCCCCTCCCATTTTTGCAGGCCCAGAAACTCCCCATTGGACAGATTGAGGCCACACTGGTGGGCCTGATGGCTATCTTTTGTAATAAAAAAAAAAAAAAAGGCTAAAACTTAGGCAACACCTCTCGCCTCACTTAGCACCTCCTTACACTATGCAAACATAATAGATTTAAAGTATTCCTTAATCTGAGATCACCCTTCACTGTATCCCATTATCCCCAACCAAGCTTTCCCCCCCAGCAAGCTAACAGATCGTTTTATTTGGTGGCACAGTAGGGATTTGGTTTCACCACATTACTTTGTCACCTTGACTAAACTTATGACTACACAGCAAGTTACAGAAACACACTTGGTCCAAGGCTACCTGTGGCTGGAGGCTCGCCAGATACATAGCTTCCTGCAATCCATGATCTCCCGACCATACTCCCGATACGCAGTTTGACACCATCATGTCACCCTTTCAGTGGGGAACAATTTCTCTCTATAATAATCATCTAAATGAACCCTCACATGATCGACTCCATTTATGAGATGCTGGGAGGAAGACCTGAACAAATCACTTTCAACTACGAGATACCACCACTCCTGTGTGTTTATTGCCAAGGGAAGCCACCAGGTGACTTTGGCCAAAACATCTTATAAGATATTACACAGGGCTCAAAAAGTCCATACGATGATTTACCACCTCCCCAAACTGCTTTAGAAGTTGTGGGGCATTGGGTACTGTTTTGCCCACCTGGTGGACATGCCCACAGGCAAGATCTCTATGGAGACGAGCAGGCAGCCTGGTGCCAAGATTCCTGGGCAAGACATGCCTTCTCACCCCTTCAGTTTGCCTGCTGGCACGCAAGCTGGCTGGGATTATCAGCAACAAACTCTCCCAACCTGTATGGCAGCCATGATTTATATTGCATCTTAACCCTTTCCAATCCACTGTCTGACCTCTGAAGACATCATAATTTAAGGCTGTACAGCTCTGATGTTGGAAGACGTCCGTTGGGGTTCTCTTACTGTATATTGCCAGCCTCTCTGCTGTCGGAGCCTATCCAACGTGTCAACTCATGCAGTACTGGCTTTAGCCAGCATATAGCACCGTTGTATAATGGCAGAAAAAGAGTAAGCCCCCTAGGAAAACCAGGATACAAATTGGATTGGAAAGGGTTAATGGTTGAAGCCCTCCCTTGATCTAATCCCCATCATAGCTAGAATTTCCAAAAAGATGATCTGTAAAAAATGGTCCGCTATGGTCTGTATGGAGGGTTTCCTTAGGACTTGGCAACCACGGTCTATTTAAACATCCCAAATATGCCATGACTGACATAGGAGAAATTTTCAACACAGACAATGGTAAATACACCTGTAATAGAAATGAGATTATTCCATCACAATTATAATGAGTGGAAAACCTTTTGTTCTGTTAGGTTTCATATGTATTCAAAGGATTGTTTGACAAAAGCTGTCAGTTATGACTTATTTCCACAGATGCCCTGCGAGGGGTATTATTTAGCCTTTAATTGAATACAACTCTAAAAAAATCAAATAAAAGCTTTTGAAACTAAAGATAAGGTGGCAATTCTGAGATGCACACATGAAAGGACTCACTCATAATGGTACCCCTACTAAGGTTTTTCCGGATCTGTCTGTGCACCCATCAACTACACAGGGTAGTGAAACCGACAATTTATATTGTCAGAGCCAACATAATCTATAGATGGGGATACCCCTTCCAGCTAGTGGCAAAGAATGGCAGATCAGTGGTTTTTAGGTCCCCAACTGACCTACCCAAGTTTTTAGGCACCCTAGAGCTACCCATCGTGGCGATCCCAGATTTGCCGCATATCCCAGCACCTTAAGAGTGTTTGCAGGAGGTCAGACCATGGCGCCCTAAAAGTAAAAGCCACACCACACATCCTACATCCTGAATATTGAATTGTGAGTATCCCTCTAACCCTGCATAACAAGGACTTTATGCAGACTATTATTCCTGCGAGGTCTTCACCTTTCTTTTGGATTGCCTCATAATTTCCTATAACAAGTTACATTAAGTGTTATTGCCCGATTCCATCACAAGGAGCCCAGTTGACTAAGCCCATGGCTGCCTTAATATCCTCGGGGTAGCTGCCTTGATTCAGTTATTCATGTTTTACTGTATTTTTATGTGAAACTTGCCATCTGCAGTGGTGGTGTGTGTGTGTGTGTGGGGGGGGGGGTCGCAGAAGAGACTGCTCTGAAGCCCTTCCTTCCCTACTGGGCTGATGCCACTATGGTGCAGTCGGATGCTGACCCTAGGTCACAACCCCACCCTGTCCGATTGGGATACTGTAACCCAAATCGACAGAACACATCTTCTGTCGCCTTATCCCCAACTCTTTCCTTTTCTACCTGCTTGTAACATGCTTCCTCCGGCCCAGCAGCACCGCACAGTGCTCTTAAGCAACCCTTATGACTACCCTCTCCCTTTGTACTTACAATGACAATGGTCTGAACCGCCCCAGTAAAAAGGGGCCAGATCCCAACACATATGCATAAAAAGCACATCCCAATTGCCTTTTTTCAGGAAACACAAGTGTGACCACCTCTCCAGGTGCACCAGCAAATATTACCCAAAATGGTACTACAGATTTCACGCCGGAAAAAAAACAAAAAACTAGTGTGTTCTTAGCTATTAACACGAGCCTCCCTCACAATCTAGTGGCCTCCAAGGTACATACTAAGAGCAGATATGTTTTTTATAAGCTGGAACTAGGGCATAGAGTCTTAACTATGGCTTTCATTCTAATACAGTTCAGGCCAAGTTCGGATTCCACCTCCTAGGTGAGCTGACACGGTTCACCTCAAGTTCCAGTATTTTTCTGAGGGAACTTTAATCTTGCTCTGGTTCGCGATCTGGACACCTGCTCAAGTCTGGTGCCTCCCTAGTGGCCTTGTATAGACTGCAGAGACAACTGACCAAGCTGCGACTAGTTGACCTCTGGAGGATACATCACCCAGGGGTCAGGGACTACAGTCACTTCACTGCCAATAGCTAGGGAGGTTTGACTACCCATTTATCTCACACGGGTATACTGGACCTTAGAAGCTCTATGTGTAACTATCTGGTCAGACCACGCACCTATCTGTGGGGGCCCTCTTGGGACATAGCTTGGTGGGAGGAACACCTGGCGACTTGACAAGCTGCTGGGTGGTGCATGCTACCTAAAAGATCCATTAGGCCATAGAGACCTTTTCATAAACACACCAGACTAACACGACACCCCCACCCATTAAGTGAGAAGCCCTAAAATGTGTCCTGAGGGGCATATTCATCTCCTATGGGGCAAGCCTGAAGAGGGCAAGGACTGGTAAGCCGATGGGCCTGAATGCTCAACTAGACAAGGCAGAACAGACAAACAAGTCCTCAGGTTTCCCTCTACTATGCACAAAGATTGTGTCCCTTCGCCAAAAGATCTTGGAGATTATGGGCCAAGCCTATCTGTGCATGAGGGAGAGAAGAGAGGTCACGAATAGGTTAATGAATGCAGCTGATTAGCAAGAGCCCTGAACTCACAGGAGAGCCAATCCTATGTTTTTGCAATGAATTCAGATAAAGGAAAGTGCACGCAACCTGCGACATCCGAGTGCTTTAGGAAGCACTGCGACGAGCTTATCACCGATCCTACAGCAGCCTCCTCCCTCCTCCACTAACGTTACAGCCACTGTCCACTCATACTTCTCACGTTTGTGCCAATAGCTATTCCCCCAGAGGACTCCAGGAGCCTTGAGCGCGATATTCTGGAACAGGAGTTATTGTGATGTAGAAATTGAAGATAGGCAAAAGCCCTGCTTCTGATGGCCTTACACCCAGGTTTTACAGAGCCTGTGGAGACATTATAGCCAGAATACTTTGTAAGGCATTTAAAACGCAATCTAGGGGAACTGCCCTTTCCCACACCAAGCACTGCAAGCAATAATTAGTTATTCCAAAACCTGGGATGGACCCCTTAACCTTTGGGAATTATTGCCCTCTAGCTTTATTAAATGTGGATACAAAAATTTTTGCAACTGCCATTGCCACATGTCTACAACCTCTTGTCCCCAAAATGATTAATGGGGACCAGGTAGGCATGGTCCTTGGCCATGACACCAAGGACAATACCATTAGGACCCTCTCCGTGATAGAGCTTGCGTATCGAACAGTTCTTTAACTACGGTTGACACTGAGGAGTTTGAGCAAGTTAGACATTCCTGGAAGCTACCCTACAGAAGATACATAGGTGATAGATTACAAAAGTAGATAATGGCTTTATATTATAATTACCCGGTTTTGAGCAGTGTGAATGGTAAACTATACCCCTGACCCTGTATGCCCTGGTCATGGAATCCCTTGACAATGCAATTAGGGAGAACAGAGGTCCAGGGCTGCAGAGCAGCTCCGATTGAGCATAAGCTTGCCTCATTTGCTTAAGACCTTCAGGTCTATATTATGAAAACCAGGCATGCCTTACCTGCCGTTTTGCAAGAATGAGGCCTACAGCAGGGTTAGCAACTTCAAAATAATCTGCATAAATCCAAAATATTGAACATTACGTTTTCATCTCCGGACAGAGCAGCTTAAGCCTCCGTTTCCTCTAGACTGGTGTGAAGACCACTAACTTTTGACTTCTAACCCTAAACTAGGGGCCCATATACTCGTTCCTAGTGAAAGATGTAGAAAGATGACGACTGCTAACCCTTTCTCGGTTCGGTAGAATCAACCCTCTTAAGATGAATTGCCTCCCTAAATTTCTGTATCTTTCAAAACACTGCCCATACAGATCCCGTAGATGGATTTCCTTAAAAAGGTGGTGGTACATTTTGTCTGGCGAGGGTCCAGGCTGCAGAGTTATAAACCTCTTACCCAGCAGAAGGATAGGCCTACCAGACCTGCTTTTTTGTTCAATAACTATTGATAAATTTTACATTACCAACAATACAGTTGAGATTACTGAAATCTAGTGCTTGCTGACAAACTTACTGGAAAAATACAACGGCAAACAAGCCACAGCTGGAAACATGAGATCCCAATCATTCATATACAACACAATCAAACATGAAGGGGATGTAGGACTAGGAGAAGGAAAGGGGAAACCAGGTGTTTACTCCTTGGCACCTGTCTTTTAATCATGCTTAGTCGCATTACTCACAGGTGCCGTCATGTAGATATTTAGTTAATACAGAGGTTTCTGAGGTCTGTCCACACGGCCCATGAATGATAAAAACCTTTGTATCCCGACCCAAAATCGTCGAGTCTCAGACCCTCCATATGCCAAATCTCATACATTGCCTTAACTCACAGTCCTGGGCACTTCTATATTCTGTTTTCAGAACCTGGGAATTACCTGCCTCGTCGCCAAAAATGAGATCAGTACAATATGAGTATTCATTTACCTCGATTCTTACTAAATGTAAAAACACTTCTTTTCACATCCCAGATACTAAGGTGCCCAAGGATGTGTAAAAACCACCTAACTAGTTATGCCGAGGAATCAACATCCTGGTGAGAAGGTACAGGTCCATAAAATGGAAGAATCTGTCTCAAAATGGCCGCTAGATACAAAATGGAGCATTATAAGATGTAAATAAGCTTGTGTGTAGTGAAACAAAAATTAAAGCAGAAATAACTTGCAGAGCATGGCATTCGGTGCAATGTCTAATGATTTGTTTTTTTCTATTCATCCGAGAACATTTGCCTGGTACAGTCGCTATCAGAAGAGACTCCCCCACGTCCTGAGCTTTGGGAAAAGAGCAAATCGTGCTGATAAGACGCTGCGATCATCCAAACTCCCAAGGGAGGAATAATCATTTGAAGGACATTTCACATATTTATTCTCACTGCGCTGATTGTTAAACAAAGCACAATTCTTGATGTTTTTCTAACCCAATGAAATTAACCCCGTGACTAATGATGACGTATTCCTTTCCTGTATTAGAACTATACTCAGTCAATAAACGCTCAGAGTACGTACGCCTTAAGCAGAGTGAGCTATATACTTGCCGTGGCTCTCTCTCCGTATCTGAGGAGAACTAAAAACCGACTCTTTGTGTGGTTCTTGGCCTCCGTGGTGCACCGGATACGAATTGATTTGGAACCCAAGGCTTGAAAGGTTAATGTGACCTAGCGGTCCTTAACACTGGTAGCCATTAACAAACATCTGTTTCCTTCTGTAATTATATTCTGATTCTTTATATAAATAGTTATGAAACTAAACCAAATCTGATTAACGGCAGCCGTTACCTCAGAGCAGACCGCCCGCCGCCCCCGGGCAGCCGTTACCTCAGGGCAGACCGCCCGCCACCCCCCGGGCAGCCGTTACCTCAGGGCAGACCGCCCGCCGCCCCCCGGGCAGCCGTTACCTCAGGGCAGACTGCCTGCCGCCCCCCGGGCAGCTGTTACCTCAGGGCAGACCGCCCGCCGCCCCCCGGGCAGCCGTTACCTCAGGGCAGACCGCCCGCCGCCCCCTGGGCAGCCGTTACCTCAGGGCAGACCGCCCGCCGCCCCCCGGGCAGCCGTTACCTCAGGGCAGACCGCCCGCCGCCCCCCGGGCAGCCGTTACCTCAGAGCAGACCGCCCGCCCCTGGGCAGTAGTTACCTCAGAGCAGACAGACACCATCCTGCCCAAGACCTATCCCCCGTGCAGTAGTTACCAGACCCACATGCAGTGCTCAGAGGTACCTAGAACTACAAAGGTCAGCTACCTCAGCGTTCAGACCCCATAGAGATGACACCATTAACAATTGTTAAGCGGACAAATTTCCCATCACCCTGAACTACCCTTTTGCTTACAGCCTAGTAAGGGTTAACACTAACATTTAAAACTGACAAATGTACCTGATGGTGCTTTCACACAGACCCCACATCCAGCCCTCCGTGAGCCTAAACCGGGAGTGGAGAGAAGGCATGAGGGAAAGATTTGCATGTCTTCCCTATTTTGGACCCACTTCTGGTTCTGGCCCACAAAAAAACGATCACAAGAACCACCATGCGAAATCACCCCTTAACTGGTACATAAGCTACAACTGGTACAATCCCCACACACACGCCAGTAACCCGATATACCACCTGATTACCAGAGGTCTCAAATCATAGTTACCTGTGCCCTGCAGCAGCACAGGAGCTGGTGTGGTCATCTGCTGGGCACTGTTCCCGCTGGTGTTGGCATCTGCTGGGCACTGTTCCCGCTGGTGTTGGCATCTGCTGGGCACTGTTCCCGCTGGTGTTGGCATCTGCTGGGCACTGTTCCCGCTGGTGTTGGCATCTGCTGGGCACTGTTCCCACTGGTGTTGGCATCTGCTGGACACTGTTCCCGCTGGTGTTGGCATCTGCTGGACACTGTTCCCGCTGGTGTTGGCATCTGCTGGACACTGTTCCTGCTGGTGTTGGCATCTGCTGGACACTGTTCCTGCTGGTGTTGGCATCTGCTGGACACTGTTCCCGCTGCCAGGTTTCAGTCACCTCCACTCGGATGAAGGTAAAGGCAGCCCCTGTGTTCGCTTTGCTGGCGGTTTTCTACCATACAAGTCCTCCTCAGATACCAGCCTTCAAGTGTCAGAAGCGCAGGCCAGGAGGAGCGCTGAAGAGGCAGAGAACAAGTCCTAAAACTGAAGCGCAGGGGATTCCAGACATCTGTGAAGCTCTTCCTCACCATCCGCTCTGATGATCAGCCGCTGCAGAAGGTCCTTCATTTTCAGAGTCTGAAGCTGTGACAGGAACTGTGAGACGCTGTGACAGGAACAGGGAGCTATCACCTGGATGCTGCATGCTGCTTCCTTTCCAGATGATGGCCCACATCTCTGCACCTCCATATATCACTGCTGCTCCTCTCAGCTTGTTCCTCTGGGCCAATCACCAGCCGCGGTCAGGCCACCAGATTCTGCCTGACAACCACAGGCCTTTTCCCGCCATTTTTCTTCAGCCAATCATTTGTTTCTGCAAGCCACTCCATCACTGGGCAGAACTCCCTGCCATCTCATCTGACCCAGTAATGACCTTTTTACATATCTCGGCTCACCAGAAATACCCCTCCATGGAGGGTGACATATCCATCTTGTACCTAATGCTCCCAGATTCCATGAGTTTCTCTCCCACTTGTCCTTTAGGCCTTACATGGGCATGTCCAAGCTCTGTGTAAGGCCACCTGCAGACGAGCAGGTCGGATCCGGCGGCGAGATTTCTCGCCGCGAGACACGACCCGCCTGCAGAGACGAGCGCGTACTCACCCGCGCCCGGCGGCCCCAGCTCTTTCAAGAATGCGCAGACCGGAGCCAGCGGCCGGGTGAGTGACATTTCTGTGCAAGGCTCTGCGAGCCCTGCACAAAAATAGGACATGCCGCGGTTTGTTAACCGCGCGAGATTTCGCGCGGCCAAACCGCGGCCGTCTGCATAGGAGTGCGTATTGTAATGCTCTCCTATGCAGGCTTTCAGTGGTGGAAATCCCTATTGTTAGCCATCCTCAGTGTAGGTCATCAACAGTAGTTCGGTGGGGATCCGTTACCCATCTGGTTGCAGTGCTAGTGTGCTCAATGCACAAAGCTGTCTTCTGCAGGAAGCAGACAGCTCCACTCTTACTGTAGTGGCCAGCCTTGGTATGGTCAGTATACAAATGAATTGGAACTTTGCTGCAATACGAAGCCTAGCTCCTGCTGTGAGAATAGCTGTCAGCTTCCTGCAGAAAGGAGCTTAGTGCACCAGTCCAGAAACAGATTAGCTGTGATACCGCATGGCACTCCCTGAACGATTACTACCGTGTTTCCCTGAAAATAAGACTGCCATTTTTTTGCCCCAAAAAGGGCAGTGTCTTATTTTCAGGGGAGGCCTTATACTGACCTGGTCCGCGGTGTCCTGATTGTCTCTGGCGACACTGTGGCAAGTGTCCTTCATCAGCCTGCTCAGCTTCTTTCTGGCGACAGGGCTTTGAATACCCCGCCTCCAGCAAAGCAAGCGCTGCGATTGGCTAATCTCAGCGCCATCTGCAAATCACAGCTAGTGCTCGATGAGCCAATCACAGCCATTCATTGTCATCCAGATTAAGATATCACATGGATGGCTCCCACGGCTTCCATTGAAGTTAATTGAAGCAGTCCGGACCTGCAGCAGTCATTGCGCTGGGCCGTGGATCCGAGGGAGAGCAGGAATTTTAAAAAATAAAAAGACACGGTGCACGTGTGCAGCATGCTGCCTGCGTAGCGAGCACATCCGCCAGGAAGAAAAAAGGTCCAGCTGCAACAAAGGGGAGACCTGCAGCGTTCAGACAGGTGAGTATGCTGTCATTTTTGGCCTCATGGTGGTAAAAAACTGCTGCAGAATTTTACTTTGTGTGCCCATACATGAGTAGGGAGGACAGAACATGTGTTCTGTCCTCCCTAAGGCCTCATGTCCATAGGGAAAATCAGGCCGGCTATGGATTCTCCATGGATTATCCGTAGCGGGTCCCTCCTGCCCCGCGGACATGAGGGCTGAAAAGAATAATAAACTTACCTCTCGCCCGCTCCGGATCCTTCCTTCGCCGCTGTGCCATCTTCTCTGCGTTGCGGCCGGATCTTCTTTCTTCGGGCCCGGCGGATGCGCAGGATGACGTCGGTGACGTGCCCCGCGCATGCGCCGGCCCGAAGAAAAAAGATCCAGCCGCGACGGAGAGAAGATGGCGCCGCGGCGAAGGGAAGAACCGGAGCGGGTGAGTAAATTACGATTGTTGTCTCCCGCGGATCCGGGCGGCTTCCATAGGCTTTAATAGAAGCCCGCGGGAGCCCCGCACGAAAATGGAGCATGGTCCAGATTTTTTCATGCTCCATTTTTTTTTTAAATCACTTTTATTGACCATCCGCGGGTATTTATCTACCCGTGGGTGGTCAATGCATCCCTATGGGGTGCGGATCCGCAGGCAGGCAGAAGAGTTAGGCCTCATGTCCACGGGGAAAATCAGGCCCGCTCCGGATTCTCCATGGAGAATCTGCAGCGGGTCCCTCCTGCCCCGCGGACATGAGCGCTGAAAATAACAATAAATAAGAATAAACTCACCTCCCATCCCCTCCGTTTCTTCTCTTCGCTGCGGCGTCATCTTCTCTGCGTCGCGGCCGGATCTTCTTTCTTCGGCTCGGCGGATGTGCAGGATGACGTCGGTGACGTGCCCCGCGCATGTGCCGGCCCGAAGCAAAATGATCCGGCCGCGACTGAGAGAAGATGGCGCCGCGGCGAAGAGAAGAACCGGAGCGTGTGAGTAAACTCTGATTTTTGTCTCCCGCGGATCCGGACGGCTTCCATAGGCTTCAATAGAAGCCCGCGGGAGCCGTCCCCGCGGGAGACCCACATGAAAATGGAGCATGGTCCGGATTTTTTCATGCTCCATTTTTTTTAAAATTCCTTTTATTGACGATCCGCGGGTATTTATCTACCCCGCGGGTGGTCAATGCATCCCTATGGGGTGCGGATCCGCGGGCAGGAGAAGAGTTAAAATCCGCTGCGGATTTTAATTCTTATTTTGCCCGTGGACATGAGCCCTTAAAAATCCGCTGCGGATTTTAATTCTTCTTTTGCCTGTGGACACGAGGCCTTAGGGTTCATGTCCACGGGCAAAATGAGATTTAAAATTCGCAGCGGATCTCCCGCGCGCGGATCCGCACCCCATAGGGATGCATTGACCACCTGCGGGTAGATAAATACCCGCGGATCGTCAATAAAAGTGATTTTAAAAAAAATGGAGCATGAAAAAATCTGGACCATGCTCCATTTTCATGCGGGTCTCCCGCGGGGACGGCTCCCGCGGGCTTCTATTGAAGCCTATGGAAGCCGTCCGGATCCGCGGGAGACCTAAAATAGGAATTTAAAGCATTTCCTCACCCGCAGCGGGCCGCGAAGCTCTGCTCTTCCTCACGGCCGCATCTCCCTTGCTTCGGCTCGGCGGATGTGCCCGGCGCATGCGCGCGGCACGTCGACGACGTGTCGACGACGTGCCACCCGCGTCAGGAATTCATCCGCCGGCCGAAAATGAAGATCCGGCCGTGAGGAAGAGCAGAGCTTCGCCGCCCGCTACGGATAGGTAAATGCTTTTAAATTGCTATTTTCAGCGCTCATGTCCGCGGGGCAGGAGGGACCCGCTGCAGATTCTACATGTAGAATCTGCAGCGGATCTGATTTTCCCCGTGGACATGAGGCCTTAGAGTGGAGCATAAGTAGACAGGCAGATAACCTTCCCTGCAACGCAATGACGATGGAGCAATGTCCGCTTTCAACTTTATTGCAAGGTAAAGGTAAAACTGTAGAAGAAAATCATGCACATAGCAAAGTACACTAACATAGCAGGACATAGAATACATTATATACATGTGAAAAGACAGGAAGCATGTAATACAGCCATGAGAGATGATAACCCTAGGACACATGCTCTGCTATCTGAATAACACACATAAGACTGGAAACTATAGAAGTGGTATAATGATGGAACTGGAAACATAATATACACAGGATTGAAGAGTATAACTTCAGGTAGAAGTTCTCACATACCGACGATGCCGCTGTGAGCCTGGATAATAAAGGTTTCCAGAGGGTCTCTATAGATGTCCAGACATGAAGAGACTGTACCAGAAAATGGCTACTGTGGGCTGAGCTGATGTCACCGAGGTCATGGATAAAACATACAGCATCCCTCAGAGGACAAAATAGACTGAGGCTCAGTATATAAATGCCCACTAGATGGAGCTCTAACAGAAAGTCTATCTAGTAATGCCAGAAATAAAGCAATACCTCATACAGTACCGACAATCTTACTGAACAGAGACTGCCAAAGACATGATCATGAGGCCTAAGGGTTTCCTGTAATTTTATTATTTTATTCTAGTCTATAAAATAAGGACACAAATTAAAATGGATTAATAAAGAGGACATCAGATTAAGATCCAACTCAGTCAAAGACTAAACACTAAACTAGAAATCAGTTTAAACGGGAAAAGGAGGAAGTGGATTCTACAGTAAGTAAAGAACTGAGAAATAAACTGAATCCGAGATCCTGCAGTCCAACAGCAGATGTAGGATTTAATGGGTGGCATCAAGATTACAAATTATTCGGTATCCGCAGGAATAACTTGCTGATCAGTAGGGGAGGGGGGGGGGGGTCTCACTGCTTATACTCCTGGCAATCTGTAACATGGAACTTTAATGTTCCATTCCGCCCACCACTGCGGAGTTCACTTCTGATATAATAGCTAGCCAAACATGCACAGTTGGTGCTTCCTTCATGTCGAGGGGACCGACAGGAATACCCAAGCGGGTGCAAATTCAGGAGGATGGGGAAAACGGGGGCAGGTAGTCTTTGTTGAAACCCCACCAATCAGCAAGTTTTCACCTATCCTTTGGAAAGGGGATTACTTTTAATCTTGGTACAACTCCTTAGAGGTCTGTGAACTTGTTTGGACATCCTTCTAGAACGCAAATTCCATACCTTTGGCCAAGTCATTTGATGGTAACAGATGATGATCCTTTAGATTTTGCAGGATAGCCTGCTCAGAATAGATATTTAGTGTATGGAGTGCCAACCAGACTGGCTTGTTCTGTAGAGCATACAAGTGACATCAGCAGAGTTTGGATTTGAGTTTTTATTCAAAGAAAGGGAGAAATTGTCTACAGCAGGCACAATACTCAATTAGACTGCCAGACATTGGATAACATTTTAGTGACATTGTAGATTGGTTATAAATGTTTTGGGTCAGATTTTGATCCAGGGTAGGATAAGTACCAATGTAATACTCAATTTCAAAACCAAAGATACGGTTACTGACCTTGTTTACCCAAGTGCAGACCAGCTGCACTGACGGGGCACAATAAATACTGTGTAGTCTTTACTTGCCTTCCACGTACCAGGGCCAACCGTTTCAAAACTATCTGGGAACTGCAGTTCCAATTCTTTAGAGCCAAAGTGCTGCTACCCAGACTCCTGAGAAGACAAGACTGAGGAGTAAGGATCCAGTTCTAGCAGTTTTTGGTCTCCCAACATATGATAGGCATTACCTTTGAGATGTTACATACAATGGATATCCTTGGAGTGCAGGCAGGCCAGCAGGTTGAATTTGGTCTTTGCGCTCTGATCTGCAGTCACAAGATTTACTGCAACTGGGGTTACTGGACTGGTCAACTACTGGATCTATGACAATACTTCAGGGGTGACAAATTATGCTCCATTTACACGGGATGAGCTGTCGGGCAACCGATGGACAAATAGTTTGTGACGCTGCTGTGCCTTTACACAGGTTTTGAGTATTGCTGGCTCTGCTCACAGCGCTGCTGCAGTCACATGAGTGTCCTATGCCCCATTCACATGCAGAGATGACTCAATTTGTCAGAAAATGACGGTTTTGAGCAATCATTCTGCATTAGCTAGTAATGGCTAATCATTTCATTAGTAGCCAAATTGCTTAATTTGCATGTATTTAGAGAATAGCGGGTGGTCTGTTCTTGAAATGCATCTGCCTTGTTGCTATCAGCCCTGCCTACGGAGAACACAGCATGCCGTTCCAGGGACGAGGATATTCTGCTGACTTGAAGTCAGCCATGAACTAAAAGTGCACAATGGGCGCTCATTTAATGCAATGGCCATTGCTCAAAAGCAGCCGTTTGGAGGAATTTTGAGCAGAATTACATGTCTCCCAAAAAAAAAAAAAAAAAGGAAAGGAGTAGGATTAAAAGTTCCACGAAAATGCAAGTCCTCAAAATCCCAGAATAGGAAATAGGATCAAGAGTTCCACGAAAATGCAAGTCCTCAAAATCCCATTGATTGGGGGAAAAAATTAGTATAGCAGTCTGATACAATTAAAGATAATTAATTTTTTTTTTTATAACCCCTTCCTGCTCCAGGGCATAAACTTATGTCCTGGGGACAGCAAGAGATTACTTATGATCTCGCACTATCCCGAAGCGGGAGCCGGCTGTCAGTCATAGCTGGCCTCCCGCTGTTAAACCCTTTCCCTATGTAAATTGCGGCATGGGAAGGGTTCACAGAGGGAGCGCGTCACCGGGCGTCCTGTATTACTGTACTGGATTATATTTTTCTCCAGCAGGTTTCAGTGTATTCTGTAGCAACCTAATTGTCTAGTGTGCACACATCATCAACCAGATCAGACACAAGTGATGACTCTCAGGTCTAAGCTGGGTCTGGCATACAATGCTGAGAGCCTCAGGTTTTTTGAAACTCAATACCTGCCCTTTATGGGTGTATAACAGATTACATCAGTAACGTGTAGGATTCCCATACGTTGGTCATAGGGAATTCCCTGCCCCCCTCCCCACCTCGCTCACGTTGCGTGCATAGCCAGTCTTTGTCCTATTAGCATGTGGTCAGGCAAAAGAAGTTTTTGTTTGAGAAGTTGAGTTGGGGGGGGGGGGGAGATGGGCTGGGAAGACACCCAAAATGGATACACTTAAAACACAGTATAGGAATGTGACTAACTCTTAGAGGCTGGAAAAGAGCTTAACATTAGGCTAAAGTTATAAAAACACACATCTTTCACAATGTTATTGTCCAGCAATTACCATAATGAAAATATTCCGTTATTAGCCTCTACAGAGTTAAATCACTACAGCTGAGTAATAAATCTAGTTTATTACAAATCAATAGACATTTTATGCTAACTAGTCATCATGTCTACTACATTACCATAGCCTGTGATCGCTGTATAAGCGATGAAGCAAGGCAGGGCAGTAGCCCTGCAAGGCCTTATCACAGCGATCAGTGCTGTATTGTAAGTGCCATAGAAGGGGACAAATTGTGTGTAAAGAAAAACTTAAAAATGTAAAGTAAAAAAACCCCTTTTTTATGCCCATATTAGCGTAAAAATTAAAATCCTACATTTGGTATTATTGCGTCTCACAAAAATTAAGCTTTCAGAGCTCAGTCCATAGAAAAAAAAGTTACAGTACTTTGAATGCAGTGATTTAGAAAAAAGTTTCCAAAAACGGGGTTTTTATTGCAGAAAAGTGGAAAAACCTAAAAAAGAATTTTGGTATCGTTGTAACTGTACCGACCCACAGAAAAAAAATGATTGTGTCATTTATGCTGCATGATTAACGCTGTAAAAAAAATAAATAAAAAAATCTATGGCTGAATTGATGCGTTCTCTCCCGAACAAAAAAAAATAAAAATAAAAGTTTTAGAATACAGTCAATGTATCCAAAAGTGGCACCAAGACAATTCACCACGAAAAAAACAAGTCCTTATACAGCCATGTCAACGGAAAAATAAAAAAGTTTTGCTTGAAAAATGACGAAAATCCGCCAAAAGTCGTTGCTTCCTTAAGCCCAAAATAGGCCATGTCCTTAAGGGGTTAAAACAGTACATAATAAAGTTTGGCATTGTCATAGTTGTTCTGACCCATAGAATAAAGTTTGTCACTTTCGTTATAGTGGGTAGGTTGCAAATTCAAGATCCATCCAAAGATGGCGGGATTGCTTTTTTTTAAGTTTACTTCTTAAAATGTTTTAGAAAGTGTCAGTACATTTTATGGTATATTTAATAGTACCTTTGAAAAATACAACTCTTCCTACAAAAAAATAAAGTCAGACAGCTATGTTAATGGTAAGATTAAAAAAAGCTATGAATTTCGTAAATTGGGTAGAAGAAAATAAAAAGGTTGCGCTTTTAAGAGGTTAATGAGCCAGGTATGGGCTATGTGCTTGCTAAACATTACCTGCCCGCCCCCTTAAAAAGGATATTGGACTTACTCTTTATAGACCTTAACTCTAGTCAAAACTTAAAACACACAGGTGTCACCATACATTATGCCAATATCCCCTTTCCCGATATCACAACCCAGGAAGCTGAGTGGTTCGTTCCTTAAAGTGCAAATAACTTAAAGCAGCTTTGTAGTATAAGACATTACTGTTGGACGATTTGCAAACTGAGCAAACAAAATAGTTTGGTAGATTGAGAGAATTCTGTAATCAAAATTAGTGCCTTTTTTTAAACTTTAAAGTCGCAAGTAGTCACAAGGAAAGCATCTCCAATGTAAGGATCCAACCACAGCTCCTTATCCTTTTAGTGAGAAAGCCTGTCTGCAACTTAGTGACAGAGCCAAATTTTGGAAGTTTGACATGTCACTTAACATAGCATAACTCAGTAAAGGCATTGCATATCCAAGTGATTCTGACATTGTTTTTCGCCACGTGTTGTACTTCATTGAGGCCCCCTGTACACAGGTGCAAATTCTGCGGTGGGATTTCCCGCAGAATTTCCACGCATGCCCACCTGCATTAGTTTGCATTGCAAAACGCAATCCTAAGCACACAACCGCGATTTGTCCGCTCAAAAACACACAGAGAACATACTGCGGCAGGTTCTATTTCTGTGCGGGTCGCTGAGGCCCACACAGAAGTTATAGTGATGGGTCGGCTCCGCTCTGCGTATGCACCGGCTGGCCGGCAGCCTGTGCCTAGCAGGAGACTGAAGACAGGGGGCGAATTCTTGCAGCGGGATCAAACCCAGCCGTCTGCAGGCCGCCTTAGGTTGTGTTCATTAAATGTGCCAATATTGGGGAAAAAAAATTTTAGATTTTCATTTTTCACATTCAACTGTAATCTCAAATATGTGCAAACATACTGTACAAATTTTTGCCAAGAGACATTTCATTTTTATTCTGAATGCACATTTGAAAAGCTTTAGTGTTTAACCATTTAAGAGATGTACAAATTTAATATTACTTCTCAGCATTTTGAGGAACACTTTGTTTTCCTACACCAAGCCAAGATTGCAAAAGCTCATAAGTGTCAGAATGATAGATACCACAAATGACCCTTACTTTAAAAACTACACCCGATAATGTTTTCACCGAGGGGGGTCTTGATTATTTTGACCCCACAGTTTTCCAGGAATTAGTTCAATTCAGAGGACAAAAAAAGATCTCATTTTTGCAAATATATGTCATTTTAAAGGCATTTTTTTTCCTATAGTGCACATGAAAATGAGGATTCACACCCCAAAACGGTTACCCATTTGTCCTGTGTTCAGGAACATACCTATTGTGGCCCTAATCCTATGTCTGGATGCACAACGGGGCCCAAAATAAGAGTAGTCAGTGTCTTTAAGAACAAATTTTGCATGAAGGCAATTTAGGCCCCATTGCCTACTTGTAGAGCTCTTGAGCTCTTGAGCAGCTTGGAATCTGCTTGCGGAGGCCCGCAGCGGATACAAGCTGTGAGTCCGGCCGTGGCGCTGTATACGGCCATGTAATGTACTGCGCAGCACTGCGTACTGACACAGGCGGTCATGCGCAGTACACCTTTTTTGTTTGTATTTCCAGCACCGCTCAGCGATGACGCGGGTACCCGCAGCCCGTATACAATATAGTTGCGTAAGGGCTGCGGGTATATCCGTGACCTTGAAGCATTACCACGGATCAAACGCATGCAGAATCCTTAATTCCTACCTGGTCATGTAGGTAGACCGCTGCCTTATCACGTGACCGGGGAAGGCTCAAGGTAACAGCTCTAGGCTCTGACCGTTGATCACCGGGAGCAAAGGGATTACATTTCCTGGGCTCCCAGGCTCCTGTGCATGTGTCCGGTATTTTGCTGGTGGTCGCATGTGCAGAATCTGGGAAGGTTCATGTTGGGATTCAAATATGGAGGACTCCAATAAGTTTATTCCCCTCTTACCGATCGCATCGGTGAGGGGAAATAAATTTTTTTACATTTTACGTGCTCTTGATTATCCATTGGACCAGGAACCGCTTACCACGGTCCTTTAAAACCTCCATGCTCTCGGCCAAGTTTTGTAGCCTGGAGCAGGGAGTTTTTAAATTACTCTGGCAATCCACAGCTTTGGCGTACGATTCTGCCATTTTGGCGATGGGCACACGCGCAGAAGCTGGGGTAAGGTAGGAAATAAATCCGGGGGCCTTAGTTATGTAATTTCATTCTCCCTCGCAGATACGATTCGCGAAGGGAGATGAAATTCAATTGTTTTTGTTTAATTTTTTTTCCACATGTTAACTTTAAATCACTGTTATCCATTAGATAACAGTGATCACATCCCCATGGACATCTCTGTGCTCCTAGCTACATATGCTAGCCAGGAGAAGGATTTTGAATTTCCGGGGCACAAGCCCCTCTGTGCAAGTGTCCGATAAATGACATTGGGAGCGCATGCGCAGAAAGGGACTTAAGGTCCCAGAAGACCGGGACATCGTGGAGGATCAGGGGTCAGTATTTTCACCTCCTCCATGGTTCCGAGGAGAGATAAAATTTTAATTTAAACTTTTTCCATTGGATAGCAGCGATCACAGGCCCGGAAACAGCTCACCGCGGTTCCTGGTGACATCTGGTTCCCGGCTACCTTAAGGACCCAGGAGACTTTACATTTGCCAGGGCTCCAGGGTGAGTATGCTCAGCTGCGCTGATTATTCTGATTCATCAGGGCAGCTGAATCTTTAACTTTTTCTATATCTTATTGTGATCAGCGCTATCCAAATCACATTGCCAGGGGGCTCCATGCTGTCGCCTACCTGCAGGCTCTGACAGCATGGAGCCATCACATCCTCAGCTAAGAGGGCTTCAACTACTTCCCGCTCCAGGACATAAATGTATGACGCTGGGCAACCTCTTCATACAGCGCGGGTGTCAGCTGTTTATTACAGCTGACACCCGCGTGCAATAGCCATGATTGGCCGTTCACGGCCATTAACCCTTTAAATGGCGCTGTCAGTTTTGACAGCGGCATTTAAATCCCGATGTTCGGAGCCGTGATATCGGGGGAGCCGTGCAGGTGTCATGGCAGCCGGGGGCCTTCTTAAAGGCCCCAGTGCTGCCTTGAGAAATTGCCTAGCAAGCCATCCTTATGGGGTGGCTTAATAAGTTGCCTGTGAAATTACAGTATGACATAATGCTGCAGCATTAATACATACTGCAGGAGCGATCAAAGCATTGCATATTGTAGTCCCCCAGAGGGACTTGACTGTAAAGTTAAAAAAAATATAAAGTTTTTTTAGTTATAAAAAAAAAAAAGTTTAAATCACCCCCTTATGCCAGATCTATAATTAAAAAAAATCTAAATAAAATAAATACATATCTGGTATCGCCGGGTCCGTAAAAGTCCGCTCTATCAAAGTAGCACATTTACCCAGCACGGTGAACTTTGTCCGAAAAAAAAAAAATAAATGCCAGAAATGCAGTCACCGTCTCCCAGAAAAAAACGCAATAAAAAGTCGTATGTATTCCAAATTAGTACCAACGGAAACTTCAGGACATCCCGCAAAAAATGAGTCCTTGCTTAACTATGTCAACAGAAAAATTAAGAAGTTATTATGCGCACAAGATGACGGCAGAAAATCGAATAAATTAAAGGTCTTTGGAAAAAAAACCTATACAAGTTTGGTATCGTAGTAACCGTACTGACCCATAGAATAAAGTTGTCATGTCGTTTTTGTTGCAGTTTGTGCGCCGTAGAATCAAGACACACTGAAAGATGGCGGAATGTCGTTTTAAAAAAATTTAACTTCACTTAGAATTTTGTAAAAGTTTTTCAGTACATTATATGGTACTTTAAATAGCACCATTGAAAACTACAACTCGTCCCGCAAAAAACAAACCTTCATACAGCGACGTTGATGGATAAAGTTACGATTTTTTTAAAGGGCGGGGGAACAAAAATGGAAAAAAAAAAAAAGGCCGTGTCACGAAGGGGTTAATCCAAAGAGGATGTTTTTACGTCCTCTAGGATTAAAGCTCACTTAGCTAGGACATAAAGACAATGGGGCTGTCACTTAGGGGTTCAGTAAGGTAAGATTTAACCCCTATGTGTGATTGGGAAAGATGGATGTTATCCTCAATTATACCTACATTTTTTGGTACTGCGTGGGCTTATTCATTAAATCTACCTTTCTGCAATGTCCAGATCCGATGTCTGACCTTATTAACAACCCAGTGTATAGATAGAAATATAGGACATCATTATTTTACGGCCTCGCTCTGCACTTTTATACCTCTGCAGTTTGTACTCATCTCCTCAAGTTAACATTAAGGAATGTAGAGATCATTTCTATGTTAACACATTTAAACATAACTTATGAGAACGCTACATCCATCAGAGGGTGACCCATCAGCCACGAGTTCATTAAGGACCTTCTGAGATGATAAGGCTGCAGCTGAGGGGAGAGGTTATACTGATATTTCAGATACGATACATCAAAGATTTCATATTTAGGTAGGTTTAACAAAAGTTTAGCAATCCACTTTTAAATATAAAAATATTACTGGCCCTTAGGTATAAAGTTTGTCCCAGAAAAAGTAACTTGCCTTATAGGAACTTCTGAAGAGCTCACCAAAAGAAGCAAATGCAGTTCTCAATTGAAATTTGAGCTGCAACAAGACCCCCATAACAATGCTTGGGCCTGTATTGGAGTATGTTTATATGGGACTAGCAAAAAAAAAAAAAATGGGCGAGTGACAAGGCTGTAGCAAAATGTGCATGCTTTACATGTAGATCTATGGATGGATATGCTATGGATTTCACTTTAAACATTGACCAAAATACAATCCACTATAAAAATCTGCAGAATGAATTGGCATGCACAGCCTATTCATATACACAGATTGTTACAGCCTGTGGATAAGATAGCTGATGCTATACATCTTTGCCTTCCAATTCAATTACACAGTTGTTGATTGAGTGTAGGACATCAGTAGTAAGGTATAGTGCTGGAGGATTAAAGGGGTTGTCTCACGGCAGCAAGTGGGGTTATACACTTCCGTATGGCCATAATAATGCACTTTGTAATGTACATTGTGCATTAATTATGAGCCATACAGAAGTTATTCACTTACCTGCTCCGTTGCTAGCTTCCCCGTCGCCATGGAGCCATCTAATTCTGATGTCTTCTTGCTTTTTTAGACGCGCTTGCGCTGTGCGGTCTTCCCCTTCTGCTCGGTCCAGGCACGAGCGGCGTTCTGGCTCCGCCCCTTCTATGCATCATCGCGTAGCTCCGCCCCATCACGTGTGCCGATTCCAGCCAATCAGGAGGCTGGAATCGGCAATGGAACGCACAGAGCCCATGGTGCACCATGGGAGAAGACCCGCGGTGCACCATGGGAGAAAACCGCAGTGCATCCCTGGGAAAGGACCGGCGGCCATCTTGGGAGAAGATTTTTTAAAGTCCTTATTTCGGCAGATCGGTAAGTAGCTGCATTTTCTCGTGGCAATATCACAATTTTGAGGCGCTACAAAGTCACACGACTTCGTGACTATTGCTGGGTTTTTCAGGGTCTTTAAATACAAGCCCCCCCTGAAAATAAGCCCTAGCTACATAAAAAAAACAAAAAAACCTACACAAATACATTACCCAACAGGCACTGTTCTGCCACTTTTCCTGCAATTCCGCTGCACTTGTTTGTAGTCTTTAGCCACCGCTGCCCGGTCAGGGGGCTCAGCCAATCACTGCAGCGCTCTAAACAATTAGCCATTTAATGCAATAGTTTATTTTAAGGACAAACAGTAGGACTTCCTACTGTAAAAGTTTTACTGCACAAACACTGCGATTTCGTGCGAGGTGACACAAAGGAAGGCTCCATAGGAAAATATGGGCTACAAAACATTACATATTGTGGCTGTATAGAGCATGTATGATTTTTTCACAATGTAGCAGCCTACACATCACTAATGTGAAGGAACCCACTGGAAAGCATGGGCTTCACATGCATGCCACTGGTAGCGATGCCGCATCGTGAGAAAAATTGCGTAATCTTGTTGCCCTGTATGAAAGCAGCCTGTATCTTAAGTGATAAAATGTTAGCACATTAACCCTTTCCAATCCAATTTGTTGTATCCTGGTTTTCCTAGCGGGCTTACTCTTTCTGGTGTTGTACAACAGCGCTATATGCTGGCTAAAGCCAGTACTGCATGAGGTGACACGTTGGATAGGCAGCGACAGCAGAGAGGCTGGCAATACACAGTAAGAGAACCCTGACGGGCGTCTTCCAACATTAGAGCTGTACAGCCTTAAATCATAATGTCTTCAGAGGTCAGACAGTGGATTGGAAAGGGTTAACATTAATACAGGTTGAAAGACCAGGAAGAGGCAGGAACATGCAGGTCCCTAACCGAAATTATTAGTTTAATTACTTTAAAGGTGCAATACGATTTGCATTTAAGTAAACGAGGTCATTACTTTTCTGCAATAATATTTGATTCAAGACAAAACAGAAAACTAAAACAAAAGTGTAATAAGGTAACCGATTAAGGCAATCTTGTCTGAAAGTTTGTCGCTGTTATGTAGTGAATAAGATATGTGAATTCTCCAAACACGTTCAAGGTCTCACCTGAGGACGGATTTTATGAGGTAGTAGAGCTCATGGGGTGAAGTTCACAGACCCAGCCTCAAAATTGTTTGAAGTGATACCTTCATACTAAATGGTTAAAAATTTGTGTCTTGTACTATTTTCCCAGTTAACATTTATTTTAACCCCTTAACGACTGCCCCATCGGGAAACTACGTCCTCAGAAAGTGGGCCTTAATCCTAGAGGACGTAGTTTTATGCATCCTCTTTGGATTGATGCCCACTGGCCTGAGGACGTGACAGCTCCATGCTGTCGGTGCCCGCAGGTAGCCGACAGCATGGAGCTGTCATCCCAGGATGCGGGCAGTCCCCCCCGGAATTGCGATCGGCGCTATAAAATGAATAGCGCCGATCGCAAAAAAGTAAACAAAACAGTGTAAAAAAGTAGTAATTCAGCTGCTATGATGGATCGGATCCATCACGGCAGCTGAAAATACTCACACGGCTTGTCGGCGGTGTCCCCCGGAGATCTGGTCCTCCTGGACCCGCCGGCGGCCTTCTGCGCATGCGCGCCTGACGATGACGTCACGCGCAGAAGCCCGGGTGTCCCCGGAAAATTTAAAATCTCCTGGCTCCCGGCTCCTGAAGGTAGCCGGGAACCAGGAGGTGTTACCGGGGACCACTGTGAGCGGTCCCCGGGCCCGCGATCACCGCTATCCATTGCGATAGCGGTGATCGCGAAAAAGTTTAAAAAGTAAAACAAAAGTAAAGTTTCACCTCCCCTCATGGATCGGATCCATGAGGGGAGGTGAAGATACTCACCCCCGGTCCTCTGCGATGTCCCGGGACCCGAAATCCCCGATTGCGCATGCGCGCCCGATGATTGACATCGGGCGCGTGCACAGAGGGGCTCGAGCCCCGGGAAATTCAAAATTGCTCTGCTCCTGGCTGCCATGTGTAGCCAAGAGCAGAGGGATGTCACTGGGGACATGGTCACTGTCATCCAATGGATGACAGTGATCATGTAAAGTAAAAAAAAAAGTGCAAAAAGTAAAAAAAATAAATAAAAAAGGGGTAAAAGGTAAAAAAAAAAAAAGTGCAAAAAGTTAAAAAAAGCTTGCGTTTCATCTCCCCCCACGGATCATATCCGTGAGGGAGGATGAAATGACGTACCTAAGGCCTGCGGATTTATCCGCGGACCTCAACCCAGCTTCTGCGCACGCGCCCGTCACCAATGTGGCAGGCGCATGCGCAAAAGCCGTGGTTTTTTAAAATCTCCCTGCTCCTGGCTACAAAACTTAGCCGAGAGCCTGGAGATTTCACGGAGGGCCGCGGTGAGCGGTTCCTGATCACGTGTTCGCCGTTATCCAAAGAATAATGGCGATCACGTAAAAGTTAAAAAAAGGTGAAGCTTCATCTCCCCTCACTGATGCGATCGGTGAGAGGAGATAAAAATTTTTACCGGAGGCCTCCATATTTGCACCCCGACGCAATCTTCTTCCGTGAACTTTCCCGTATTCTGCGCATGCGACTGCCGGCAAAACACCGGACACATGCACAGGAGTCGGGGAGCCCAGGAAACTTAATACCTCCTTGCTCTCGGCGACCAACGGTCGCCGAGAGCCTGGAGCAGTGACGGGTAGCCTCGTTGAGCGGTCCCCGGTCACGTGAAAAAATGGTAGCGATCTACCTTTGGCCGGTCTCACATGACCGGATAGGAATTACGGATTCCGCATGCGTTTGATTAGCGGTAATACGCAGATCAATCGCATTGGATTACACAATTCCGCTCACATTAGCGGGTTGGAATTGCGTAATCCACTCGCAGAAAAGAGAACGCAGCAGGTTCTATTTTACCGCGGATATCCGCAACATAGAGCCCATTGTGCTCCATGGTCGCGGATATACCCGCAGCCCATACGCAACTACGTTGTATACGGGCTGCAGGTACCCATGTCATCGCTAAGCGACGGTGCGGGAAATACAAACAACAAAAAAAAAAGTGTACTGCGCATGACCGCCCGTGTAAGTACGCAGTTATGCGCAGTACATTACGCGGCCGTACGCAGGGTCACAGCCGGGCTCACAGCCGGGATCCACCTACGGCTGTGTGAGCCCGGCGTTATTCAGACCGCTACCTGTAATACGCAATTTACAAGAAGCCCCGGGAACGCTCGCCTTCCTGCAGTTCCAGGAGCAGCTTGTTGAGCGCCTTCTGTGTGAGACCGCTGCACCTCATCAAGCTTACGGAGACTCACAGAGCGCCACTTTTTACACCCCATCCCCGCCACTGAGGTCAAAAAATGACTCCCAAAAAGCATGAGAGGAGGGGGGATACCCGGTTTTATTGCCCCATGTGCCCATCCCAACCAGCCTCCATAATTACCCGTCTTTGGAAATACTACACAGTTCACATTATTACTTTTATCTAAGATTTGGGGAACGCCGAAAAGGGCGTGGAGGGGGGGGGGGGGGGGGATTTTAGGGAGTCAATTTTTATTCCGTACAAATGAGCAATGGGGCCTGGAATTTATTCAGTTATGCCCTGCAATCCAACTGGTGTTCCCTCCATTACAGGCCTTGCCATGTTTCCTGTAAGTAGATTAGGGCCACAATGGGTATGTTTTTGAACACGGGACAAACGAGGGTATCCATTTGGGGTGAACGTCTTCATTCCTATGTAAACTGTACAAAAAAAACAGTTTTTAAATTAACAAAATTGCCAAAAAAATGAAAATTGTAATTTTTTTTCTTCTGCTTTGCTGAAATTTATTCAAATACTGTGTGGTCAAAATACGCAGTACACCCCTAGATGAATTCGTTAAGGGGTCTAGTTTTTAAAATGGGGTCATTTGAGGGGGTTCTTTATCGTTTTGGACGCTCAATGGCTCTATAAGTGGGCAATGGGGCCTGGAATTTATTCCGTTGTACCCTAAAATCCAATGGGTGCTCCTTCCATTATAGGCCTAGCCATGCGTCCTTTAAGTAGATTAGGGCCACAAGGGGTATGGTTCTGAACACGGGACAAACAGGAGTATCCATTTTGGGGTGAAAGTCTTCATCCTTATGTGTGCTGTACAAAAAAAACAGTTTTTAAATTGATACAACTGCCAAAAAAATGAAAATTGTAATTTTTTTCCTACTGCTTTGCTTAGATTTATTCAAAAATTGTAGGGTAAAAATACACAGTACACCCCTAGATAAATTCGTTAGGGGGTCTAGTTTTCAAAATGGGATCATTTGTGGGGGTTCTCTGTCGTTTTGGCTGCTCAAGAGCTCTACAAGTGTGCAATGGGGTCTAAATCACCTTCATGCTAAATTTCTGTTCTGAAAGCCACCGACTACTCCTTTCATTTTGCGCCCCGTTGTGCATCCAGACAAAAGATTAGGGCCACAATGGGTATGTCTCTGAACACAGGAGAAACAGGGGTATCCACTTTGGGGTGCAAGTCTTCATTCATGTGTGTGCTGTACCAAAAAAGCAGTTTTTAAAACGACAGAATTGCCAAAAAAACGAAAATCACAATTTTTTCCTTTTGCTTTGCTTCAATTCATTCAAAAAACTGTGGGCTCAAAATGGGCAGTACACCCCTAGATAAATTCATTAAGGGGTCTAGTTTTCAAAATGGGGTCACTTGTGGGGGTTCTCTTTGATTTTGGCCGCTCAAGAGCTCTACAAAAGTGCTATGGGCCTAAAACTCCTTCAAGGAAAATCTATGTTCTTAAAGCCACCGACTACTCCTTTCGTTTTGGGCCCCATTGTGCATCCAGACATAAGATTAGGGCCACAATGGGTATGTCTCTGAACACGGGAGAAACAGGGGTATCCATTTTGGGATGAAAGGCTTCATTCATGTGTGTGCTGTACAAAAAAAGCTGTTTTTAAAATGACAGAATTGACAAAAAAATGAAAATCAAAATTTTTTCCTTTTGCTTGGCTTGAATTCATTCAAAAACTGTGGGGTCAAAATGGTCAGTACACCCCTAGATAAATTCGTTAAGGGGTCTAGTTTTGAAAATGGGGTCACTTGTGGGGGTTCTCTTTGGTTTTGGCCACTCAAGAGCTCTACAAAAGTGCTATGCGGCCTAAAACGCCTTCAAGCAAAATTTATGTTCTGAAAGACACCGACTACTCCTTTCGTTTTGGCTCCCGTTATGCATCCAGACATAAGATTAGGGCCACAATGGGTATGTTTCTGAACACGGGAGAAATGGGGGTATCCATTTTGGTGTGTAAATCCTCATTTTCATGGGCTCTATAGGAAAAAAATATGTCTTTAAAATGACATATTTGCAAAAATATGAAATTTTATTTTTTGTCCCCTAAATTGAACTAATTCCTGAAAAGAACTGGTGGGGTCAAAATACTCATGACACCCCTCAGTGAATACACTAAGGGGTGTAGTTTTTAAAATGGGGTCATTTGTGGGTGTATCTATTATTCTGACACTTATGAGCCTCTGCAAACTTGGCTTGGTGCAGGAAAACAAAGTGCTCCTCAAAATGCTGAAAAGTAATGTTAAATTTGTACGTCCTCTAAATGGTTAAAAAAACACAAAAGTTTTTCAAGTGTGCATTCAGAATAAAGCAAACAGATGGAAATATATATGTTATCAAAAATTTGTACAGTATGTTTGGACATATTTGAGATATTACGGTTGAAAATGTGAAAAAATGACAAATTTTTCAAAATTTTTCCAATATTGGTACTTTTAATAAATATACACAAATTATATCGGTCTCTTTTTACAATCTAAATGAAGTACAACATGTGGCGAAAAAACAATGTCAGAATCAGTGGGATATGTAAAGCCTTTACGGAGTTATGCCACGTTGAACGACGCATGTCAGATTTCCAAAATTTGGCTCCGTCACTAAGGCGCAAACAGGCTTCGTCACTAAGGGGTTAAAGCAGCACAGTTTTGAAAACCTCCCTGCCTATTGACGCAGAAGGTGCCTCAGATCTGCGCCAAATAAGCGGGATTAGTATTTTAGCAAAAGAAATAAGCAAATTTGGTAGGTTTTTGTTAGAGGGGTACAAATAGGCGGACGGTTTCCACAGGATATTTACTGGGGATACATTGTTAGTTGAGCATATTTTGTTGATATGTTCTATGTGATTAATAATGTGTAATCATAGGGCATTCCCACCAAATGTGTAGCAGAGCCACTATTAACGTCAAAATGCCAACAGCATGCTGAAAATGCTGGTTACATTAATTATTCTGTGATATACTCAAAAGGAGTTAAAAAAGTGAGATGACACCTTATGAGAAATACTCCAGTAAGTTTCAGGGAAAAAAAAGTTATGCATTGAGGGGCTGTGATGGGTTCTAGAGCACCAAGACTCAGGCAATCAGAGGCAGCGCTTACTGGAGGTGGGATTTATGAACCCCCTAATCAGGAAACAGTGGCTGAAGACTGCATACAAGTGTACCAAAGCTTTGGAAGTGCGGCGGAGTGGGCAGCACCCATTTGGTATTAATTTCGTAACAGTACATTACCTGTGTTTGTCCTACATGCATGTCTCACACATGACAGATATACATTGTTCCTCCCATACAACAGGGATCAGAAGCAGCACAGCATTGGAGATGAGAAGGACCTGTGCCAACGTCACCCTCATGCTCCACCCCTGACGACATGACGGTGACAAAGGTCCTGCATCCTTGTGCAGAATATGGGTGGACTACAAACCCCCTGCAGCCTCAGTTGCTATGGAATTTTAACAAATACCTAGCCTGACGGCAGCCGTGTGCGTACAGGACCTCTGATGTCAGTCATGTGATATGGGGCAGAGAATACAACTCCCTCATTCGGGATAAAGGACCTTTGATTACGTTTAAGTCATCTTATCAGGGGCAGAGCAAGCAAGTCACTCACAAATCCACTCACGGGCAAATCAGTATTTTAACTTTTTTTTTTTAACTACAACCAGGTTTTTTTTGGGACAAACCGTAGGATTTCCGACTGCTAAAGTAAAGTAGCATTGTATCACACAAGTAATGATCTTGTGCGATGCAAGGGAAGGCTCCATAGGGAAACAGAGGCTACCAAACTCAAATTGTGGAAATATTCGAGATGCTGCAATTTTCTCAAAATGCAGCAGCCTACAAAACATTGTCAATGTGAAGGAACCCATTATAATGCACAGGCTTCACAAACATGCAATTTGTAGTGCTGTCATCGCAAGAAAAATAGCTCGATTGTCGGCCGTGTGAAAGTGGCCTTATTCACATGCATATGGCGACAGCCATCACACCTTAGTTTTTGCTCTGGGGTGAACAGATTGGAGATTTGCGTTAAAGCAGCCTCATAGGTATGAGAACATTGATTTTCATGGGAAAATGTTGTGGGCGTGCTTTATAAAGGGGATTTTATATTTATTTATTGTTTGCACAAGTGAATGGTGTCAGAGTTTGCTTGTGCAGCTTATTAATGCACGCAGGTAAACTGCTCACTTTCTAGAGCATTCAGTTCACATTTACTGTCTAAGTGAAAGAATGACTGAATAGTATTTAAAATGAATTAGCGAATGAGCCAACAAGAGTTTTCATGCTAGTATGAAAACACTTAGCAAATTATTGCTTATTGGCTGTGTTTACACTAAATTATCGTTCATTTCTACTAGTTTAACCCCTTAGTGACGGAGCCAAATTTTAGAAATCTGATATGTCACTGACATTACTCCGTGAAGGTTTTGCGTATCTGAGTGATATTAGACATAGTTTGCCACATATTGTACTTTTAGGTGGTAGAAAAGAGACAATAGAACTCGTGTATATTAAAAGTGCCATAATTGGGAAATTTTATAAATTTAGTTTCACATTTTCAACTGTAATATCTCAAGTGCAAACATACTGAACAAATTTTTGATAAGATATACATTTTCATCTCTACTTTATTCTGGATGCACATTGGAAAAAAAGGTATTTTTTTTATTTAGGAGACTTATACAAATTTAACATAAGGCTGTTTGTCCACGGGCGAGTTTTCATTGCGTTCCCCGCGGCGATAGTCCGGCCGCGGGGAACGCAGTGAATACTTTTTATTGTCTTGCTATGGAAAGTACAGCCCCCCTGTCCACAAGCATAGAATCATAGCAATTCTCCGCTCACAGGTGGCAAATCGCAGCATGCTGCAATTTGCCACGGTGAATCTGTCAGATAGGCTCAGTGCGGAGAACAGTCAGCTCTTCCCTGCTTCCGGGTGGTGGCGATCTGCCGCGGGATACTGCTACGCCCGTGGACAGGCAGCCTTACTTATCAACTTTGAGGAACATTGGTTTTCTACACCAAGCCAAGTTTGCAAAGGCTCATAGGTGTCAGAATGATGAATACCCCCACAAATGACCCACATTTTAATAACTACTCGCTTTAATGAGGGAGGGGGGGGGTCAGGAGTATTTTGACACAAAAGGTTTATTTCAGGAGTTAATGCAATTTAGAGGGAAAAAAACTCATTTTTGCTAATACGTCATTTTAAAGGCAGGTTTTTATATAGTGCACATAAGTGAGGATGCGCACCCCTATTATATCCATATGCACAATAGGGCTTACACCAAAAGAAGCTGGTGGCTTACAGAACAAATTTAGCTTGAAGGCACCATTGCCCACTTGTAAAGTCCTTGAGCGACCAAAACGATTAAGCCCCCACAAATGACCCCATTTTGAAAACTAGACCCCTAAACGAATCTAGGCGTGTACTACGCATTCTGGCTCCACACTTGTTGCAAAATTGTAAAGCATGTGAAAGAATCATTTTTTTCACAAATGTCACTTTTAAGACAGTTGATTGTTTTAAGCAGGGTAAACTGGGTAAACTCACCCCAATTTTAGTAGCACAGTGATCAGCAATACCTCCATTATAGCGCCAATCTGCATATAGGTCACATAGCTGGGTCTATAATGGAAGAACCCATTTGCTTTCAGGGCATTGAATTTCAGGTCCCATTGCAAAAAGAAAAAAGAAAAATTGACTCCCTAAAAAGAATACCCCCCTCTACCCTTTTTGGCATTCCTTACATATCAAATATTAATTATGCAAGACTGGTAGATTTCAAAACAGGGGTAATTACAGAGGCCTGGCTGTGATGGTCACATGGGGCAATAAAATTGGGTATTCCTCCTCCACTTGCTTGTTGCAAACCCAACAATTTTGGGGTATTTCTTGCTTGGAGTTTTAGGGAAGGGTGGCAGAAAGTGGCGCTCTGTGAGCCTTGACACCTCCTTGGACTGTAATGATTACTGGGGTGTGGTGGTCTTAAACAAAAGGTGCTCTACAAGCTGCTCCTGGGACAGAAGGAAGCTCAGCGTTCCCTGGGATGTTTTATAAATTATGTAAGCATTATATGTAGCCACCTGGAATAGGTAAATCGCTACCTTTTTATACAATGCTCTGGTTTAGCATTTCACGAGATACAGCTGAAGCGCCGGGTCTGACAGATAGACACCGCCTATAAAATTGTAGTTTGTGACAGGCCTCCCCTCTCCCTTACTGCAACACAGGTGTCTGTGTGCACGGTTGATAGCATGTACACATCTTTGTCATGCCACTTTTTGGCAAGCAGGGGGTCATTTGCCAGTGCGCAAGACGCCCCTTTTCTACATCCCTGCGCACCACGGGTTGTGGGAATCCGCTTTGTTTTTGCGTACTGTTGCACAGGCCCCTGTATCTGCGTTGTATACTGCTTTATAGAGTGGGAGACTGGTGTAGTCATTATCAGTATACACGGTACCCTTTATGTAACAATGGTCCCATGAGCTCCCAAACTATCTTTCCATTAGTGCCAATATTTTCAGGACAGTTAAGAGGATTTTGTTGGCGGTCCTTGCGCTCAAAAAAAAATAAAAAAAAACATTTATATCCCGTCGCGCTCTGGCAAGCGTGTCTTGAGTTTATATATTGGTGGAATGATAGACAGCCCTTAAAGCTCATAAGTGACTGATCCACAGATTTCTGGGGTTGCAAATATTTATAATGGAATCTTTATATAACTTGAGGCCCCTAATTAGTCTATTGTCTGTCATACTTAGTTATTTCAGGGGGGCATTTGTGTATCAGCAAAATGGAAAATACACTTGTGTTTTCAAATTGCTGTTGGGGCATTACTGACGCAAACAGAGGGGTTGCGTGAACAGCACTAGCGGGCCAGTAGGATGTTAAGAAAATTGTAGATCAATGTATCAGTTAATTGTTCTTTTATTGCATTGTAGACTAGAAATATATAGTATAAGTAGTGAAGGGGTTAAACGAAACCCTTCTATAGGCTTGCATGTCTTTTGAGGTAGACAGACGAGATAAGACAGTCTCATAGACCACCCATGTATGTATGTTTACAGATGAGGCCCACAGGAAATAGGATAGACTTCTGATATCTCTTGCATTCCTTTTCCCTGAATTCATAATGGTCTCATTGTATGTTATAGTTACACCTTAAGAGGTGTAACTTATGTTAATCATTTTAGTTTCAGCCTATTATGTATTCTTATTAATCTTGGAGGTATATACTTTTCCTGTGATGTCATTTATGGTACATAAGCTTCGAACACCTTAGAATAAATTAGATATCATCTGATATCGCACAGGCTGGTGTGATATGTATTTCTCCTGGGTCCAGACTTCTGCACGAGATCTGGGATCGTCTTCTCTTTGATAAACACAAATTCTCCTTACATAGGACCGTAAGGAGGACTTTTTTTTATGAGTCAGTTTTTTAGCCCAAGGACACTTATGTGGGTCCACATCCTACAATATACAGAGGTGGGTGCTCTGCAATCTATTGTCCATTGTAGATATTAGTTTGCTGGACAATAAGTTTTAGGACGCAGTCACTAATAAATAAATGTAAAGAAATTGAAGGATAAAATTAGCAACATCCGTATTGACGCCTGGAGTTACAGTAAATGGGGGGATGCGGGGTGAAAATAAAATTAGCGGAACTCCACATTGTGGCAGGCATCCCATTACTTGGCCCTGCTGCCCCAACCACTTCCTCAACCACCAGAGGGTTAGTGGTAGAGTAGTCGCTGTTGGAAAATAACAATTTCCATGCAGTTGTAGTATTGCTACCAGAACAGCTAGCAAACAGTAGCGTGTATCCCCTACGCTACATTTTAGAATTTTTTTTTATGGAGGTAGACAAAATGAAAAAGAAATTAGCCCCCCAAAAAACAGATCCAGGTATAGCGTTGTGATTAGAGTATGAAGGGCGGTTATTATGGCGGGTTTTCCCACTATATGGCACAAGGTTTTTCACTGCTCTCTCCTCTCACAAAACTCAGTAAGAAGTGAGATGGTCCTTAGGTGAGCATTTTTATCTGCTTTGACAGATCCGTCTTTTTTTAAACACTCGTGATCACCGCTATCTATTGGATAGTGGCAACTGTGGACCGCTCACTGCGGTCCCCATTTACATTTCCTGCTTCCTGGCTTCCTGAAGGGAGCCAGGAAAATTTTAAATCTCCGGGGCTTCTGCGCATGAGCTGCCAATTTCTCTTCGGCACTCATGCGCAGAAGCCCACGGGCAAATGCAGAACGCCACGGGGCATCAGAGGATTGGGGTTATTTTCACATCTCATGGTTCCGATCATGCTTTCCACAGCACCCCGCCCCCCCATGACTGCTTCATTGAGCTTTCACGTGTTACTTCCTTTAAGATTTAAGCCCATCTTTGAGGTCACTGCCCAGACCGGGAAAGGGTGCGGGGGTGGATAGGAGGGAAATAGGCGAGCTGTTATAACCCATTGTCAGTTTAGTATCATCTTAACGTGCATTTAGACAAGGACGATTGCTCAAAAGATGGCTTTTGAGTGATCCTTTGCATTAAACTACTACTAAGTACTAATGCCCATTAGTACCCATTAGTAACAAGTGAGCCACCAGGGGCTGAATTCAGAGAACCTACCACGCGTTCTCTGAATTTTTTTGTTCTGCCACAGGGCTGACAGCTGACAATGTAATCAACTGTAATCAGCTCTTTCCGGGCAGAAAACAGCATGCGGTCCCTCTTGGCTGTTCTGCTGAAACATTGAACTTATGCTGAACTGAAATCCATTGTTGATCTGAAAAGTGAAAGATGGGCACATTCACACGCAATGAGCACTCAAAAGATGGCTTTTGATTGCCAATCATTGAGTCTAAATGGGACTTTACAGTCCATTCACTTAATTGTAACCCTGGCTGTGATAAGGAAAGCTATACAAAACATGACGTCTCAATCTCAATTTACACACAAGATAAATTCAAGCTTCATTCAAAAGATGAGAATGACAGTTTGAGCGATCTTTTTTCATAAGCTACTAATGGGTACTAATGCCCATTAGTAACTTATTAGCTTTGTTTGCATGTAAATGAGGCTCCCTTCGCTTGCCGTTATCTGCATACAGTGGTCTGTTATCTACATTTAGCTCCATTGTTCTGCCATGGGACAACAGCTGAAAACAAGGTCATCAGCGCTCCCGTGGAGAATTACAGCATGCGGTCCCTGTCAGCTACCCAGCCTAATGATGGATTTTAAACTCAACATAAAACAGTCTGTACGAAAAGCAAATGATTGTAGCATTTACACAACGATTGCTCAAAAGACATTGTTTGAGTGAATAATTGTCCTATGTAAACAGGGCTTCACATGGGCTAATAGTTGGACAAATTGCTGAAATGAGCAGTTTCAGCCACCGATTGCCCTGGTACATATGGCCAGCGACAGGGCACTGAGTGAGAAGTTGGTCAATTGTAGCTAGTTCTGCTTCAGCTCACTGAAATGGAACTCCCAAGCGGCTTCTCGCTCAGTGTAATCAGGAGTTCAATACTTAGACTATTGCTACAGGAGCACCAATCGTACCATGTAAAAGGCACCTTCAGTTACAAGTGTGAGAATAGGATTTTTTAATAAAGATTTTAAAGTGTTTTAAAACATGTTAAGCACAAAAAGGTTAATTTTTGTAAATACATTTTTTTTAATGCGAGATAAGGGAGATATTACTCAATTTAGAGCAACCAGAACTAGAAACGAAGTACATAATACAGTGCTTAAAAGGGGAATTCTAACTTCTAGAATAGCAGGAATGTGGAGGGCAGAGGTCAAAACCAGTTTAGTGCTAAAATTTGAACATTTAGATGAGAACATTCACTGGTTTCTTATAAAAACTAATTAATCTACAACAACTTCAAAGTTAGTCCATGATATATGCTAATTCAGAACACGAGGATTATAAAGGGATTAGTTTGTCCCACTTAGCATATATCATAATAGAGAGCAGTATCTGTATATCGTCAGTTAACATCTTTCTTCTGGATGATATCTAGAGTTTAGGAAGGATGACTACAGATAACCCAGTCCTGATCAGTGCATGTAACGTCTTTGTACTTTATCATACTAGGAGTGTAAGGAGGAACGGAAAAAAAAAATCTGGATATATTCTTTAATTGTTCTATCATCAACTTCATATATTCACAATTTGAATTATTTGCTGTACAACTATATTATACTCTAGGAATGCTACAATTGTCAGATATTTTGACTACTCAATTCACTGAGCACTTATACTGAATCAGTAGTGCAAGCTGTTACACTGTTCTGATTGGCCAGTGCTTCTCATGTTACAGCATGCAGTCTGACTACCAGAGGCACTGCAACTATCTTGGAAGAACGAAGGGGGTGTCAGAAAGGGAAAAAAATTAGGGCATTAGATAATATAACTTGCTCCCACCACTCGACCCTAGACAAAAATTTGCTCCAGAGTTCAAAGGTTAGCGTTACGTTTAAAGGATGTAAAAAGCTTTTTAATTGATTTAAATTGTTCCTGTGCTTCCTAGATTCAAGTTTAACTAACTTCCTATAGGCTCCACTAAAGATTTGTTACGGCTTTGTTGGTTGAGTGTGAACCTGTAGTTGATTGCACTGCTGCTGCTTTGGACACAGATCTGGTCAGCATACTTCCCTAGGCTTTTGTTAGCTGTTGGCGATTTACTCCTTCCTTTGCTTACAGTACTGCAGTTTTAAAGATCCCAGCAAAAAGAAAGATGTTCTACATAGGAGTTTGAAGTGTACAGAGGGAACAAAGCATGCAAGTCTTCGAGGGGGCAATCACATACTAAACATCAATGTCTGAGGATAGTAGAGAGATCATCTCTGGGGTTCTAGAAATAAATACTATCACAATAAAAACCAAGTAAAATATAGGCGGCTGTTGCCTGCACTGCCTTCACAGACCTCAAGTCCACCATGGATTACTGGGAGGGACAAGTCCACATGAGAAGTCAAACCAGGAACAGGTTGTAAACTGATCAGGAGATCTGCAAATAGAATGACAGCAGCCTCAAGATTTTGTTGAACTTTTTTAAATGCACGTTAACCATTGAAAATATATTTTTCCCTCTTGTCAAAGGTGTCCCTAGCCTTTAAGTCCTTGAGCATCAGGGTGTCTGTCCAAACTGACCAGACTTCAGGGATTTTACGCTATCATTTTTCTTCAGCTGCCAAAATCTTTTGCTGCAGTTTGAGTGACAAAGTTATTTATTTTCCACTG
This sequence comes from Eleutherodactylus coqui, assembly GCF_035609145.1. Classification (NCBI taxonomy): domain Eukaryota; kingdom Metazoa; phylum Chordata; class Amphibia; order Anura; family Eleutherodactylidae; genus Eleutherodactylus; species Eleutherodactylus coqui. The sequence goes on along the minus strand of NC_089839.1, from coordinate 163,109,217 downwards.
AATTTTGTGTTTTATTTGGTATTTATGTTATGTTTTGAGTTGCATTTGCAGCCTTTTAAGCCATTTAGAGTCCAGTAAAATATGCAAAGAATTTAGACTGATTGTACCCGAATGAGTTGGAGTCCACATGCCTGCAGCGGATTCAGGCTCTGACCCAGGCTACCGACCCAATTTACCTGCAGACTCTATTGTGGGTGGGCGGGCACTCGTCTGTCATGCCAGTACAGAATTTATATTTTTTTTTTTAAACATTTTTCCTGGGCAGTAGCAAGGCGATTACACGGGTACCTGCAGCCCATGGGCAATGTCAATTGCAGATGGGCTGCAGGTCGAACAGCTTTCATTGACTTTAATTGAAGCAGTCTGTGTGGATTCCGCACAAAAATAGAGAATTGAGATCTTAAATTTGCTTGTTGATCTAGCAGCAACCATTATCTATTCATCAGAGCGGACAAGTGAATGTTATGTGGTATTCTGTACCTACAGAAAAATATATCGTCTGCGCATGTGACCATCGAGGATTCCACAATTGAAATTGTAGCTATGGAAAAGAGAAATTACTTTCAACACTGAAAGCATTGGATAGTGAGCACAATTCACTACATCTACATGGTCTTATATCCTTATGTAATCTGAACAGCCAAATATTGCTAATGCTTAATTATAAAGAGCAAGTTGACCATGGGAGCAACTCTTGTAATATAAACTACATAAAACCAAAAAGGATATACCCAATTTCTTTAATTATAGCCAGCGCCAACATTTTGGGAACACAGCCCCATTGAGAAATGGCTGAAAGAATGCTACTGAAACAAGTAAAACAAATGAGATAATTAAAAGCAATTAAAGAGATTTTAATTTTAACCCATTGAAACAGTACAATAAAATCATAAAATACTAATCTGTTAAATTGTAATAAAAAGTACAAAAATTGTTTTAGGCACTAGTATGCATAGTTTTCTTTATAAATTTAATATATAATGGTACTCTGCGCCATCATTTTTCATGAATTTTATGCTTTAATAAATATGGTCATATTATATTTTAATAATAGAGATGAGCGAACGTGCTTGGCCACGCCCCTTTTTCGCCCGAATACCGCGATTTCCGAGTACTTCCGTACTGCGGCAAGAGTGGGCCCCCCCCCCAACAACTTTTACTTCTGAAAAGCCCTCATTAGCAATGGATACCTTAGCGAAGCACCACACTACCTCCAACAAAGCACAATCACTGCCTGCATGACACTCCGCTGCCACTTCTCCTGGGTTACATGCTGCCCAACCCCCCCCCCCCCCCCCGCACGACCCAGTGTCCACAGCGCACACCAAATTGTCCCTGCGCAGCCTTCAGCTGCCCTCATGCCACGCCACACTCATGTCTATTTATAAGTGTGTCTGCCAGAGGAACCGCAGGCACACACTGCAAAGGGTTGGCACGGCTAGGCAGCGACCCTCTTTAAAAGGGGCGGGCGATAGTCCACAATGCTGTACAGAAGCAATGAGAAATCCAATCCTGTGCCACCTCCATCTGGAGCTGCACACGTGGGCATAGCAATGGGGAACCTATGTGCCACACACTATTCATTCTGTCAAGGTGTCTGCATGCCCCAGTCAGACCGCGGTTTTTTATAAATAGTCACAGGCAGGTACAACTCCGCAATGGGAATTCCGTGTGCACCCACAGCATGGGTGGCTCCCTGGAACCCACCGGCTGTACATTAATGTATCCCATAGCATTGCCCATCACAGCTGAGGTAATAATGTCATGTTTAATGCAGGTGGGCTTTGGCCCACACTGCATGCCCCAGTCAGACTGGGGTTCTTTAGAAGTGGAAACAGATGCATTTACAATTCCCTGTGGACCCACAGCATGGGTGGCTCCCTGGAACCCACCGGCGGTACATAAAAATATCCCATTGCATTGCCCATCACAGCTGAGGTAATAATGTCATGTTTAATGCAGGTGGGCTTCGGCCCACACTGCATGCCCCAGTCAGACTGGGGTTCTTTAGAAGTGGACACAGATGCATTTACAACTCCCTGTGGACCCACAGCATGGGTGGGTGCCAGGAAGCCACCGGCGGTACATAAAAATATCCCATTGCATTGCCCATCACAGCTGATGTTACGTCAGCTGTAATGCAGGTGGGCAAAAAATTAATTGGATTACACTGTAGGCGAGGGCCCACAAAAATTGGTGTACCAACAGTACTAATGTACCTGAGAAAAATTGCCCATGCCCAACCGAGAGGGCAGGTGAAACCCATTAATCGCTTTGGTTTATGTGGCTTAATTGGTAACTAGGCCTGGAGGCAGCCCAGTTAAAATAAAAATTGGTTGAGGTGAAAGTTTCAACGCTTTAATGAGCATTGAAACGTATAAAAATTGTTTAGAAAAATTATATGACTGAGCCTTGTGGGCCTAAGAAAAATTGCACGTTCGGCGTGATTACGTCAGGTTTCAGGAGGAGGAATATTATACACAGATTGATGAAGCAAAAAGGTCCCCGTTTTGGATGGTGATAGAGAACGATGCTTCCATCCGCGGGTGCAGCCTACGTATTGTTTATGTATCGCTGCTGTCCGCTGGTGGAGAAGAGAAGTCTGGGGAAATCCAGGCTTTGTTCATCTTGATGAGTGTAAGCCTGTCGGCACTGTCGGTTGACAGGTGGGTACGCTTATCCGTGATGATTCCCCCAGCCACACTAAACACTCTCTGACAAGACGCTAGCCGCAGGACAAGCAAGCACCTCCAGGGCATACAGCGCGAGTTCAGGCCACGTGTCCAGCTTCAAGACCCAGTAGTTGTAGGGGGCAGAGGCGTCACCGAGGACGGTCGTGCGATCGGCTACGTACTCCCTCACCATCCTTTTACAGTGCTCCCGCCAACTCAGCCTTGACTGGGGACCGGTGACAGTCTTGCTGGGGGCCATAAAGCTGTCAAAGGCCTTAGAGAGTGTTCCCCTGCCTGCGCTGTACATGCTGCCTGATCTCTGCGCCTCCCCTGCTACCTGGGCCGCGGAAATGCGCCTTCGGCCACTAGCGCTGTCGGATGGGAAGTTTACCATCAGTTTGTCCACCAGCGCCCTGTGGTATAGCATCATTCTCGAACCCCTTTCCTCTTCGGGAATGAGATTGGAAAGGCTCTCCTTATACCATGGGTCGAGCAGTGTGTACACCCAGTAATCCGTAGTGGCCAGAATGCGTGTAACGCGAGGGTCACGAGAAAGGCATCCTAACATGAAGTCAGCCATGTGTGCCAGGTACCTGTACGCAACACATGGCTGTCCTCACTAGGAAGATCACTTTCAGGCTCCTCCTCCGGCCATACACGCTGAAAGGATGACAGGCAAGCTGCATCTGTACCCTCAGCAGTGGGCCAAGCTGTCTCTTCCCCCTCCTCCTCATGCTCCTCCCCCTCCTCCGGCCATACACACTGAAAGGATGACAGGCAAGCAGCATCTGTCCCCTCAGCAGTGGGCCAAGCTGTCTCTTCCCCCTCCTCCTCATGCTCCTCCCCCTCCTCCTCAACGCGCTGAGATATAGACATGAGGTTGCTCTGACTATCCAGCGACATCCTGTCTTCCCCCGCCTCCGTTTCTGATTCCAAAGCGTCTGCCTTTATGCTTTGCAGGGAACTTCTCAAGAGGCATAGCAGAGGAATGGTGACGCTAATGATTGCAGCATCCCCGCTCAACATCTGGGTAGACTCCTCAAAGTTTCCAAGGACCTGGCAGATGGCTGCCAACCAGGCCCACTCTTCTGTAAAGAATTGAGGAGGCTGACTCCCACTGCGCCGCCCATGTTGGAGTTGGTATTCCACTATAGCTCTACGCTGCTCATAGAGTCTGGCCAACATGTGGAGCGTAGAGTTCCACTGTGTGGGCACGTCGCACAGCAGTCGGTGCACTGGCAGATTAAACCGATGTTGCAGTGTCCGCAGGGTGGCAGCGTGCGTGTGGGATTCGCGGAAATGTGCGCAGAGCTGGCGCACCTTTCTGAGCAGGTATGACAAGTGGGGGTAGCTTTTCAGAAAGCGCTGAACCACCAAATTAAAGACATGGGCCAGGCATGGCACGTGCGTGAGGCTGCCGAGCTGCAGAGCCGCCACCAGGTTACGGCCGTTGTCACACACGACCATGCCCGGTTGGAGGCTCAGCGGCGCAAGCCAGCGGTCGGTCTGCTCTGTCAGACCCTGCAGCAGTTCGTGGGCCATGTGGCTCTTCTCTCCTAAGCTGAGTAGTTTCAGCACGGCCTGCTGACGCTTGCCCACCGCTGTGCTGCCACGCCGCATGACACCGACTGCTGGCGACGTGCTGCTGCTGACACATCTTGATTGCGAGACAGGTTGCGTAGGCGGAGGAGGGTGGTTTAGTGGAGGAAGCATACACCGCCGCAGATACCACCACCGAGCTGGGGCACGCAATTCTGGGGGTGGGTAGGACGTGAGCGGTCCCAGGCTCTGACACTGTCCCAGCCTCCACTAAATTCACCCAATGTGCCGTCAGGGAGATATAGTGGCCCTGCCCGCCTGTGCTTGTCCACGTGTCCGTTGTTAAGTGGACCTTGGCAGTAACCGCATTGGTGAGTGCGCGTACAATGTTGCGGGAGACGTGGTCGTGCAGGCCTGGGACGGCACATTGGGAAAAGTAGTGGCGACTGGGAACCGAGTAGCACGGGGCCGCCGCCATCATGCTTTTGAAAGCCTCCGTTTCCACAAGCCTATACGGCAGCATCTCTAGGCTGATCAATTTTGCAATGTGCACATTTAACGCTTGAGCGTGCGGGTGCGTGGCGTCGTACTTGCGCTCAAACAGTGGCGCTAGCGATGTCTGGACGCTACGCTGAGAGACATTGCTGGATGGGGCCGAGGACAGCGGAGGTGAGGGTGTGGGTGCAGGCCAGGAGACGGTTCTGCCTGTGTCCTCAGAGGGGGGTTGGATCTCAGTGGCAGGTTGGGGCACAGGGGGAGAGGCAGTGGTGCAAACCGGAGGCGGTGAACGGGCATCGTCCCACCTTGTGTGGTGCTTGGCCATCATATGCCTGCGCATGCTGGTGGTGGTGCCTCCCCAGCTGATCTTGGCGCGACAAAGGTTGCACACCACTGTTCGTCGGTCGTCAGGCGTCTCTGTGAAAAACTGCCAGACCTTTGAGCACCTTGACCTCTGCAGGGTGGCATGGCGCGAGGGGGCGCTTTGGGCACCAGTTGGTGGATTATTCGGTCTGGCCCTGCCTCTACCCCTGGCCACCGCACTGGCTCGGCCTGTGCCCACACCCTGACTTGGGCCTCCGCGTCCTCGCCCGCGTCCACGTCCTATAGGCCTACCCCTACCACTCAGCATGGTGTATTAGCAGTAGTGCAGAAACAGAACGCTGTAATTAAATGTGCCGCTTATTGGCCTGTGGTTGGAGGCTGACTTCGTTTACGGAACGCCAGGAAATAATTTGGCGCAAGCCTGCTGTAACACTTAGCTGGCTGCGTATTTATTTGTAGAACTACTACACCCAGCACACACAGACCCAGAACACTGAGCACAGTGACAGGCAGGCCAAATAGATTTTTTGCCCAATATTTTTTTGAAAAGGACCACTGCGTATATTCAATCAATAATATATGTCTTCTGGCCCTGGAGTGTGTCACAGAACTGCAGAGTGTTGCACTGTTATTAAAGGGGCTCTGACATGAAAAAAAAAAAATTGTACTCACCTTGCCTGGCCTGGCCCGATCGCCAGGCATGTCCCCTCCAGCCGGCATCTTCTTCTTTGCCTTTAAAGCAGAGCAGGAGCGGTCAAAAAGACCGCTTCCTGCTCTGGTCCGTCCGTCAGGCACTTCCGAGGTCAACGGACGGACCGCCACAGCAAGCACGTCACAAGCAGTGCTTGCTGTGGGCGGCCCGTCCGTCCGGCTGAACTCCGGAGTGCTGCGCATGCGCAGTGGAGACGCAGCCCGTCCTGACTCCTGTCAGAGGGCACCTCTCCACTGCGCATGCGCGCGATCCCGGAGCGGCGCGGCTGCTGGAGGAAGAAGACTGCCTGCCGGGAGGCATACTAGCACTTTCTGCTTAGGTTAAGCAGCGCTGCTGATTAGAGCCACCTGATTGGCTCTTCGGCACCACGTGACTGCACAGCGTGCACCAATCAGGTGGCTCTAGTCAGGCTGCTTAACCTAAGCAGAAAGTGCTAATATGCTGCCGGGAGATGACCCCCCGATGTCAACAACAACAGGAGACAAGGTAAGTATAAGATTTTTATGCTTTAGCAGCCATTAACCCATGGGTTCCCTGGGTCCATTAGGCAGACCAGGGAACAATGGCTGCTAAAGCATAAAAAAATAATTCATGTCAGAACCCCTTTAACTGCAACAGAGCGGTGATTTCAGAGCCAGGAAATAATTTGGCGCACGCCTGCTGTAACACTTAGCTGGCTGCGTATTTGTAGAACTACTACACCCAGCACACACAGACCCAGAACACTGAGCACAGTCACAGGCAGGCCAAATAGATTTTTTGCCCAATATTTTTTTGAAAAGGACCACTGCGTATATTCAATCAATAATATATGTCTTCTTCTGGCCCTGCCTACACAATTCTGTCCCTGGAGTGTGCCACAGAACTGCAGAGTGTTGCACTGTTATTAACTGCAACAGAGCGGTGATTTCAAAGCCAGGAAATAATTTGGCGCACGCCTGCTGTAACACTTAGCTGGCTGCGTATTTATTTGTAGAACTACTACACCTAGCACACAGACCCAGAACACTGAGCACAGTCACAGGCAGGCCAAATAGATTTTTTGCCCAATATTTTTTTGAAAAGGACCACTGCATATATTCAATCAATAATATATGTCTTCTGGCCCTGCCTACACAATTCTGTCCCTGGAGTATTACTGCAGGGCGCAATGCTCTGCACGGCCGATATACCAAAAAAAAAAAAAAGTGCAACACTGCAAAAAGCAGCCTCCACACTACTGCACACGGTTAGATGTGGCCCTAAGAAGGACCGTTGGGGTTCTTGAAGCCTACACTAACTCCTAACACTCTCCCCACAGCAGCTCCAACACGATACCACTGTCCCTCAGCTATCTCACAACGCACCTGAGGCGAGCCGCGGGAGGGGCCGATTTTTATACTCGGGTGACACCTGATCTCCCCAGCCACTCACTGCAGGGGGGTGGTATAGGGCTTGAACGTCGCAGGGGGAAGTTGTAATGCCTTCCCTGTCTTTCAATTGGCCAGAAAAGCACGCTAACGTCTCAGAGATGAAAGTGAAAGTAACCCGAACATCGCGTGGTACTCGTTACGAGTAACGAGCATCTCGAACACGCTAATACTCGAACGAGTATCAAGCTCGGACGAGTACGTTTGCTCATCTCTACAGATTATTTAACAGCAGGCTGCTTTGTTTTATCAGATAATTTTTTTTTTAGTTTATACATTATCTTTTACCAATAGTATTCCATGAATTTATTGCATCTAGTAGCCATATGCAAAGGGTTAAAGTTTAAAAGCAGTAATGAATTAAATGGTTTATTTTTGTCTCTTGTTCTTATTACCTTCTACTTTCTACTCGTTTGGTATTCATTCAGGACATTTCTGAAGGGGCCGAGTCCCCTAAACAAGTAATGTCGGCTATAGGGTGGAAGTTGTGTTCATCTCTTTGCTTTTATGTGCTTTACATTTTGTTTGTGTCCATAGTCAATTGTCTTTTTTACAATTAAGCATTTCTATGCCATGTTATTTATGGCAATGGTAATTGGACTGGCTACACTACCCTGTTTCCCCGAAAATAAGATGCGTTTTATAATTTTTGCTCTCAAGTATGCGCTACGTCTTATTTTCAGGGGGAATCTTATTTTGCCGCAGCAAATCGGTCTGTGGCCGTTAATCCCTCAATTGGCCAGCTTTGTGGACAAAATTTCTCAGAAATCTCGTTCACATGGGACAGCAAATCTGTCACGGCAAGGCTGGGAGAAGCCAGTGTTGGTGCGGATTCACCAGCCACAGAAACGGAAAAGCGTGCAGCCAGGTTGCTTCAAAACAAGTGGCTGAGTGCCGTGTGCTTTGAAGCAGTGCTTTCCCGGCGAAAATCTTGCCGTTTAGCGCTGTGGCCAAACTGCGAGATTTCTGCTGGAACTACGCTCGGTGAGAACCCAGCCTTAAGAATCACCCACAGGTTGCCTGACACACACAGAGCCATAAAAAAAATAAGGGCTGTAAAGTAACGTACCTGTCTGCAGACAGAAGTTCCTGTACAACTTGTAAGCAGGGATGGTATTGCAGCTTCCGGCCACCAGGGAACCTCATCACAGCAGACGTGTACAGCACGAACAGAATGTACAGTATGGACTTTTCCAGCCAGCAAGGGGAGCTCACAACAGCAAACTCGTACAGCAAAGCAGGGACAGGATAACAGCAGACTGTCTGCAGATCTACCTATACATCTGGAGGTAGGAGACAACGGGGATGGCAGCAGGGGACGGGCCTCTTGACTTGCCTGCACACTTTACTATGCCTTACTATCAGGGGGCGCCTTATATTTCAGACATCTCCTAATGTCTCACTATGTCTTACTTTCAGGGGGCCCTATTTTCAGGGAAACACGGTACTATTCACCAATAAACTTGCCTAAATATTAGGATCACATTTTTAATAGTGACTCCACCCTGCTCTTCTTATGAAGGGAAACATTGGGAATCAAAAGAAAACAAATCCTACCTATAGGAAGGGGGTGCCCCCCTAACCCTTGATGGGGGTGTGCCCCCCTTCAGGAACCAAAGTGATAACAGTGGCAAAGATGTAAATACCAGAGTACAGAATACATTATGTTACAACACAATAGCATATATGTTAAACTGATTTATCTTAGAGGTACAGGGCAGACCCAGGTTAAGCTTTAGAAACCAGAAACCGTATCTTCAGACAGCAGTCAGACTAGGCATTCAAGCAGCGCTAAGGAGTCAGGCATGACATCTGACTGGGTTCTGCCAAGACACAGATCTGACCAGCACGCATGCTTATACCAGACTGGAAAATAACTGGCACCCTAAGAGGACGGTCTGCAATAAATGCACAGCGATTGGCTATCTGGGCCGATTCACCCCACAGCCAACTAGTTATCCAAAACACCTGTAGAGAACTGCTCCTGTTGGTGTCCATTATGAAAAGGACAGTAAGCACATAGACAATCCCTAACAAGAACATAGCACTGTTAGAAACCATTGTGTTTAAACACCATGTTCCTTATTTTTTTTTTAACTAACGTGACACATTCATATAAACAGGAAAATCAGAAGTTTACAAGGCTTAAAAGGAAAGCTGTGATTGACCTTCGCTCATGAAAATGTGCAGCCAGACAGCTGACCAACGATAGACTAATGTACTACAGTGTTTCCCAGATAAGCCATACCCCGATTTTGGAGTAATGCTTTGTCGGTGTGCAGGAGGACAGAGCAGCCTGCAGAAGTGTCAGAGACCAGGGTGAGGTACCCAAAGGCTGGCAAGTATTATAGGACACCCCTGAAAATAAGACTTGGAGCCGCATTTAATGCAAGTGTCTTATTTTTCAGGCCAACACTGTGGCAAATAGAAAATCAAATATAGTATAAAAAAAAAGGCTACGAATATTGTATTCCATATCAAGTGAAGCAGGAGGGGTTTGTATGGCGAGATGGAGGGGGGGGGGGGGGGGATGTAGTCTGACTAATCCACACAGGGATTTGTGGTTTACACAATTGTGTGAAGTCTTAGTGATTCTTCAAGCTGCTTGAATTTTAACTTAGGCTGGGTTCACACAGGGCATATTTGCCGCGGAAATTCCATCCGGAATTTCGCCGCGGCAAACCCGCCTGCGACCGCTAATCTCAGGATTAGCTAGCTATTTGGACGAGATCTCAGTATGTTTATTTATTTTCCTGCTGTGGCCGCACGCTTTATGGGAGCCCCGGACGCAACAGGAAAGCATGTGGCCGAGCCACTACAAAACCCGCAGCTAAGATTTGCAGGTTTTGAAGCAGCGCTTTCCTGGCGGAAATCTCATGTTTTTTTGCTGCAGCCAAACCACGAGATTTCTACCAGGAATATACCATGTGAGAACCCAGCCTTAATTTGGAACACAATATACCTCTAGCACTTCATAGCACTAACAGCACATTAGATATGTTTTAGTTTACTTTTCTTGTTTTTGTAATATGGAACATACATTTGCTAAAGGCAAATCTCAAAATGTACATGATCATAAAATTCACTACTTTATCTGACATCTTATACTGTATAGGACAGTGTTTACTAAACTCCAGTCCTCATGAACCTTTAACAGGTGATGATTTGAGGATATCCTATAAAAGAACCTGTGGCAAGGTCTCAGGTACTGACAATTCTGTTTTCCTGCTCTGTTAAATGATGTAACTGAATGACGCTTAACAAACCTCATTGACTTTTATGGGTTTTTTTCAGTTTGTCACCTCATCTGGCATTTTATTCCAGATGTGTTGGAAGATCCAAATGGAGCCCGCTATGCATCTGTGAAGATAGCCTTACCCATCTTCGGCATATAAACAAGGAGAAAATTTTAACCCCTCTGTGCTAAACACCTGTAGGCAAAGTCTAGTGCTCAATGTAGAATTGACTTACTCATCTTCAGCATAGGTCCTGTAGCAAGTTAAAGGGGGGGCGGGGGGGGGTCAACCGTACTACCATTTAGTTTAAAGGGAACACTAGCTGAACTACCAACCCTGACTGCTGCAGAGTGTACAAAGTGCTCTGATTCTGGCTCCAAACAGATACAATGGAAGCTCGCTGGTCAATTTCTAGCCTATTCTCAGGATAAGCCATTAATGGTTTAAAGCTGGGCAACCCTCCATTTCTAGTATGTGTAGATTGAACACCAAAGCTAAAAAAATCATACAAGTAGAACAGCTTTGTACAAATTTTGTAGAGAATGCAGGGATTAATCTGATATTTTTAATTTTCAGCACTGACAGTTTAGGGACAGGATTTAGTCTTCCTTGACAACTGCAGACAGAGGAATAATCAGGAGTCATGTAATTGCAATTTTAAATTATGTAATTGAGCTTCTTAATCAATACCAATGTTTGTGGAGGAAGAGAGACTGTTGCTGGGAGTTTCATCTTCCTGAAGCTTCTGGCAGAAGTAGTTCCCATAAGGAATAACAGACTTGCATGTGTTTGCATCAATTTGCAATGTGTCACATGTAGCTCCTATATTTTGCACAGGGGATTCATATAATCGTGTACTGTGATTATATTGTAGGAATTTTTGGAACACTGTTTAAATTAAAAGATTTCGCAGTATAATAAATACAACCATCTCCTTCCCCCCAAAAATGTGATGTAACGCTGTACAAATATAATATGAGAGTTGGTTGAATAGGACCTCAAAGCAGTTTCTTAGCCAAACAAAATTCTGTGAGAATATCACTTTAAGAGTAATCCGAAACCCCCTCCCTCTTCCAAGACTGATGTCCAAGGCCAGGTAATCAACCTCAGTTTGGTCAGGCCAAACCTATACTTTCAAACAAATCTAATTTCGGTTAATGTAGCCTACACAGAGGACATGGAATCACCAAACCTCCTCGACCATTTCTCTTTCCCCCGTAGGTTTAAATTTATTCCCTCCCATCCACATATCAAGCCAACTGTACTATCTGGGTTGCCTTTTTCACTTAAAGCTACATTACAATCTGGTTCCTTAAACTCTACTACCACAAGTTCACCTTCACCAGTTGTAGTTACACCTATATCTCTTGGAAGATGCATTTTTTCTTTCCTCCATCGGTCCCTAAATCTAGTCATTTTTTTATTCAATCTTCCTCACCATACAGGTATCACTGGCAGAGAAATCACTTTACCGTCTAGAGACCTTTAGAATTATAGTTTTTATTAGTAAAGTATTAAAAACCTTAATTTGGGCTTAGAAAGACAAATTCCATATACACCATCCAGGTGAACAAGAGAAAGAATAAAGTGTAATGTACACCAGTAGGTAATCGAAGGATTTAATTTACTCAGAATGATAAATGCTCGTGAAAACAACCTTGCATTATTTATGCTCTAACCTACCTAAAAAAAAGGTTGGAGTGTAGAAAAAAAAAAAAAAAAAAAGCATAAAATCCCTTCTGGAGACATGGTATTTCTGATTTCCTTATCGTGGGAAAGTCAGATATGGAGGACAAGGGACAAATTGCATCAAAAGTTTGAAGATGCAGAAACCTGTAGACGGTATTAGTGTATCTTGACACCACTGGAACTAGGGGGTGGAGACAAACACTCCCACAACCAACGCCCCCCAACCCCCCCCCGCTGGTTTGGCTGGGCAGGCCATCTTTGGGCAAGTGCTACCCTGCTCACAACTGGTCCCACCGCTGCTCAGCAGTGTTTAAATCAGGCTAATTACACCCTGCAGTAGTTCCACGGATCATGTGTGTGGTGCTGCGTGTGCCTACTGCTCTGCTGCTCACACTCACCGGCACACTGCATCACGGTCCTCTGTCTCGCAGTCCTACAGTGTGGTCTGCTCCCTCCCCCACTGTAACAGTGGCCACCGGAGCTGCTGTCACTAACTCCTCGGCTGCCTGCGCTGCTTACAAAGGTTGCGCTCTGAAGATCCCCCAGAGACACATGCCATCAGGTGTCAGTGGGGCTGGTGCCACAGCTGTGCGTTTGGGCCTCCCAGCTCCGCATCACTCGATCAGGTGCTGCGACTATCCGGGGCGGCTGAAAGGAACAACGATGACCAGTGTGGGGATTTCCAGCATCCAGCTGGGGAGCGGAGATGAACAGCAGCAGCCCATTAAGGCCAACTGCCGGTAGGGAAATTCAGAGGAGCAGCCTGGGGAGATGACAGCAGCTGGCTGGGCAGCGGAGGGGACCTCCACTGCAGCAGCCTGTGGAGATTAGGGCGACTCATTGCCCTAGGCAGCCAATCCAGCGGGGGGGCATTGGTTGTGGGAGTGTATCTTATCGATGCACCCTAGTTTTGGTGGAGTCAAGATACACTCATACCTCTGTAGGCCTAATACCTCCCCAAGGTCGCTATATGTGAGAGGGTCATTAAAAGTATAAACGAAATAGAAAGGCAGTTTCCTGGCTTTGAAAAAGCTGAGATAAGGGAAACCGATTTCTAGATAATAGAATATTCTGAATAGAGCAAATTGATTTAGTGCGTATGAATTCATTAATTTGACACACTTCTGCTGTAATGCCACAACTTCAGGAACAGTACTGGAACTATTTGGAACAAACCATCTAAATTCTAGAAAAGGAGTAATTAAAATCGCTATACAATCTTTTTAGCTGAACTATGGGGACCAAATTCAACCCAAGTTACTCCAATCCCTTCATGGGAGCATTCAAAATAAATAATTATAATAAAAGATAAATGGACTAAATTTTTTATCTGGGCTGGAGAAGTCAGTTATAGACTCCCATACGTTTATAAGCTAAAGGGGGGAAAAAAATAGGGCAGTAAAACCACCACATGGGTAAAAGCTTTAAGAAGTGTCTGATCCTTAAGATCCAGAACAGCCTGGTCCATAAGGGGTTAAACACCATTCCTTATGCGTACAGAACAAAAACTTGCCCTGTTTTTACATCTCCCACTGGCTCTTGCTTCTGTTAAGCCCTGGACTTGAGTCGCGGAGTGACCTTCCTACCTGCATTTTCAGTTCCTCCGAAACTCTGGAACTGGATTTTAGAATTACATCACAAAGCCAGCAACCTTTGAAATAGATACAATCCACTACATTACCCATAATATTTAGAATTTAATTGTATAGTCTTTGTCCAGTACAGTTGACAAATTTGGATGAACCTTCTTCACCCCTCCCCCCACACTTATTGCCCACATCATGTTGGATTCCTTTACAGCATTTTAATATGGGCACTGACAGTGCAGCTCACAGAAGACAGGTTCTCAGCCGAGGAGACAGTGGGGTAATGAGGTAGCAATATGTCAAGAGGTAAAAAATAACTGTTACCGATAAGGGAAGATCACTTTGAGTAACTTTAGTTACCTTGTAGTAGTCCTTTAGTTGTCACTGACAACATTCCTAAATCAGCAATGGATCACCTTGCTTAAATAGAGTAATCCACACGTACTTTAACAGAAACGTGCGGTCCTGTTTTGCTTGCAATATTTCCCTCACACAGATATCTAACATGAACTGTAGCAATGCAGTAGTAGGAATGACTTGTTAGGCTTACTAGTTTTTCCCAAGGCATACGATTTCATGGCCAGTAATCTGATCACCCTTCGTGAGTACAACTAATGCCTTCCTCACACAGGCGCTTTTGTACAGTGTTTAGTGCTGCGCTAAACGCTGTACAACGCTCCCATTCAATTCAATGCATCTGCTCGCACAAGACCGAAAACAGTGTCCTCAAACGTTGAGCTTTGACGGCGACGCATGTACTGTTTTTGGATGTTTTCAGCCCTGTGTCGCCCATTGAAATAAATGGGCAGCTGTTTCAGCACTGTTGAAAACGCAGTAGAACTTGACAGCTGCTAGGCGAGTAATGATTCTCCCCCCACCCCCACCCCCATCATCCTTGGCTGCGTTTTCAGGTGTGCTGAAAATGCAGCCAAAACGCTGGCATAAAGAAAGCCAGCGCTGCTGAAACAGAGCTGAATCTGAAGTAAACGCAGCGTTGACGAACACCGTTACTACAAATGCCTGTGCGAAGGAGACCTTCACCATCAGCCCATGGCTCACCAACACAAATTTCTGTACTGTGTACAATTTTTACGCATCTACTCGCACACGCGCTGTATTCTGCATTACAAACCCCGGAGGAAACTTCAAGGAGAGAATTGGGCAAGGCTGTACTCAAGCCGAAGCAGCCCATCCTCATCTCTGCAACTTCTACCACCTCACTCCGACAGACTCATGGGCACATCACACAATCCACATGACCAGACAAAACTATACATTTTTCTGACACTTAGACATTAACACCTTCATGCCTGTAGGTGTTCATCCACAAACTACTGACTCATACCATACCACATCACATAGTGGCACAAGACATATATAAGACATTGATTGAGGGGCCCCAAAACTCTGGGCCACTACAGGAGCCACTGTCTGCTGCACTGGTGAGTGGGTGGTACAGCATAGTTCACCCCCAAACTTTGGTTGGCCAGTGGCATGGTTATATGTTATTGCTTTAAATATTACTGTGTCGTGGATTTCCTTTTGCGTCCAACGACTTAATCAATTAGGAATGTTTACACCATTTCCATATTAATTCTGAATTGATTATGCGCATAAGAAGGTTTCACACTGACACAGGTTCAGCATGTATAAGCTTCCTCAATTCTGCTTTAATGTTGGGCGCGCAGCCTCTTTTAACCCCTTGAGTGGCGGGTTTCCTACCACCCTGTCGTGCCCACCAGGGCAGGTTTTTTAAAATGGTCTAATCATTGAATTTCAACTAATTTTGCAGTTGCGTCTCAAGAGCCATAACTTTTTCATTTTTCCATTGACATGGCCATATAAGGGCTTGTTTTTTGCGGGACAAGTTGTGATTTTTTAAACAGGGGGGAGGAAAAAAAGAAATGGGGAAAAAAGAAAAAAAAGAGGCCATGTCATTAAGGGGTTAAATAATGTATTAAAGGGGTTGTCCCGAGGCAGCAAGTGGGTCTATACACTTCTGCATGGCCATAATAATGCACTTTGTAATGTACATTGTGCATTAATTATGAGCCATACAGAAGTTATAAAAAGTTTTATACTTACCTGCTCCGTTGCTGGCGTCCTCGTCTCCATGGTGCCGACTAATTTTCGCCCTCCGATGGCCAAATTAGCCGCGCTTGCGCAGTCCGGGTCTTCTTCTTTTCTGAATGGGGCTCCGTGTAGCTCCGTGTAGCTCCGCCCCGTCACGTGCCGATTCCAGCCAATCAGGAGGCTGGAATCGGCAATGGACCGCACAGAAGCCCTGCGGTCCATGGAGACAGAGGATCCCGGCGGCCATCTTCAGCAGGTGAGTATGAAGACGCCGGACCGCCGGGATTCAGGTAAGCGCTGTGCGGGTGGTTTTTTTAACCCCTGCATCGGGGTTGTCTCGCGCCGAACGGGGGGGGGGGGGGTTTAAAAAAAAAAAAAAAAACCCGTTTCGGCGCGGGACAACCCCTTTAACTTCCTTCTCTGGGTCATTACGACGTATGGATACCACATGTGTGATTGTATTTTTGATTTTTTACAAAGTAAAGGGAGACAAGTGTGTTTATTATTTTTTTTATAATTTTTTAACTTTTTTTTTCTCTTCTTTTTTTTTTTTTTCTTTTGTCCCTTTAGGGGACCTCTACGGGGACCCATCAGGACCCCCTGATCACATTCCGGGGGTCCGATGGTGACAGCCCTTTACGTGCTGCAGTGACAGCCCTTTACATGCTACAGTCACATAGACTGCAGCATGTAAAGGGTTAACACAGCAGAGATCGGAGGTTTTCTCTGATCTCTGCTGTAAGAGCTAGTACCTAGCTGTCCTCTGACAGCTAACAACCAGCTCTCCCTGCCACAGAGACAGTCGGCTTGCTTCTGACAAGCCGATGGTCTCTATGGCAACCTGTAAACAAACCAGTGCAGGAATTTGCCGACATATCGGCAATATCTTCTGCTGGTTTTTCAAAGCCCTTGCACTGCTCTGTGTGGGTCTGTGCAGGCAGAGCACACTGCCACAGCTCGTGGCATTGTGCTCTGCAGCTCCCATAGTAATACATAGCCCGGAAATCTTCCGGGCTATGTCACTATGAGCAGTGGAGCTCGTCCCGGAAAATTTCCGGGCGTGCCACTCAAGGGGTTAAAAGAGTTTAACATATCCGCCCATCTGGGCAGGTCAAAGCTTACATAGATACAACGTATTGTTTAATTATTGGATAAGCATCTTGAAATTCTTCCATCCTCTGGTCATCTGTGATTGGCCATCAGGTGATGAACGAGATGAGTGGGTTGTCTTGGACCCACGTGTGGCTCCTACGATATGATTGGATATTACATCATGAATTAGTAATTGCACAAATCTCCCATGTTATTTGCATACGTTTCCAGTAAAATTGCTTGGGTAATTATTGCGGTAGCTGTTTCAGACTGCGGTTATCTGTCTGATTTCTACTTCTAAAATTACAAAACAAATGGAAAATGTAACGTGTTTACACTATATATTATCTTGTAAGTGTTTTGAGAACAGAAGTTTCATTAAAGGAAGTAGATACATTGGATACATGAAAAAAGGCATATCTATATTTGTATCAGTAATGGAAAAGTACTGGAATTTAGTATACAGAATAAAAACAGGTTCATTGTCCACTACAAAGGTCCACAGTATAGGCCCAAGATATGAAAGTATTGGGTTTCCACTACAACTGTCTGGGCAAACGTTAATCTGGGGCAGTACCTGAAAGCGCTACCACAGAGGAAATTAAGCATAAGGGCTCCTACCGACTTAAATTTCTCTTTTAAAGGGGTTGTCCCGCGCCGAAACGTTTTTTTTTTTTGCATAGGCCCCCCGTTCAGTGCAGGACAAACCCAAGGAATGTGTTGAAATTTAAAAGAAATTTTACTTACCCAAATCGCCTCTCCAACTTACTTCTTTTCCTCCAAGATGGCCGCCGGGATCTTCACCCATAATGCACCGCGGGTCTTTTCCCATGGTGCACCGTGGGCTCTGTGCGGTCCATTGCCGATTCCAGCCTCCTGATTGGCTGGAATCGGCTGACGGGGCGGAGCTACGCGATGACGTGTAGAAGGGGGCGGATCCAGAACGCCGCTCGTGCTCGGACCGACCAGAAGGGAGAAGACCCTTCTGCGCAAGCGCGTCTAATCGGGCGATTAGACGCTGAAATTAGATGGCACCATGGAGACGGGGATGCCAGCAACGGAGTGGGTAAGTGAATAACTTCTGTATGGCTCATTTAATTCACGATGTATATTACAAAGTGCATTAATATGGCCATACAGAAGTGCTTAACCCCACTTGCTTTCGCGAGACAACCCCTTTAATACTGGGATATTCTTGTGTTTAACATTAGAAAGTCCAATTGACATTTGTGTTAAAGACACATTGCAAGTTTGTACAATGCGTTTAACATTAGAAAGTCCAATTGACATTTGCATTTATAAACTCAAGTGGGCAGAAGCCCTTATTTTACACAGCTCTAAAGGAAACCAGTGGTCTGTCTTAGGTTTCACTTCCCGACATTGCCCACACAATCCTAAAAGCCCCTGGATGCGGGGAGTTTTCATATGGAGACAACCTTGCATCACTGCAGGGCTAAAGGAATTCCCTGGCATGGCTGTCAGTCATCGCAGAGTATCACAATGTTTTGCCAAGATAGAACATGCTGACTTTTCACGCAGCATCGCAGGAGTGAAAAACATTGCAAGTGAGAATGAAACCATTGGCTCGATAATCAAGTGCTTTCATTCTTGCATCACATGAAAAAAAAGAGAACCAACAATTTTGTAACTGCAGTATTGCTGCGAGTGGGGAACGCAGAAACGCAAAGGAGTTCATATTAAATCCAAGGCACTCGGCCGTATTCACAGTGCGGACTCTCAGGCTGGCGTCTGCCCCCAGATTCTGCAGGAAAAACCTACCATAGCATACTATGCTATAAAAAATTATCGCTTTTCCCTGCCCACAAGTGAAAATAGATCACCCATTAAATGAATGCCATTTCTGTTTCTAGACTGGTGGGAAAACAGATCCATGTAGACTTAAAATTGCATCCCAAGCTTTTATTACTATTAAGACATATCCTCAGAATAAGTCATCAATAGTTCATCCACCACTCAAGATCTCCACCGATCAATTGATTGGCCAGCAGCCAATTAGAATGTCTCCAGTGGTCAGAGCTGGAAGTGAAATAGAAACTTATTAAAAAAAACTGAAGTTATGCCTTCCATTACACTTCTAACTGAACAATGCAGATACGCAACTAGGCTGCACTGACAGCGAGCTAGAGGTTTCTATTTGATTACTTGTAGCAGAATCTACAAAGAACATTCACCACATACAGTAGAATCTTTACGTACCACTTTTAAGTACCAAATTATAAACATTCTGAGACCCCATAAAGACGGGGACATTTGTCTAATAAACACAAATTTTATTAATCTTGTCATTCTAGAACGAGTACTTAATTTATGCATTAATGTAGCAATAAGGGTTTTTTGTTTTGTCTGATAGATGAAACAATCTGAAGATTTAATTTATGATGTAGAAAAGCAAGCTTCGGCAGCATCCAAGGTGCAATTTCAGTATTTTCGGCCATGTTGGCCTTTGTCAAGCCAAGCATGACAAAGGCCAACATGGCCGAAACGTTGCTTGCCTGCCTGTTTGTGATGGGGAAATAAAGTTTTGAATACTGAATTTGCACCTTGGATGCTGCCGAAGCTTTCTTTACTGCATCATATGTTTATCGCAGTGGCAAGGATTCGGCCCCCTGCTGCTTTGGCTATTGGTTATCTTATGCCTAGCCCCAAAGTGGGGTTCGTAATTTGTGCTGCTGTCTTACCTTTTTTCTCTTAAGATTTAATTTATATTTTATTTTTGGGGCATACAAGAAAATTATTATTTCACAATAGGTTTAGTGCACTGCTGATTAACGGACCAATTTTTCAGTTTCCATTGTCCCATTACAGGAGTTTTAATTTTATTTTTCTGTCGTCATGAGGGCTTGTTTTTTCTAATGGCATAATTTTGGGGTACATATAATGTATTGTATATTTGAGTTTTTTTGTGGGGGAAAACTGTCTTTTTGGACTTCGTTTCTATGTAGTTTAGTGTGCAAAACAACATTTTTCTAGGCTTTGGAGTTAGTTGGCTAGTGCCTTTGTCTGGAATTTATAATCACTATTTAGTAGGGAAATTGAGCAATAGGACTGGACTTTTGTGGGTTCTTTATTGGGCTTGAGTATGGTCCGAGAGTCTAAAAGTCAGCCTATGTATTTTGGGTATATCATTGAATAGCTTGGTTACTGTGGGAGCCAACTCTGTTAGGAGGATCTTGTAATATTACTAAGGCCATTAGGGCCTGAGGTTTTGTTATTTGGTGCAGCCATGATCACCTCCCATATCTCTTATTCCGAGAACGGTGACTCCAACTACCTTGTCTGGTGTGAGTTTGGGTAATGAGACTTGCCAGGAATCCATCTTGTTGATTTTGCCATTATTGTATACATAAACTTTTAAGATTTGCTTTTGCGTTGCCGCATTCCAAGAGCCACAGCATTTTTATTTTTCCCATCAGAGCTTTGGGGAAGGGGGGGGGGGGGGGGGGACATTTGCAGCATGAACTCTCGTCTTCATTTATCCATAATTTGGGAACATGACATTGATTGCTTTATTTTTTCTAGGGCCAAGATTAACAAAGTCTGCAATTCTGGCATATTTACATTTTTAACAGCATTCACCATGCGGTATACCTGATGTTACATTCTGTAGGTTAGTACTTACTATTACACCAATACCGAATTTATATAGGTTTTGGTTTTTGCAACTTTAATTATAAAAAATAAGTTGATTATTGCAGGCATTTAAGAAATGTAGCTTTATCAACACTGATGTAAGGCTTTATGCAGGATGAGTTGTACCTTTCATTACAATTTATCGAACCAACATTTTGATAGCTATCTATTCCTTTTCAGTAAGGACAGATGCACAAAATTAGCTATTTTCACAAGGCTTTTTTTTTTTTTTTTATGAGGTGCACTGTGCAGGTTAGTTGTACTAACCTCTCTGGGTCATTCTGAATGCAGAAATAACTTTATTTTGTCCCACTAGGGGACATAATCATTTTTTAATCACTGGCTGATATACTGATCTTTGTCTGAGTTATTTTGGTACAGGTAATTAGATGGAAAGCTTGATGAAGCCGTTACGTTAGGAAGAAAATACGTATACACTGTTAGATTCTCCTCAGACTGCATGTACCGATTACCCTCAGCAGAATGTTCAACCCTTCCCATTCTCCTCACTTAACCATTAAAGGCAATTCCTTTTTATTTACATTTACACCCAGACTAGAGGTTGCAGCCTTTTAGCCATGCAGGGGTTTTTCAGTTACTAGTAATACCTATCAGGATAGATCATCAATAGTCGATTTGCCTGCGTCTGTCACTCAGGACCCCCAACTGATAAGCTAAGTGGGCATGCAGTCAACGCCACAACAGAGTTCAGAGCGGAAGTCTCCACGCTGACCTCCCATGTAGTGGCAGACACTTATAACTGCAGGCACAGCTTGCGTTTATTTTAATGAGAGCCATGTTTGCAGTTACAAGCGCCGGCCATACTTCATACTGAATCTCGTAATTGTTTTCTTTTAAATGCTACAGGAACATGGCGTCATAGACATACAGTAATACAGTAGTGCCTTATGATTCGGGGCAACTTGTAGGTTATACCATAACAGCCATGTGCACCAACTCAAGTGGGCTGCATGGAAAGTGGTTTCTCTTTACTTTATCATACATACACCTCTCCAGGAGTCTTATCAGATCTCCCAGATCTACTCCCGGCTCCTCCAGTCCCAAGTCACATCACCTCCAGTCAGCCAGATCCTCTTGCAGTGATGAAGCGTACATTGCTGACCGTCTGCTTCCTGCAGGGCAATGTACAGTTCATCACTAATGACGTAGCGTTTGCTGGCCAGCAGGGAATGCCGAATCCTCAGCAGGCTGCTTTAGGGTGACTACACATGCGTGATGTCTCATCTAGTGTTGCATATACTATATGAAATACTGTCAGTAAGATATCACACATGCGTGCTAAAGCAGGCTGCCGAGGATTCAACATTCCCTGCCAGGTAGTGAATTTCAGCTAATTAACGCTTCAAAACAGGAAGTGCGCCCGGCTGGCTGGTGGCCTGAGCTGGGGGACTGGAGGAGCCAGGGTTGGCAATGTGAATATGCAGTTAGACAGCCTGAGGAGGAATACACAAGAATTGATTTTTTTTATGTCAGAAAACCTTTAACATAATTGTAGCAAGAGGTTATAGGTTGGGATTGTTGAGCTTACAAAGGAATGATCTACTAATCATGGCAGCAGAAAGACTGAAATTCTAAAGCATACCATATGTTTCCCAACAGCCCTCAGTTGAGATACTCAGCATATTTTAGATTCACATGAATGTAAAGGCTTGTGAATATTTTAATTTTTCCTGTCTAATGTCCATGTGTGGGAAATGGTCCATAGCCTCATGCTCATTGACTCAAATAAAATGAGCAGTTATTGGATGTGTGCTGGTAAAGCCTATGTATTAACCAAAGATTTTATAACAAAAGCTTTTAATTTCTGCATATTCCTGAGAGGAAGCTCTGATTTGCAAGGCGGCATTGAACACAAAGCCTGCAAAATAGAAATGTCGCTCTGCATCAGAAGAAAGCAAAAAAAAATCTAAACATGTTTTTCTTAAGTGAGAAATCTCTAGATTGGAAGGTTGTCAGCCTGTGTATTACATGCCACCACTTTTATGTTCTCTGATCATCAAATGCTTGTAAAAAATAGTCATTTATGGAGAATGTGGTGAAGTGCAGCAGTGTCTTATTTTAAGAAGGCATATAGCTGGAAGAAATCCTGCCTTTAATAACAGCCTGCACTTCTTTCAGTATTTCTTTACCTGTTCCTCTTCTAAGTAGCAAAAGTAAAGTGGTAAAGTACATAGTGAAAACCTGGAGAACACATCCTGCTATCAGTGTATGGGACATAACAGGGATGTGTAGTAGAAATGATGATTAGTTAGCGTAGAATGTCTATTGATTTGTATAAACTAGATGTATTACACAGCTGTAGTGATTTAACTCTGTACAAGGTTGATAGCATAGTTTCATCATGGTAAATGCTGGACAATGGCATGGTGAAAGATGTGTGCTATAACATTAGCCCAATGTAAAGTTCCAATGCAGCCTCTCTAGGGTTAAATTACATAGCTCTTCAGCTAATTGGGAATTACAGCTTGGGCGTCTTACTTACCCTCCCCCATCTTAACTCCTAAAACAAAAGGAGAAGTTTGCATCTATAGAACAAAGGACCTCATTGTCTTAGAGACTGTTGATAGGAGGGGAAGCAGAAGGGGACTCCGTTGGCTGGAGACCCAATAATTATGCTCATGGACCACGTATGTAATATGTTATAAGACCATAAAGGGCAGGTATTATGTGTTTTAATAAATTAGGGCTCTTGCATTGTTATGCCCAGAGCTAGTTGAGATTCGATACCAACGGCTTGTGTCTAACTGGCTGCTTTCATTGTGTGCGCACGCCATACTACATAATTAGGAAGCAACAGAATACCCTAGAACAGTGATGGCGAACCTTTTAGAGACCGAGTGCCCAAACTACAACCCAAAACCCACTTATTTATTGTAAAGTGCCAACATGTCAGGGGGCGGGGCTTATCACGACCTTTCATTTTTACCCCTGTCCTCCTTAAAAGGACAAGGCTGTTTCAAAATAGACAGGGTGCAGATTTTGACTTCTTTTGGATGTGGAAATGCTGTGGAATTTGCCACGGAAATTTCCGCTGAGGACATTCTGCAGCATTTCCACCTCGTGTAAACATATCCCAGCAGTGATATTAACCCCCCACCCCGACCCCATGCGGCCCCAGCAGTAAGGTAGACCCCCCCAGAGCAGCCGCAGTGCTAATAGTAACCCACCCCAGAGCGGCTTTAGTGGTTATAGTGACCCCGCACAGCGGCCGCAGCGGTAATAGTGACACCACACAGTGGTCTCAGTGGTAATAGTGACATCCCACAGCAGCCCTCAGTAGTAATAGTGACATCCCACAGTAGGCAGTAGTAATAGTGACATCCCACAGTAGGCAGTAGTAGTAAAAGCGACATCCAATAGTGGCCCCTGTAGTAATAGCGCTCCCCTTTGAGACCCAAATTTCCCCCCACCTCCTTTGCTTGGTGCTGTTGCTGCCACTGATCCCAGGAGCACAATGTGATGTGCTGCCCGACACCTTCTCCCCTCCCCTGCTCTCGCGGAACCAAGTAGGAGATAGAAGAGGGGGGGGGGGGAGGATCCCAGCTGCACACTGACAGTGTGCGCTGGGATCAGCACCTCTAGCAGAGCTGCTGAGTAAATACCAGCAGGGGAGCTGCAGCACCCCTGCCGGCATTTACTAATGTGGTGAGCAGCCGATGGTGGCGAGTGCCAGCTGGGAAGGCTCTGAGTGCCACCTCTGGCACGCGTGCCATAGGTTTGCCACCACTGCCCTAGAACCTGCTGTAGAAATTAACATCCACAGCAGATGTAGTGGAGCCAAGGTAACACCCTAGCAGCCAAAAAACTGCAGGGTGCTCTGGATAAAAAGGCCCTTTGTGCCCAGGATGTAATCACTACAGAAGAGGCCATCAGGTGCATAGTTTAGATGCATTCAGTCTTCCTTACTATCCCCGGCCACCTATGCCTAGACCCCACACAGATCTGTCCAAAACTAAACTGTGATGCAGGTCAGGGGCCAGAATGGTAGCCAGACTACAAATTTTTTTTTAAGATTGTGACACAAGGAGACCGGGAACTTCAAGACAACTTTACTTTGTAACTATTACACTGCTAATTAATAAACTTGTGATTTAGTCTGTTTACTCACAGGGAACACTTGTGTTTTAGGAAAAAGGTGGCTGATAGACCCTTGCAGAATACTCAGTCATCACGCAACAGTATAAATCAGTGGTTTTTAAACTTTCAGCCATGGAGCCCTTTTTGAAGCTAACGTTTCTTGTAAAGCCCCAATTGTAATCAGGGGAGGAGTTAGGGGCGTGGCTTATCACAATTTTTACCTTAGTCGTTATGAAAAGGACAGGGATCTTTAAAAAAAGTAATTATAGCACTAAATGGGTTATTGATACACATTTCAAACATGCTGAGGAATTAAATCACGCACCACGTGGCAATATCTGCATGGGTTTGTGCAGATTTGTTTCACAGCTGGTGAATGAGATTTTAAAAATCTCATCCACTTAGCTGCTACAGCTGTTGTAAATTCCACAGCAGATCAGCCCTGTGTAGCAACAGCAACCCCCACATATCAGTTGCCCTGCCCCACCATTATCGGCTGGTTCTCCTAATACTGTATATTGTGCCGTTTAACTCAACCACATCAGATCCAAATATGTATATAAAAAAGGTCCATATTTTGAGCACTATTGAACACCTGACTATTACTACAAGATCTTCATTTTAGGAAAACAAATTAAAAATAATCAATTTTAAATGAGTTCCTGCCTACGTATTAGCTTACCATTATTTAATAAAGAGACGTTGAGAAATGGAGTTTAATCTTAGTTCAATATTGAAACCCGTATAATCTTCCAAAGACATTTTTACATACAGTTAAAATAATTTTCTTCTGGTTGCTCCAATGTGGAACATTAACTAGTACAATTTAATGTAATCCAGTTTTTCTCTTTCATATTAGAGTTATTCTGAGCATTACCAAGTTATTCTGAGCATTAAAATCATAACCTAATGAGTAATTTGTAAAAAGCAAATTTAGGAAAATGTTGCAAAATCCATCACTATAAGGGCAGTCTCACATTAGTGTATGTGTAAAAGGCTGAATGTCTGACAGCGTTTTACTGCTGGGTGAGAAGGCTATTGCTGTGTAGGGCAGCGACTTTGCACAGTGCATGCCAGCTTCTCACGAAATAATGTGCAGTCCAACGGTTATACTTAGGTTTTTATATTTCCAACTGTCCCCATGTAAATGGCGCATGTACAGTGTGATTGTTCAGTAACAAACCAAGCAATCTTGTTAAGATGGCTTTTAACAAAAAAAAAAAAAAAAAAGGAAGTGTTATAGCAACCTTTCGAACCTACTTTGGGTGTTCAGGCTTAGGCCGCCTGCAGAGAGCCGGGTCGGATCTGGCTGCGAGAATTCTCGCAGCGGGACCCGATCCGAGCGTCTGCAGAGAGCAGCGCGGGCACTCACCTCTTCCGCGGCCCCGGCTCTTTCATGTGCCGGCTGCCGGCGCATGCGCAGAGTGGGGCCGACGGCCGGTGAGTGACATTATTGTGCAGGGCTCTGCGAGTCCCGCACAGAAATGGAGCATGCCGCGATTTGGTTGCCGCACAAGATTTCTCGCGTACGTCTGCATAGGATTGCATTTGTTAACACAATACTATGACAGCTTCCAGGGGCGGAAATTCCGCAGGAAATCCCGCTGTGGAATTTCCGCTCGTGTGCAGGTGCCCTTAATGGAATAGATTAAAAAGAAACACATTTCATATATTATACACATGACAAGGCTCAGACTTTGATTAACTTGCAATTAAAACCAGAACAGGATGAGCAGAGTAGTAAATACATTGTCCACTGATAAGGGATGCAAATGTTTTATGGTCTTTAAGTTGGTGTTAGCGGGTCACCAGGCCTAACACCTTTAATGATGCAGCAAGACTTCACTGCACAGGATCAGGTACACATCAGATGTGGAACATGTGAATGTCTCATGGATCTTCTAGTCCTGCTGTGTTGGGGATTTGTACCCTGTCCGTTGTTAGTACATATGAGCAGGTCTTACAGCTCCTTACATTACAGGAATAAGTTTGTGTGTCAGAGGGCAATGAACTTTTGATTATAAGGTTCCTTAAATTTGGAGGTTGCTGGTAACACAGAAGCGGAGGGTCCAGGAATATGGTTTTCATACAGTCATCCATGTGTAGGGTATGGTGGAGTTATAGGAATTTTCCCTAGTTCCCTTTAGCTGTGAATATTAGGTCAGCACTAGAGGGAAAACAGTAAAATGGCACCGCAGTACGCCAAACCTTTTTACAGCAAAACTGGAGAATGACTTCATGGCCTCCTGCTCCAGCAAGCCATTGGCCAACTTCTGCTACATTGATTGCATAAATTGGACCAACATCCAAGAACTAATAAAACTGAGATTCAACGCATTTCACCCAGTAAACCTGTCGTTAAGCTACTCCTACAGAAATCAACCTTTTGGACACCATAAAAAGTATAAACTTAAACAGACTTTCCTATACTGAAAACCTCTTAACGTCACACGATAGATAAGAATGTTTCCATCCCAAACACAACAAAAAGTTCAGTCTCAAGCCAGGCCATCACATACAACCAGATTTGCTATTACTCAGCAGACAGTTAGATCTATGCCACCTTAAAAAGACAATTTTAAATCAGGGCTACTATTCCACCTCAATTGATGACCAAACCAAAGCCACCAGGATACCCAGGTGTCAACTACTCCAATACACAGGAAGAAAATTGTCATGTACCTCTAGTAGTGACCTACAATTCACAGTTGGAGGTACTAAGGAAAACCACAAAGAAACTCCATCATAACCCACAAAAGAATGGCCATCTGAAAACCATATTCCTGGAGCCTTCTCTCCTGTGTTACAGGCAACCTCCAAATTTAAGGAACTTTATAATCAGGAGTGCATTGCCTTTCACACAAACACAAACTTATCTATGCAAGTCCTGCTTGCATGTACTGACCATGGACAAGACACAAATCCGTAACACAACGGGACTAAGATTCCAGGGACATTTCACATGCTCTACATCCAATGTTGTGTATCTGATCCTGTGCAGTAAGTGTCCTATTAGGGGCCATCATGCTGGGGAAACAGGACAAAAACTCAAAGGGTGAGGTCTCACCTCCACATAACTACAGAAAGACCCAATTACTTGTGGTGGAGCATTTTTTATGCACGGACACAGAACATATGAAGGTTACTATATTAAAAGGCAACTGTAATAATAATCATTAAAGTATTTGTCAGTACAACTTTATAACCATCTTTGACACGAGAGAAACATTCAAAGTGGCTTCACGCGTTACTGGAAATAAGATATCTATAGATAACAGGCCTGGTGACCAATTTAAAGGCCATAAAAAATTAACATCTTTTATCAGACCAAGTCTTTACTCATCCTGTTTTGGTATAGTTTTAAGAGCAAATTAATCATCCCATATCTGTGCCTTACATATACACGAACACACACCTCTTCAGATCATTCCATTAAGCTTGAGGAAGAACCCCAAGTAGGTTTGAAAGCTCACATCACGTCTTTGTTAGTCATTAAAAGGTATATGTAAAAGATTACTTGGTTTCTCTTGCTGAGAATTTAATTATGCTCTACTGGCTAACACTGTACTAACTTTACAATGGCCATTACACACCAATAGAGAATGGGGCTTTATTGTGCTATAAAAACTGTTATTTTTACGTGCATATTACAGTCAGACACCAATGCGAGTTGGTCAATGAAAATCAATTTCATTGACTCCATTCCCCACATAATGCACCTGTACATGTGTGTAATACATGAAATTATGTCCCTGTCAGCCTTCCCTTAAGGTTCATGCACACAAGCTAATTACAGCATTACATACCACTGATTCAGACAAAATCATAATACGGCAAATACTTTTACAAAGTTTTATCGCTAATCTTTCAGTTTAAACAGCGGCCATTCAGTAGTGAACGGCCGCTGTGTTACCTCAATGGAGAGAGGTGGGGGAGGAAAGAAATCTCCTGCAGTGTCCCGCCCCCCTACTGGCTGCTCCATGAGCATGCCAGCACCAGTAGCTCCCGTGTGACAGCATGGCAGCACAGACACAGGGACAGGTGTTGGGCATAGCTTGCCTGACAGTCGTCCCAAGTTAATGGGTCTTTAGTGGAGATATGCTAACTAGCTTGTGTAGGTCACCGACTTGTTAGAGCAAAGGTCCTTTTACACAGATTTTTAAAAGACTGAAAGTTCGAAAAATTTAGCTATTTGCATTAAGTGTTTGTTGCCATTAACAATCGTCATTTGCATGTAAAAGGACCAGGAGTTGTCAGCAGATCTCAGTGTATTAAACCCCTTAAAGGGGTTGTCTCGCGAAAGCAAGTGGGGTTATACACTTCTGTATGGCCATATTAATGCACTTTGTAATATACATCGTGCATTAAATATGAGCCATACAGAAGTTATTCACTTACCTTCCCTGCGCTGGCGTCCCCGTCTCCATGGCTCCGTCTAACTTCAGCGTCTAATTGCCCGATTAGACGCGCTTGCGCAGAAGGGTCTTCTGCCTTCGGCTCGTCAGCAGCAGCGTTCTGGCTCTGCCCCCTTCTACGCGTCATCGCGTAGCTCCGCCCCACCACGTGTGCCAATTCCAGCCAATCAGGAGGCCGGAATATCAAAATTCCCAGTTTTTTCAAATTCTAGTCTTAGATCACTTGAAATTGAGAATACAATAAAGGTCGGCTCGACAAGGATAGCGTTCCCACCTCTGTGAACTATTACTACAGCTATTCAATATGAAGGTAATCAAAAACGAGCTCCAGCGTTTGAGCGGGTGCACCAATCCTACTGTTGATAATTGCTGTCTGTTTCGTCAAAAAGCCACAGCTGTGTATCAGGGTTGAATGCTGGCACACTTTACGGCTAGTCAGAAAATATAAAATATAGAGCTGACGTCAATAAGTCGCTACGGCTCAACAACAAAAATTTCTTGTGTGAGCAGATGGCAAACAAATTGCCAAAAATGCAGTACATCAACCTGCAGAATAAGTTATTAATAAGGTTCAACGCGTTTCCGCTACGGGTAACGTAGCCTCATCAGGAACCACCAAAATTATAATTCAATAGGTCAGCTTCAAAGTAACCGGTAAAACCCAAAGTCGGGAGATACCCTTCATCAATCAAGAGGAGATAGACAATCCTATCACTAGGTAAAGACAAATGAACCCAGTTTCCCCCAGAATAAAGTTGCAGGAACAAAATAAAAATATGGCAGCAGCCAGCCTCTGTGGTAGGCAGGTAGCTAACTTAACATAGCTACCTGCCTACCACAGAGGCTGGTTGCTGCCTTTTTTTTATTGACGTCAGCTCTATATTTTATATTTTCTGACTAGCCGTAAAAAGTGTGCCAGCATCCAACCCTGATACACAGCTATGGCTTTTTGACGAAACAGACAGCAATTATCAACAGTAGGATTGGCGCACCCGCTCAAACGCTGGAGCTCGTTTTTGATTACCTACATATTGAATAGCTGTAGTAATAGTTCACGGAGGTGGGAAAAAGCCAAAAATACAATACCTGAAGGTCTGCAAAGCAGACACGGTCGCCATAGGCACGATCGCCATAAGGCAGGCACAATCGCCACCGGCACAATCGCTGTAGGGCAGGCGCAATGGCCTTAAGCCCTGAAGATATGCAGTCAGCCAGACAATAATGTGGAGGAGCAGCTTGTTCCTGGCAAGCTAATATGGGTGACTGCATATTAGCCTGCCAGGAACAAGCTGCTCCTCCACATTGTCTGGCTGACTGCATATCTTCAGGGCTTAAGGCCATTGCGCCTGCCCTATGGCGATTGTGCCGGTGGCGATTGTGCCTGCCTTATGGCGATCGTGCCTATGGCGACCGTGTCTGCTTTGCAGACCTTCAGGTATTGTATTTTTGGCTTTTTCTGTGAATAATGTGTTTTGTTTTTTTTCTTCCTCACCTCTGATTTCACGGAGGTGGGAACACTATCCTTGTCGAGCCGACCTTAATTGTATTCTCAATTTCAAGTGATCTAAGACTAGAATTTGGAAAAAACTGGGAATTTTGATATTCCGGTACTGTTGTTACCAAACACTTTCCAAAGGCGGCTCATACGTTGTTCTTTCCCCATCATTTGATAGGGGTTAGATATTATATCCTTTTTTTGTTTGCGTGTCTATAAGCTAGGATTTTGGGTAAAAAATCCTTTTTATTCTTGACTTTGAATAAAGGTTACGTTTTAGAGACTACCATAGTTGTACAATGTGAACTGAAGGTCCTGCGGGACCTGTTTGTTTTTTTATCCCTATTTCCATTTTCTAATGTTTGTAAAATATTTTGAAAATTTAATAAAAAGATTAAACAAAGTATGGTTTTGGATTACAGGGCGCATACAGCGACCGTTTTAGTTGGTGTTGACTTGGGGTTATTTTCTTTGTGT
This sequence comes from Eleutherodactylus coqui, assembly GCF_035609145.1. NCBI lineage: Eukaryota > Metazoa > Chordata > Amphibia > Anura > Eleutherodactylidae > Eleutherodactylus > Eleutherodactylus coqui. Next base: position 163,078,251 of record NC_089839.1, on the reverse strand, counting down.
ATAATGTTCATTTTATTCTGTAAATGTTACTTATGTGATTTTCATCCATGTCCCCCATGACATCCTTTAAGTCCTTTGAGTGACATTCAGAAGTTTTTTTATTCAACACTTTTCCTATATAGCTGGGGCATCCCTAGGAGTCCGTTACAGGCAAAACATCCCAAATGCGAATAGTCACTGGCATAGCTGATCACGGTTTGCTAGGGCTCTGCTGTGCCAAGGGCTCCCAGCAGTCACACAACAGCTCACGTAGTGGAAGAAACACTTCCACTCTTTAGTGCATAGCGTCCAGAGCATTATGTACTGGTATTCTTGTATCTTGATGCCACTGGAAACTAGGGGTGAGACAGCCCTTTAATGCAGGGATGCCCCCGTCACACCCCTAGCTCCCAATTGGCAGATTGGTAAAGGTCCTTGAAGGTCTTAACAGTCTGCAGTGAGTGTAGCCTGTGCTGAAGGGTTAGGGGTGGTTTATGCAGTTAAGCTTACATTATTACCTCTACATGGTGGCATGTTACACCTGTACCATGAAAGCATTTATGGGTAATGCAAGCCTAACTGCATAAACCCCTCACCCTTCAGCACAGGCTACACTTGTGGCAAGTCTCACTGTCCCCTGAGCAGCCTGTCCAGGGTTCCGCACAGCGGTGACTGACAACAGGACAAGCATGGTACATAGGGGCAAGGGGGACAGACAGCACATAGGAGTACCCACAGGAGAAGGGGGGAGGGGAATAGTGAGGAAGCAGGGGCACAGGAGAGGTACTGACAACCAATCCGGAGCTAGGGATACAGGGGCGTTCCTCCATTGAAGGGCTGTCACACCCCTAGCTTCCTGGGGGCGTCAAGATACAATACTACCTTATGCACCATGGAAAGGATAATGCAGGGTGGTCAAAAAATAAAACTTCTCCCTTTTCCTTCAGGTTCTCAGCTGTGAGCAACAGCTGACAATCGACCTGCTTCTGCTTGATTGCAGACAGGGCTTTAATCCCCCTCCATATTTTTACTATTGGCTGCGATTAAAGCCCAGGACCAAGGACTGCAAGTTTACAGCGCTTGGTCCATAGTTGGTTAAATACATGCCCAGCCAACTGCATTGCTCTCCTCATGGCTAGTGTAAACATACCATTGAAAGACTGAGCAAAATACATTCAAATAAAATCTGTTTGCTCAGTCTTTCAAGAGGTGTGAACGATGGATTTTAGGTGAACTGAAATCAATTGTTGAAGTGAAATTCACAATGCCTGTGTTTACATGTAAGGATTGCTCATTTTTGTTTGTCTGGACAAATTTTGAGCAATGATTTTTGCGTGTTAAAGGGCTGTTGGATCAAATTGAGATAGGCTTCAGACAAAGTGAGCTACCCGGTAAGTGATGTAGTTCAATATACTGCATTTCCATCACGCTGGTTGGTAGTATGTTTGTTGGTTAAGATGGGTATTGCTGGTATTCGCTTATCTTGACGCCCCCAGGAAGTCCTGGTGGAAGCAATATTGACAGGGGGTGACGCCCCTGTACCTGATAGGCTTAACAGCTGTCTGGGCTGCAGGTCCTGACAGCCCACTAAGAAAGCCTTTATTGGAGCTTAGCAGGATACAGCGGTCCCCAGATGCAGGCATGCCACCCCAGATCTTCTTGCCCTCTCATAGGAGTAATCTGCAAATAGATAGCAGCAGCAAACCCAGGGCAGCCCCCCCTCCCTTAATGTCAGGTTGACCTTCCACAGGGAGACCAGAGCGGCGGGGGCAGAAACAGTCATAGGCATGCGGCCGCACTATGCAGCAGCACATCAGCAAATTCACTGCACAGCCATAGCGCAGGAGCCACGGGACAGTAGCAGAAGCAACAGGAGCATCTGCGGCAGCACATCGGCAGTACATGGGTGCAGGGGACGGGACGCCATGGAGCAGGCATGCGCCAGGCGGGACGCAACAGAGCCATCGGCAGTGACTGAGGGCTCATCCTCTGGCCGGCCAAAAGGCATTCCACAGAAGCAGCGGCATGGACAGCGCTAAGTCACAGCTGCTGCGTCTCGATTGCTTTTTGCCGGCTGTGCTGCTTTAGGGTGACCGTTCGTTTTCTTCTTAGCCGTACATTATCCACTATAAAGCTGATAATGTAAGTTTAAATGGAAAAACCACCCTCACCCTAAGGTATCAGGGTCGCCTAAAAGCAATGGAGACGCTCCTAGGACCTGGAAGGCTAGAGCCAATCGGGAGCTAGGGGTGTGAGAAAGGCATTGCTCCAGTCAAACCCCTAGCTTCTGGTGGCGTCAAGATTCACTAATACTGGTATTGTTAAACTTCACTTGACTAAGTATTTAATACTGCTCATATCTCCCAACACCCCAATTCACTTAAGTTTGGTGTTTAGGCCTGCCCTCAATTTCAATTCAGGGTAATATTTAAGCGTTTATAACAATGAAGTTTAGGTGAAGACTTTCAGCACTCATTTGAAATTGATTCACAGACGGGGGTTCTTTACTATAACAGCAATAAGACGATGGAATTCTCTGCAGACAGGGGGATGGCAAACTCTGTATTATTTTTACTTGTCACTACCAGGAAGCTAAGGTTTTGACAGGGCTTGCATGGAGGAACGCACCTGTCACACCTCTATCTCCTGATTGGTAGACATTTTTCAGGTCCTGGAAGGTCCTACCAGCAATGATATTGATTGTGCTGTTCTCAAGGGTTAGGGATTAGTATTCCAGTTAGGCTTACACTATTTGCTGTAAATGCTTCCATGTTACAACTGAAAAGTGGAACCATTAACAGCTTATGTAAGCCAAACTGGAATACTAATCCCTAAGCCTCCAGGGCACGGCACAATCAATACTGATCCTGTGCTCCCCCATGGTGTAGCAAAGAATTTGGTGAGGCAGGAAGGCCGTCAAAGGAGGTTTTTGGCCAGGTACCATACACCCAGATGCTGCTCTTGTACCCTGTGCTGTAGCGCCTAGATGCGGGCACTAAGGGCTACTCTGCTCCTCAGGTGCCTCTCAGTGGCGCTGCTGACGTGCTGAAGGGAGAGGAGGCAGGGGAGTGGAGGAACCACATGCGGCAGCATTCCCTCTAACGGCCGAGCAAAGGCGTGAAGGTGGCATTCATATACCCCTAGGCAGCAGTGGAAGGTGGCAGCAGAGCACATATCTAATGGCTGGGGAGACAGAGGAACGCTAAACATCCACTACAGCAGTGTGGGAAGGGGGGGGGGGGGGGGTTGAGGTCACTGTCCCCCGATGCTGCTGTCGGCCGTCCGATTGGCTAAGCAAATGAATGGCTGTGATTACATGCATCCAGTGCTGGCTGCAATTGGCTGAGTGGGCTTTCACTCAGCAGCTCTCAACCAATAAGTGCAATCTCAGGGGCAGGGATTTTAGATCCCCTTTAGAGGAAAAAAGTTCCCCTGCGGGCTAAGTCAGCGAGCGCCGCTGGGGACAGAGACATCACCTGCAAGGGGAGTTGATTTTTTTACTGAGGCAGTGTAGCTAGGCCGTGTAGTGCTGCCAAAAGCATTGTATGAAGTGGTGTAATGTTTTTGGCAGCGCTAAAACCACTATTTCAATGGGCAACATAGAACGGACATCCAAAAATAGGACGTGCAATGCTGTTGAAGACGCTGCGTTTTCAGCCTTGTGTGAGCAGCCCCATTGAAATGAATGGGAGCCTTGTACAGAGTTTAGTGCTGTGCTGAAAAAGCTGCGTGAAATTCTGTACATAAACACCTGTGAGGGAGGCCCAATTGGTTCATACCTAACTGGGTTTCTTGCATTCCTCTGGATCAACATGGAAATTTCTTTTTCAGCATTACACAGTTACTTGGATTCTGCTTTAGACTTTTTAAAGCATCAGGAACAGTCGGTAAAGCAGATTACTGATAACATAACTAGCAGAACTTAGAACGGTCGAAAACAACTTTACAGCCAGTGGTCAACAACACAGGTGCAGGAGAACATGTGGTGCATCAGAGAGGAAACAAAAGGCCAGGGGGACTCACTGGCTAAGTTATCTGTGGTTCTTTGTTCCCAGACACTTCTACTTCCACACGTTAACTCTACTAGTACGCACTCACGGTTTAAGGACTGCACTCAGCGGTACAGTGGATTCATATGGTTCCTCTTGATGTTCCATATAGGGACCCGATAAGCTAGGCTTTAGACACAGCATCCTCTGCCTCTACCATCTTAGGCCACAGACTGAATGTGTCTGTGTGCCAACAGGCTCCTGACTGGACAGCAAAAGGACTGACAGAACTGATGGGAAAAGCCCAAGACTACTTCACTCATGCACCTTGCAACCACATGTATTTGACAAGGTCACAGGACCCAGACAGTAACCCATTCAGTGCTGCAGCTATGCAATACACATCACGTTCACTCAAATGACACTGACAACATAGGCACAAAACAGACCGCACAGAAACATCCAGAAAGTTTAGTACATTGACTTTTGTACACTACAGCTGCATTAGCATGCCACCACTTCATGTCTGAGGAGACCATGGACCACAAAGGTACTGGTGTATCTTGTCTTCACCACAAGTTTGGGTGGAGACCTAGTGATGGGCTGTATATGCCCAGAAGTTCCCGATTATATGCCAGGCGCAAGTTCCTACCAGCATGTGGACTGAGGTGTGCCTTGGATGGTGGGGGTTAGGGTTATTTTCAGTGTTAAGGCTAACTCCCACAGCCAGATTTCTGCAGCGTTTTATATGGTGGAGATCCGTGGTATTGTCCTGCAGCCATTAGGTTCTATTAAACCTAATCGCTCAGTGTTCACGCTGCAGAATTCCACCACGTGAAAGAAACTGTGGCATGCTCTAAATGCCATAGGAATACGTGCAGTCGGATTCCATTGTAGTCAAAAGAAGCTGGTAGTCACGCTATACTTGCACTGTAGCACAGTGGAGGTATTGTGTGAATACATGTCCCCACCCACATGTCCCCACAACACTGTCGGGGCATCATGCGCTGTACTGCGTATGCATGCGAGCTCAAGGGACAGGAATAATGCAGCGGATCTGAGAGGTGAGTAGGAGTGGGGCGCTGTGGCAAACTCTGCTGTGATATTCTGCTAGCGAAGTCTGCCACGGATGTGGGCATGAGGCCTTAGGCTTACATTACTTGATGTTTACAGCTAATAATGTAAGGCTAACACTTAAGGCCTCCTTCACACGGGCAACACCGCATCGCTGCGAGAAAATCGCAGCGATATCACATCGCTGCACCGTACGATATCGCTGCGATTTTCTCGCAGCAATACCGCATTTTTGTAGCGCTACAAAGTCGCATGTGACGCTAGAAAATCACACGACTTTGTAGCATATGCTACAGTCAAAATTGCATCGCATGCAAACCGCGTTTTCGTGCGATGCAACAGAGAGGAAGGCTCCATAGAGAAACATGGGCTACAAAACCTCGCGTGTCACGGGCATATCGCCGGACCTGCGAGGTTAGTGTGTCGTTTTGCAGCATGCTACAAAACATCTCATGTGTGAAGGAACCCATAGGAAACCATGGGCTTCTCATACATGCGATTTGTAGCATCGTAGCAATGCTACAAAATCGCGACTAAAGCTCCTGCACACTTGTGTTTCTTTTTCCCATGAAATAACGCTGTGGTTTTTTTTCACGCGATTGTTAATGAGACTTTGTTAAAAACGCACACGAAAATTTGCAAGCTACCACTTGCAATGCATTTTTAACATTAGAAAGTCCTATTGACAATTGCGTGAAAAACACGCAATGATGTAGCGTGAAAAATGCTCAAGAAAAATGCAAGTGTGTAGGAGCCCTTAAACTGCCTTACCACTTTCCCTGGAGGTTGCGGCCAGTGCAGGAGCAGGGTCCATTGTGGATTGTGATGCACACCTTCACAACTCACAGGTGGTGGCACAGCTCTGACATCCCTATCCAAGGTAGGAAGCCCGGGGCTAATGAGGCAGAAGGGGAGAAACCGCTAGTACATAGAGCGCCATAGCCTTGTTAAGTACTTACATTTATGGCTCATTTACATGGCTGTATGCAGTTTTGGGCTATGAAAACCAGCATTTTCGCAGCATGAAACCGCATATTTGTAGGTTTTAGTATTTGTACGTGTTCATTGTCTCATGTGCAAAAACCACTAGCAGGTCCAATAGAACTCCCCAGCCTTCATGCACAAGTATGCAGTGAATACTTATGTATTATGCATAATTACACAATCCCGTTGACTTTAGTAGGCAATTTTGATTCAAAACATGCGTTTGGTTTCATTCACACATTAAACAAACGTGTGATTAATTTATAACTACCCCCAATACAAATCAATGGAGATTAAGCTGTGCATACTATGCTTGTAAATATACATGTAATACGGAGCACAAGTACACCTGTGTGAATGAGCCCTTATAAACGGCCCTTGAATGCAACCATGAGGCTCTCGGGGAAAGTGAGCAGACAACCCTGCTGTAGGCCCTCCTGTCCACATACTATACAAGTGCAGGAATACTTAGTATTTGTCAGCAGTCACCTGCCTCAGATGCAGCACATCTCAATGCCCTCCCACATTCTGTCACTAATTACTGTGATTACTCAAACCATGGTGACATTATCTGACTCACTCATTCTGAGTTGCATCACTTTGGTTTTTGCTAAATAAATAAATCTGTTGCCAGGAACATCTCCCCCACCAGCTCTTCATGTGCTCTGTACAGCTCTGCTTAGTTTGACAATTCCAAAGATTATTGAAGCTTATAGATTTTTTTATTAAATTTGCTTTCCTAAAATACTGCAGCTGCAATGACACCATGTTCTGTTGTAGTAAACTAATTACTTCCCGGGTGTCATCTGTCCTAATAGCTGCATCTTGAATACATAACTGCATAAACAGGCACTGATTTTACTTGGTGGGCAGGGGGGCACCTGCTGGCTGGCTTTGGCTCTGCTCCAAGTTAAAACAGGCTGTCCTGGCGACATTTATGTTTATATGGATTGTCTATTTGAAGTCACTAAAGGATCGAACGTACATGTCCTCCAGGCGCCGAGTTAGTATGGAGCAGGATATGTAGCTGATCCCGTTCCAAATACACTGCTGTGAAAAGTTGCAAAAAGTTGACCTTTATTGTAATAGATGTTAAAGGGGTTGTCCCGCGCCGAAACAGGACTCCCACAACGCAAATCTGGCCACGCGCAGGCGGCACAATGCTTTATCCCAAACCACAAGCAATGTAAAAAATCAATACACATTCCCTCAGAGCTTATTCACCCTGCCTAGAGTAACAAAACATAACCCCCAACTGGACACCACTCATACAAAACAGAATCAGTTTATTAGGTGAGAAGTAAATAACAAATACATTGTCATACTAACAGGGCAACATCTGACCCTGGACCACACCAAGAGGGAGAAACCTGGCTTATAAAGTGGATAAATCCAGCAACATGTCAGGGACCTGGGGCCAAACTCTCTAAAAGGTAGCAGTGTAACAGATGACAGTACAAACTCCAGCAAGCAGAGCAACAGTAACAGGCAAACCCCCTGGAGAAGATTAGAAGAGACAGTTGAGACAGAGGCAAAGCTACAGACAGAAGGAAATCAGCGTGCGCACCCCTACGGAGGGGGGGACTACAAGCCACCACATGCCTGCAGACCACAAGCCAGAGGAACAGAACAAGACAAACACAGATCTGCACCAATTTGATCACCAGGGTTCAGTGAGGAAATGATGTATAGCAAGGAGGGGCTTGTATATATGCACAGACCTCAGGTGATTGGCTGGAGCAATACACAACAGCCAGCCACATAATCCCACAGCTGCAGAGATGTGTTTAGGACTACAAGTCCCAGGAGCACCAACTATCCCAAGTGTGACAGGAGACATTAGTATTTTAGCAAGTTCCTTATTCTGTCACTTATAAAATGCCACTTGGCACTAATTTCACAATGTTTCAGGTGAAGTTCATCCTTCTGTGCAGACAAGGACAGATCTTGGAGATGGGAAACGAGCCACTTGTTTTGATGAAAATAGATGGAGGTCAATAAGGGAGGTGTTACCAAGATACACGAGCAAAATATTCCATCTATTCCCTGCTTGGGTTTTATAGTTGGCGTTTAAAGGAAACTAAAACTCCCTAGGGATTGGGCAAATTACTTTCACAGTATGCCACCAGCTGAACCTGAGTACAGTGTATACATGTTTCCTCTATATCACCTTCTGTACTGCTATACTAATCACAATTTTTCGTAGAAACAAAACAGCTGAAAAAGATACCAAATATAATATCTATATTTTTGTCTGCATTTTGCAACATTCAGCAATAGAGTTAAAGGATTCACATCCAAGTTATGCTATGACACTTACGGTGTTGACAAACAGCAGAATTTTGATCATGGTGAGTTTTACAGCAATTCGTGTATACAGGTTACTGTTTGCAGCATTTTTTAACATTTCATCATTGTGATGGGTGATGAAGTGTGTTAGGCACAAAAATGCACCCAAATAGAGCAGACAGCAGTCAAACATCATGTTAGAAAACACCATGTTGAGTGCAGCTCTGTGAAGCCCCGTTGAGATCAGTGAGCGTTGTAAAGCGGCAATCAAAACTCCGCAGTTAAAAAAACTCAGGTTAGAGTTGCCCAAGGGCTTATTGACACGGGCACATATTTGGTCAGTGTGCCGTCCATGTGTTTAACAGACAGCATACAGACCCTCAAAGTCAATATGGCTATTCTTATGTTCCATATAAAAAGTTGCAGCATCCCTTTATGTTACATCATTTACCCAGGTCACCTACTCACATCAACCACTGCGAAAAAAAACTGCATGTAAAGAAATTAATGTATAATTTTTTTTTATTGCTAAAGAATTTAATTTATTTAGAACCAGGCACAGTAAATATGCAGCACCTGGTCCTGGGCTTTAAGCCCAGCTGTATGTAAAGTTATGGCAGGGATTAAAGCCTCCTGCTTCTGTAATCAAACAAAAAAGCAGGATGGGTTGACAGCTGATAATCTGGAGGAGAAGGCAAGAGGGGTTTTTAAGCCCTTCTGACTGCTCCTTACCCAAGTACAGTTCTCAATGAGCAATGTGTACTGAAAAGTAAAAGTGCAAGTGCAACTTCCACTACAAGAGCCCGGGGGTCATGTGACAACCAAGATTCCATGCTACAGAAGATTTATTACACCTTAAAATCAGGTACAATTGTGTGAATGAGGGCTTTATTCACACGTGGGAATTTCATGAGTGTTGTACATTGGGAAACTCCTAAAAAACACTTTTGAAAAAAGAATTTTCACATGAGCAATTTTTACAGGAGTGAAAAGGGGGGAAATAGCTTGTTTCTTCTTTTGGCGTTGCCCGCCCTCCCCATTATATTCAGTTGGAGCTTTAAATACATTACATGGCACTTGCATGCAGTACAATGCATGCGAGAGCAGTGTGATATTTCCCATTGAAATGGGAAACACTTGTGATCCTCTGACACACGTAAAACATTTGAGGACCACAATGTCACAAAAGCGATTAGGCATTTTTGAATGCATACTTCACATGAGTGCGTGAAACACACTTAGACAAGTTTCTCAGCCCAATATCACACTCACCCATGTGAGTTTAGCCTAAATACTAAGATTAATGGGGGTCTAACCCTTAAGGCCTCCCTTACACAGGACCTTAGTGCCATTAGCCAATAGCAGTATAACGCTCCTATTGTTTTCAATGGAGCCCCTTAGACAGCTGCTCGATCACAGCACTTTTGAGCGGAGTCAGTTTTATTTGGGATGTTTAGCGCACCTCACTGATTAGGTATGCTAAAGTCTGCTGTCAACCGCAGGGAGCTATGGCTGAGAACTAAAGCCAAATTGTGGCAACATGCAGCTTTTCAAATCACATGGTGCTTTGCAGCACGGCTGTGAGGGAGGTCTTAGGATCCCCAGAATGATAAGGTAGGATGGCGAGTACAGCTCCAAGGACCCTCCATTTTTCTCACTCCTGAGAATGGCAGCTCAGTCTTAATGTACAGGTGTGACTTTTGGGGCTCGTGGCAATCGTGATATTAGTGGTTTTAAAAGGACTTTCTAATGTTTTGATCAATGTATGTTTAACATTAGAAAAATCCTATCAAGTCCTTAGGGCCCTTTTACACGTGATCAGGTGTACTTTAACAGTCCGTGTGCACATGCTCAGACATGAACGTTCTGCCCACAGCTGCCATTAGAGCTGTCTGGAGACACATCTAAGAAGGTCCCAGTGAGTTTGAAGCAAATGTATCAGCTTAAAAGGTTCTCTATGAAATGGCAGTAAATGACAAAGAATGGCGCTCCATGCAGCACTCGTCAGGAAGATGGAACTGAGCATGCTGTATTTTCCAAGCTTTTATTAGTCAAATAGGCACAAGGTCTCCTTTATCAATATAGGATGAAAGTAAACAGGTCCTTGTTGCCATAGGCAACACATCAGAGCTCACTTAAAGACCTCTGCTGTGATTGTTGCTAGGGGGAACTAAGGCAGCTTTACTTATACTGATGTGATGAATGAGACCCTTCAATTGGTCTTTTGGCTTTCAGGAGCCTAGAGCTGTAATGTGCTTCCCTTATAGAGGCAGCGCACTAAGTAGCCAGAGCTAAAATATGTATAATAGCCATATACAGCACGCTCCAAAATAGTAACTTCAGGCAGTTACAATTGCCAATTCTATGAGGTGGGCCACAGAAAAGCACCCGCTTCTAAACCCATCACTCATACTGCTGAGGTAAAGTGAAAGCTGCGCTGTGATTGGTTGCCATTTCTTATACCGCTGAGGTAAAACAAAAGCTGTGACTTTCCTATGAACAAAGGTTTTCCTTTAGACAGCTTTCATGAAAGAGTAGTGATGGGCCCAGAGGTGGGCTACTTTTCCACGGCCCACCCTGTATAACTTTAAGCCAGAATAGAACCCTTAATGAAGATCTTTGTCAGACCTGTACCATCCCTGTATTACAAGCCATTTATCTGAATCGGAGAAAAGGGTGGAGCAATGGTGTCCTGACCCTTATACATGGAATGATAGCCTTTAGGTCTGAATGCAACCAACAACCGACCGATAATTGCTTACTTATCGTTTCTTTCTTTTTATGCTGTCAAAACTAAAAACTCGCTCACTAATCATTCAGTTTAACATCACTCCTTCAGTCACTTGTACAGCGAATACAACCTGATAACTTGTTTGAACAAGCTGACGATGTATCTGCTGTATAAGGGTCCGTTTACACCAATAGATAATTTGAACGGGCGACCAATGTCAGTCAGCTCATGCGGCCTGTTTAAACATCATTGGCTCATTCATGCGAGAAATCCTTCAGTCGCTCACATTGGCTGTATAACTGAATGAGAACGATGGGACGAGCGCCATTGAAACTAATTAGTGAATGAGCCAATGATATTTTATGCTTGCATGAAAAACGAAGGAAAAGTGAATGATTGTTCAGATGTTGGTTGTGTTTAGACTGAATGATCATTCGCTTTTGCTTTTTACAATTTTTTGAATGATCATTCCACCTGGAAGGGCCTCAAACCAGCTGAAGGAGCAAACAAGCTAATCTGACATCATTTGCAGGTTCAAACAATACGCTGGGTCTAAGCCGACCTTAAAAACGGTATCAGGGTGTCACTGATAGTGGTGTGAAAAAAGGTCCAAGACAGGAAAGGGTGCTGCCAGCCAGGAGAACACAACTAACAATTGTGAAAACTGATGTAAAGTGCACTACACATTCAGCTGAACCCTTGGTAAAAACTATCATACATGGAGCCAAGGGCTAATCCCATAAAAGCAGCAAGTTAACCAAATTTACTTCTCTCTTTAGATGAAGGGTTGTACTTTGCATCAGTATTCCAATTCCTCTGAATAGCTGCCATGTAATTGGAGCTTCTCTCTAGGCAATATGAGAATCACCACATTTCTTGTACGGATGGTCCCAACCTTCAGCATGTGGTTGAACTGCATTCATGTAAACATCTAGGGTGCCCAAGCTTCTCCCAAGCAAAAGCTAATGACCTACCTAGGTCACCAATAGTTAAGGCCAGGCAAACAGGATCTCTGGGCATCCCAAGTGATTGGCATCTGGTGATAATTTATGTCATTTCTGAGGATAGAGCAATAGTTTTTGCATGGAATGTTCATCCATACTAAAGGAATTGTGCATATTTGTCCATCTTCTAACATGTGATAAATAACTACCTGCCTTTCATATAGACTGGATGTCACTGGAAAGCCAACCAGTAGAGCTGCAAGATTCAGAGATCTCCCAGCTGTGAGTTTAAGGCCTCCTTTACACGGGTGAAAAAGTCGCACGATTTTGTCACGTTGCTACAATGCTACAAATTCTATGTGAAGCCCATGCTTTCCTATGGGTTCATTTACACATGCAATGTTTTGTAGCATGCAACAACCGACACAAAAACATCACGGGTCCGGCGATGTGCCCACGGCTAGTGAGGTTTTGAGCCCTACGGAGCCTTCCTCTGTTGCATTGCATGAAAACACAATTTTCACACAGTGCAACTTTTACAGTAGGAAATCCTTTTATCAAAGCGAAATCTAAGCCCTAAATGCAGGGAAAAAATAAAAAATCCACTTATATCACCTTAGGAGCGCTCTCCACCACAGCTTCTCCTAGGGTGCCGGCACTGGTTTTCTTCATCTTTTGGCCAGGAATTGAAAAAATTGTCTGCTGCTGGAAGCGCTGGCTGTTATTGGCTAAGTGTCGCCAATAACAGCCAGCACTTCCAGCAGCCGGTGATTTTTCAATCCCCGGCCAGAAGATAATCAGTGCTGGGACCCAGGGAGAAGCTGCGGCAGCTTCTGTTGCACATGTGAAGGAGGCCTAAAAGTTTGGTATAGCAAGACCCTTGATTATAGCCAGCTGTGGGTGTCTAGCAGGCCATACTACAACTGTTAACTGGAAATGAGTTGGGTGTGTATCCAGTGCTATACATAACTTTTACACTGCCCTAGAAATTAAGGAAGCACCCAACCTTAGTAGTTTCCAGGACTGACTTGATAACCTTCTCTTAAATTAGGTCATTAATAGATTGGAGATACCCACTAGTCAGCTGATAACCGTTGGAAACAGACAGTGCTCTTCATTTCACATGCTCATTTTGGTACTATAGCCATAGCTCATATTGAATTACACTACCAAATTGGGCCACTGCAATACAGATAGCACTGTATGCATTGATCACAGGTCTGGTAGTAAGCTGAGCCTCAACAGTAAACCCCTGCTGATCAACTTTTGATGACAAATCCTGAGAATAAATCATCAATAGTAAAAGTCCCAGAGAACCCCTCTAGGTTATTGTGTAAATGTAAGGCTCTGTTCACATCTGTCTTGAAGGCTCCTAGGGCTTGAATATACAGAACCTATTGATTTCAAGGGATTGTTCACATTTGTCAAAAAAACTAAACCATGTTTTGATCTTTGTGTTTGCGCACTAAGGGTCTCCATAATTCAATGCAGGGTGCACAAGGAAATGAGCAAAACATAACAGAACTCTGCTGGAAAGAAATCACATCTGGAAATCAGACCAATAAGCCATTTCAATCAGCATGTGTGTCATGTGCATAAAATTCCATGCCCTGTGGGCAGAAAGTACAGCAAGATGCACCAACACAAGTACAAAAAAATACATTCAAAGAGCAAAAAGTGAGACTAAGGCATGCACCATTGTACTTCAGCTCATGTGAGGCCAGCCTAGGGCTTCCTAAACTACCAAGTGCAATATCAGGTTTATGGAAGTGTGTTCCACGATTCACATGTGAAAGCAGTCTAAGGCCACCTGCAGACGAGCGAAAATTCCGCAGTGGGATTTCCCGCAGAATTTCCGCCGCTGGAAGCCTTCATAGGATTTCGTTAACAAAACAATCCTATGCAGACGGCCGCGATTTGGCAGTGCGAAATATCACGCGGCAAACAAGTAGCGGCATGCTCCATTTCTGTGCGGGGCTCGCAGAGCCACGCTCAGATATGTTACTCACCCGTCGCCGGCTTTGGTCTGCGCATGCGCTGGCTGCCCGGCAAGTTGGCACATCAAACAGCCGGAGCCGTCGGGCGAGGGTGAGTACGTGCTGGTCGCTGCAGGTGCTCGGGTCTTGTCCCGCTTCGAGATTTCTGACCCGCCCGTCTGCAGGCGGCTTAAGACATACATGCAGTGATAAGTTCATGTCAAAATGGACACCTTGGCAGAACCTGACAGATGTGAATTGGGCTGCTGCCATCAGATTTAATTACTATCGAATTTTCTAAAGTATTTGACATAAGAAAACTGTTCTGTTACCCCTGTGTCACATGGGTGTAATTGCACACAAAAGCCTTGCATGTACAGTACACAAAATAAAACCTGTTAATTTAATAATTTGTGCAAAAATCACACAGGTTTTTCTTTCCTGTGCATTTGTGCAGAAAAATGCATCTTGAACGCATTAACCTAATTAGCCTTTTCAATGGCTGAGCGCATCAGTGTGTGCAGAGGTATGGTAACAGCTGTTGCACATGCAATGCTCAAGCTCAACATTGCAAAGGCACATGCAAATACACTCATGTGACACAGGCCATAGGCTGGGGTCACAGTACCAAAATCCCACAGAAATCTCGTGGAATGACCGCACAAACACTACAATATTTTCATGAAAGAAGCAAAGCTTCAAAACCTGCAGTTTTTTTTGCCGCAGTTTTGAGTAGCTTCGCTGACTGTCGCTGCGGCCATCTTTCACCATAAACAGGAACGGCCACCGCAGAAGTGGGGAAAGTTACAAGAGTCTTTAAATCAGCACACCATGTCAAGTTCCGCACAGCTTGGTCACAGCAGATCGGCCGCAGCGTGTGGATAAGATTTTTGCAAATCTCATTCACTTCGCTAGGGAATTCCCGGATAAATAACTGCTGGTGGAATCTGTGCAGAAAGTCTACAGAGCAGTAATACCCCATGTGAACCCAGCTTACAGTTAAGGGAGGTTAACAGCATTTCCTTAGCATCCATATTAACAGCATCAAAATGACAGAAAGACAGTGTACAGTTTAGCTATAATCCCATATAATGCAGCACAGCATCACAGAACACAGAACACAATGGATTGTTAATAGAGATGAGCGAGCGTACTCGGATAAGCACTACTCGCTCGAGTAATTGGCTTTATCCGAGTATCGCTGTGCTCGGGTCTAAAGATTCGGGTGCCGCTGCGGCTGACAGGTGAGTCACAGGTGAGTCGCAGCGGGGAGCAGGGGAGAGCGGGCGGGAGAGAGGGAGAGAAAGATCTTACCTCCGTTCCTCCCGGCTCTCCCCTGCAGCTCCCCGCTCCGTGCCGGCACCCGAATCTTTAGACCCGAGCACAGCGATACTCGGATAAAGCCAATTACTCGAGCGAGTAGTGCTTATCCGAGTACGCTCGCTCATCTCTAATTGTTAACTATCACATGATAACTGCCATGGCCTACTACAAGGGCGGGGGGAGGAACAGGGTGTATAAAACTCATCTTATAATGCATTACATAATTTAGATATCTTAATTACTTTGACCTACAGAGAAAAAGAGAAAAACATAATGAGTTTGTATACTCTAAATACATCAACAAACCAATGTAACTACATATGCCACATAACCAAACAGACTGGACAATTGTACTCGCTACATGTGTAAGAGGCAGTTATGTACAACCCTACTCATAACAAGCAAGGCAAACACCAGTAGTTAACCAAACACTGCATAGATGGCACAAGACAAGCATTTCTCTGGATCCCCTTCCTTCACTTAGCTGTGGGCCAAAGCAGGTGAGTAGCGGAGAAGACCTGTAACCAATGGCTGCAGGCTTTAGCCATAAATTACACTGCTTGACATTTAGTGCTACATCTCAAAGCTCAGGGGTTACTTCTAGAAATCAGTCTTTCTACTTGACGGACCGCAGTGCCTAGTTCAGGCCTTTGCAGGGCTTTATTTTAACCCTTTAAGGACAAGGCCTGTTTTGGCCACAAGGATGCAATGTTTGGGGAGTTTTTCTCTCCTTTTAAATCCCATAACTTTATTTTCCTGCTGCATGGCTGTAGAGGGTTTGTTTTTTGTGGCAGGCTGTAGTATATTTAGTGCTGTTGTGGGCTGCATGTAATATATTGTAAAATTAGGACTTTTTTTTTCTTGGAGGGTGGAGAAAAAACATTATTTCCCATAGTGCTAATCATGCAGCAGAAGGCCACTGTTGTGCATGTGCTTTTTACCATGATTACCACAGCATCTTAAATGCCCCTGTAATCCTAAGGCCTCATGTCCACAGGGAAAATCAGATCCGCTGCGGATTTGTAACGCGGATTTGGGCTGCGGATGCACTGTAATTGTCTTTTCTTTTTGATGCGGGAGATCAATTGAGCTATGTGCTCTGAGCTCCCGCATGCGTGATCCGCACTAAAATGGAGCATGGCCATTTTTTTTCATGCTCCAGAAAATTTTTAATTACCATCCGCGGGTATTTATCTACCTGCGGGTGGTCAATGCATTCCTATGGGGCGCGGATCCGCGTGCAGGAAAAACGCTGCGGATTTTAATTCTTACTTTCCCTGTGGACATGAGGCCTAACACACCCATTGATTTCAATGGGGCCTCATAGACCTGTGCTTGAACCTGTACTCCATTTTCAAGCACTGTCTGCTCTATTTAAATGCCTTTAATGCCTTTTGACGCACCATCACTCATCACAATGATAAAGGTGGTTAACCCCTTTATGACGCAGCCTTTTTTCCCCATTTTTGTTTTTCCTCCCCTCCTTTAAAAAAATCATAGCTCCTTTATTTATCCATCGACGTCGCTGTATGAGGGCTTGTTTTTTGCAGTACGAGTTATATTTTTCAATAATGCTTATAAGTACCATATAATGTACTGAAAAAAAATTCTAAGTGGAGTGATGAAATAAAAAATGACATTCCGCAATGATAACTTAAATCTATGGGTCAGTAGATTGCTACGATACCAAACTTGTATAGTTTTTTTTACTGTACTATTTTTTTTTCAAATTAAATTTTTTTCAAATTTCTGCTGTATCATGTGCGCGCAATAGATTTTTATTTTTCCGCCTACGTAGTTCAGCGATAGCTCATTTTTTGCGGAAAGTCCTGAAGTAAGTGTACGCCAATCCGCTGGGGTACAGTCCAAGGTTTTTTAATAAAATGATCCACATACAGTATGTGGATCATTTTATTAAAAAACCTTGGATTGTACCCCAGCGGATTGGCATACACTACTGTGATTGGAGTTAACGCTTCTGAATACCACACCCCCCTCCTACCCAGTAGGTGTTTTTCTTATATCCATTCTATGTCCTTAAGACAAAGACTTATACTGATCACCTATAGCACAATATCGCGAAGCGCAGTGACGCCTTTTTCTAATAGACTTCTATCCATACTCTCTTGTGGGGGTTCCCTTCTTGCAAGGGAAACCCTTCATGTCCTGCATCTCTCCCGACACCTTGGGGATTGGATATTTGTGAACAAGATTTCTAGAAGACCTTGTGGCGCATTCCTATATTGTCGTTTATTCCATGGATGGATGTCTGGCTTGCTTTTCGCATGACAAGCAGTATTTTGTTTGGCTTTTTTTGTGTGTGGGAGGGAAAATGAACAGAATAAGCCAGTTTTTAAAGGTTTTTACAGCAACTTTTGCCATACAGGATAAACTTTGTTTAATTTATTGTACAGGCCATTATGGATACGATACAAAGTGTGAGAGTTTTATTTTTTAATACAAAGGGGTAAGTGCGCTAACAATTTTTTAAATGCTTTTTTAATTTCATATCCTTGTATGGGACTTGAACTACAAATGCTATGATACTGCATTGCCTTGTTGATTGTGGCATGTCGGTGGTAAACAGTGTTGCAAGCTGAGGCTGGCAATCTGTCATGGCCAGCTCCTTCTGCAGGATGGCACAGGTTGGCCGTCTGCAGATGGTTGGGTTCGATACTGCTGCGAGAATTCTCGCGGCAGGATGCGGTCCGTGCCCTGCAGAGTCATGTGGCTCACCCGCTCCTGGCGTCTTCATTGTTATGTGCTGGCTGCCGACCAGCCAGTGCATGTACAGAATGCGCCCGGCCCATCACCTCTGACATTTCTGAAATAGAACATGCTGCTATTTGTTTTCTGCGTGTTTTCACGCGGACAAATCACGTCCGTCTGCATAGGATTGTTTTCTAATTAAATCCTACGCAGGTGGGCCTAGGCGGGAATTCTGCGGGAAAACCAACCGCGGAATTTTGTGTGCAGGGGGCACTTACACTTAATAATAATAATCTTCATTTGTATAGCGCCAACTTATTCCGCAGCGCTTGAGACACTTCAGAGCCTGCACCATCCACAGCAAGTAAGTTTGTCCTGCTGCATTAAGTACCACTTTGCCAGGATGTAAACTCAACCACTGGCATTAAGGGGCTAAAAAGGACATGTTATGTTAAGTTTGTGCCGCTCGCTGCCTACGATTGATGTCACAGCCCCGCTAACTCACTGCTTTTTCATTTTTTCATACTGGATGGGCTCCTCTTTGATCTGGCTCCTGATGCTGTGAATCTGTCAAGTGGGAGTTCCCCAACATTCACTGTCAATGGGTGACCTTGGACCTTGACAGTAACGTCACCCATTCACAATGAGATGGGGACCACTTGACAGATTCACACCCAGTTGGATCTAAGTGCCATTGAGCCATGGTAACTAGGTATTTTTAATCGTATTGCGCAGTAAGCTACGAAAGTGGTTTACTGTAATCTCACTGGATAGGTCAAGGAGACAAAGCTTAGTTTACATCTGGAAATCAGACGAGATTCTCCTTGGAATATATGCCCCGAGTTGAGGGAGGTTCTCCTCGGGATATATGCCCCGAGTTGAGGGAGGTTCTCCTCGGGATATATGCCCCGAGTTGAGGGAGGTTCTCCTCGGGATATATGCCCCGAGTTGAGGGAGGTTCTCCTCGGGATATATGCCCCGAGTTGAGGGAGGTTCTCCTCGGGGTACACGCCCCGAGTTGAGGGAGGTTCTCCTCGGGGTACACGCCCCGAGTTGCGGGAGGTTCTCCTCGGGGTACACGCCCCGAGTTGAGGGAGGTTCTCCTCGGGGTACACGCCCCGAGTTGCGGGAGGTTCTCCTCGGGGTACACGCCCCGAGTTGCGGGAGGTTCTCCTCGGGGTACACGCCCCGAGTTGCGGGAGGTTCTCCTCGGGGTACACGCCCCGAGTTGCGGGAGGTTCTCCTCGGGGTACACGCCCCGAGTTGCGGGAGGTTCTCCTCGGGGTACACGCCCCGAGTTGCGGGAGGTTCTCCTCGGGGTACACGCCCCGAGTTGCGGGAGGTTCTCCTCGGGGTACACGCCCCGAGTTGAGGGAGGTTCTCCTCGGGGTACACGCCCCGAGTTGCGGGAGGTTCTCCTCGGGGTACACGCCCCGAGTTGAGGGAGGTTCTCCTCGGGGTACACGCCCCGAGTTGAGGGAGGTTCTCCTCGAGGTACACGCCCCGAGTTGAGGGAGGTTCTCCTCGGGGTACACGCCCCGAGTTGAGGGAGGTTCTCCTCGGGGTACACGCCCCGAGTTGAGGGAGGTTCTCCTCGGGGGACACGCCCCGAGTTGACGGAGGTTCTCCTCGGGGGACACGCCCCGAGTTGACGGAGGTTCTCCTCGGGGGACACGCCCCGAGTTGCGGGGGAGGTTCTCCTCGGGGTACACGCCCCGAGTTGGGGGGAGGTTCTCCTCGGGGTACACGCCCCGAGTTGGGGGGGAGGTTCTCCTCGGGGTACACGCCCCGAGTTGGGGGGAGGTTCTCCTCGGGGTACACGCCCCGAGTTGGGGGGGTCGGTTCTCCTCGGGGTACACGCCCCGAGTTGGAGGGGAAGGTTCTCCTCGGGGTACACGCCCCGAGTTGGAGGGGAAGGTTCTCCTCGGGGTACACGCCCCGAGTTGGGGGGGGAGGTTCTCCTCGGGGTACACGCCCCGAGTTGGGGGGGGAGGTTCTCCTCGGGGTACACGCCCCGAGTTGGGGGGGGAGGTTCTCCTCGGGGTACACGCCCCGAGTTGGGGGGGGGGTTCTCCTCGGGGTACACGCCCCGAGTTGGGGGGGGAGGTTCTCCTCGGGGTACACGCCCCGAGTTGGGGGGGAGAGAAGTTGCAACCCCCTTTACTTTCCTTATTTACATACCGAATTTCTAAGACTTGCAGTTTATGAAAGTATTGTGGTTAGACAATGAATTTCTTAAAGGCCTGCTTAGTACGCTTCCACAAGCTGAAGGTGGTATAAGTTTGTAAAAAAAAATAATTTTTTTTTAAATTCAATAAGGTTTCTGAGATAAGAATTGCATGTGGTTCGTGGTTTTTCAGATTTTCACACTAAATTGAATAATCCAATTTCAACCCCCTCTACTTTTCTTATTTAGGACCTAAGGAATGTTTGTGGCCAATTTCAAGTTTGTAGGAGATTGTGAAGTTAAAGTATTAGTGGCAAGTCAGTGAGTCATTGAGTGAGGGCTTCGCTTTTACATATAAAGGTGGAATTAGCATTGGCTCTATACACTTTCCCGGATGTGCCATATTCATGAAAGATGTGAATGGCACTTGCAAATGTGGTAAGAGCTGGAAAACTAGTGAATGACAGATGTATGCAGGCTGGGAAATGGTTAATAGAAAAGATGCCCCATAATTAAGGATAGATGAGCCAAAATGGGAATTTGTTTGACCTGGGTGCCTGTTGAGGTATTTTTCAGAGTGGCTGAGCATCTGGATTCACAGCCCTATAAAGTATGTTATCACAATAGAATAAGTTTAAGTTGATGCAAGTAAGAAGAACGTGAACACCAAAAATCACAATAGACGTGCCAAAAAGAATGCCTAAGTGCCAAAATCCACAGGAATGCCAAAATGAGAAAAATGAGAGGGCATTTTAACTACAGTATGTAAGGGGCCTCGTTACTATGTAAGGGGCCACGAGGGGCATTAGTAAAAAATGTTTTTGGGATGCTTTAGAATGGAGAAATAAAAGATGTGCCTCTTGCAGACTCTGCAGACGTTTGTGTCTGGAAGAAATCTTCATGGTGGCCTGGAAAAGATGGGAAACTGAAGAATTCCAGCCAGTTTCAGTTTCAGGACGTCAGTTGTAAGTCACTAATTCTAACTGTATTGTGATCTTACACGCATAGCACCTGTGTAGAACTGGTATCTATACTGGTGTTTTTTTCCCATCAGTATTTTTCAGTCACTGTGTGCCCATCATGGTGTGGCAGTATTTGCTCCTTGTCAAGTGGCAATACTGGCCCTTGTATAGTGCTTTCTGTGTAGTAACTGTAGATAAATACCTGACTAGTGTATGGCGTTACTGGTTACGATATTGTACTCTTGCTGCTGGCACACAAGCATGTACACCTGTCCCTTAATGCTTGAGGTGCTTATGTTCCACTATTTGCATTTTGGCGTTTATGGTGCGGTTTACCTACCTAAAGACCTTGATCCCTTTATCAGTATTTTCACAAATGTGATGGAGACAGCTCATCAATCACTTACTAATATATTGTTTTAAGCACATTTTTGAAAATAATGATAAACAGTAGATACTCTTCTAGGTGCTTGGTAAAACGTGTGACCAAGTAAAACAAAAATCATAACAGCCGGCATAGTGTGCCTTTATTCTGTGATGGATGATTTGTATGTGGGGGTTTGTGTGCCAGGGATCCTCTTTAGTCCCAGTCCAGCCCTGATTTACTTCATCAAGATGCTGTGGCAGGACCTGAAGAGGGATGTGCATGCAAGGCATCACAGAAATACTGATTAAGGCCTCCTGTCCACGAGCGATATTTCACTGCGTTACCTGCGTCGATAATCTGCATGCGGGTAATGCAATAAATGCTTTCCATAGGATAACTATGGAAAGCGCAGCCCACGGTACACAAGTGGAAAATCACGATTTTATGTGATGAATTTATCATGATGGGTTCATTGCAGAAAATTGCGGTGAAATTGTTCTCCCGCAGCGGAATAGCGGGAAAATTCTTCCTGTTGTGCATATTGTGTTTACAGCTATGAGAAACATCTGGTGGAGGTGATTTCTGCTTAGGACCTCTGCACACTAGTGAGGGATATCTGGCTGTGATTCACAGCCAGATATCAGACTCGCAATCCTTCTGAAAAGCCCTGGATGCGAGGTGATTTCACAGGGAAACAGCCTCGCATCGCAGCAGAGCTGAAGAAATTCCCTGCTGCAGCTGTCACAGCCATGGCAGGGGATCGCGGTGTTCTCCCACTGATTTCAATGGGGTTGGTGCTACTACTGGCACATTAAAAGCAATGGTAAAAGATCACTGAAGGAATTCCCTGCTGCAGCTGTCACAGCTGCAGCAGAGGATCCTGATGTTATCCGATTGTTTTCAATATGGCCGGCAGCAGCACCAGCCCCATTGAAATCAAAGATTGCAATCATCTGCCACTGCTGTGACAACAGTGGCAAGAGGGGGGATTCCTTCATCCCCTCATGGAGTCCCATCATCCCTGAATAGTTCAGGGATGAGGGGACTCCTCTCCCCTGCTGTCACAGCAGTGGCAGAGGATTGTGAAGCTCTACCATTGCTTTCAATGAAAACAATTAGCGATATCGCTAAAACAAACATGCTGCGATTTGTTGCCTGAAATGCGGTACTATGCAGGGAAACATCTGAAGTGTGAATGAACCCATTCAAAAGAATAGGTTTCATATTTGTGCGTCTCACCAGTGTGTAGGTGCCCTTAAGGTTTTTCTCACACGAGCGTATACAGTCCGCTGTTTTAGAGGCCTGACGATATATATGCTACCATCTAATGCACTGGATTCCAATGCATCAGATCAGACTGGCAATTTTCCGCTGCATAAGTGGGCAGCCAAGATGGTGCATAGGAGCACATTTCAGCCGGTCACTTGAACTTTGCAACTGTTTGTGTTATCAGTTCAGAGTTTGATTCTTGTGTGAGGGTATGTGTATATATTGCCATATGTTTTTTATGCTTATACCTGTATGCAAGTTCTATGCAATGCTAAACTTGGGGTGGGCTTATTGGTGCTGTACACGAAACTTCCCTGACACTTGAATGACTATCATGGAAGGTTTTATTATAAATCAATGGAAAAATCCAGATAATTCCAAAGGGTTTGTGTTTTCACAACCGTATGTCAGTAGCTGGCAGTCAAAACAATTAAGTCAGAACATTTAGAGCTCATGTCAATGGGCGGGCTTGCATTCCGGGATCTGCGTGGCACACCTGCACAGATGATCCAGAGTTCAAGCCTCCCATTGACAATCAAGGGCGCCTGCAGGTTAAAGCATGCAGATTTGTTTTTCGGACCGTCTGGAATAAGAGTCGCAGCATGCTCAATTTTGCCGCAGAACCCGCAGAAACTGTTTCCATTAAAGTCAATAGAAGCCGTCTGATCTGTGGCACACCCAGAACTGTCACTTTAGGTGTGCTGGAACTGTCACTTCAGGTGTCCCACAGGAAAGAAAGATTTTTAAAAAAAAAACTCCACTGAGCATGCGCAGGAGGGCTTACCAGCCAGCAAGCCTGCCCACAGGCTGTTGTGCCCGCCCACATGCATGGAGATGATGGATGACCTGTACAAGTCCGGACTAGTAAGTAATGTCCGCAGACAAGGTGGGATCCCGTGGCGGGTTTCCTGCCCACGGAATCTGACCTACCCATGGACATGAGGTCGTAGGCAGGGCTCACAACCCAATTAGAATTGCATATTACATGGGCTCTGTATGCCCGTGTGATACGCTGTAACTCGCAGACAACCATTTCATTAACTTACACAGTTCTGCTCACACCAGCGTGTTGAATTGCGTAATCCTCAAGTGCAAAATAGAGCCCAACCTGCTCTACTTTGCTGCATATATATGTGAAATAGAGCCTATTTATTGCATATCTACCTGCAGCCCATACGCAATTGCATTGCATATGGGCTGTGGATATGTACGTCATCACCAAGTGACGACGCAGCAAATATTTTTAAAAAATTACTGTGCATGAGCGCCTGAGGGTTTGCAGTTATGCGCAGTACAATTTGGCCACCATGCACTGCTGTATGCAGGATCACAGCCAGGTTCACAGGTGTAAAACGGTGTGGGAGCCCTGCGGCGTGTTATGCTTACGGCCATGTGGGCCTAGACCTCAGATCATTTTTGGAAAAAAGTCTAATTTCAGCCGGAAAGTTCAGGCTTTGAAATTTTTCTCGTCCATTACTGATAGCGCTTCATGTAGAATCACCATAGCACCTACAATATAAATGAATTTCCATGGCAAAAAAGTATTTCATAGGAAATCCCTGTTCATACTTGACGCTTCATGGACCAGCCTTCCTAATGCCCAAAACTGTATGCCTAGTATATTGGGGGCGTCTTTATGGCTGTGACTGGCCAAAACCACACGTTCTATCTCCCCAGACTGATTCTGCAGCCTCACATCAGTGCACCCTCCCAGCCATCCCTCTGCACATCTGAGCAGCGTCCGTCCCGAGCATCCATCCTCCGCACAGCATCGGGCACCGTGCCCGCAGCTTCCTCCTGATAGGTCGTTCCCAAACAAGCCAGTTCCTTCTGGTGAATGATGGGAGCCAGCTCCCTTCTGACTGTTAAAAATGGCTCATGTAAGTTAAAGGCTGTAAGCCTTTGGCCCCTTTTACACGGACGGGTCGGATTCCGCATTTGGGAACCCTATCCCTGGGCCAGCGTCCATACATGTTTTACGGATGGTATAATCTGTAATGTTGGTGGACTGGACGGCTCTGCGTTGGACATGCGCAGTACAATTTTTTTTTTCCATGCCATCGCTAGGCGATGACACGGGTATCTGCGACCTATCCGCAATGTCAATTGCTGGGGTATGGGTCGCACAGTTTCCATTGACTTCAATGGAAGCTGTCCATGCAGAATCCACAAGAAAAGGGAACATGTTGCAATTTAATTTCAGTGAGTGGACATAGCGAATATTATCCGCTGAATGCATGCGGAATACCATGGATCGTTGGTGCTGGTGACGATCGAGGATTCTGCATTGCAAATCCAGTTGTGAGAGACTGGGCTTTCACTGCTGGAAAGGTGGCCTGTACTCTGCTTACAGCAGGGAGGCAATTAAAAGGTTATTCAATGTAAACGTTTTTTATTGCCCGCTGTTTCATAGCCGCCCATGCACAATGCATTGCGTGTGGGCCGCGTTTCATACACAGCCTATACAAATGTATAGAGCTCACGCTGCGTGGTGCGCCGAGAAATGGCGCATGCCGCGATCTTTTGTATTGATACGCAATGTCTACACTCATATGGATTAATGAAAGTCCAATGACTTTCATTGACTCCATTCACTGCGTATCGCGCGTCATTGCAACGTATGCATCATACGTGGTAAAAACACGGTCGTGGACATCAGCTTTTACTCTTAAGCCAGCTTCACAAGGGCGCAAGTATATTAACGCGGACATTTGTGCTGCACATTTGCGTGACGGATGTTGCATTTTTGCACATATGTGCATATTAAACTGCTTGAAATCAATTTCCCATTGAAATTAATGTAAGCACGCTTGTGTTTTTTGGCACCCAAATCTGCAGACAATGTGCGTGCAAAAAACGCAAGCGTGCTCACATTGATTTGATTGGGAAATTAAGTTTAACACGGGTTTTTTGCACGCTATACACCTGAAAATAGGACAGGCTGCTTTTCTTTTTTGCCTGATCGAAACGTGCACGCAAAAATCATGTGACCGAAGCCACTGAAATCAATGGGTTCTATTCGCTGCGTATTCTTTGCGTCAATTTTGCATTGCAAATGCGGTGGTGAATAAGCCCTTTAAACTCTCCTTCCAGCAGTGAAGGGGTTACAGGCTTCTCCCCCGCTCCGTGCCTGCAGTGCTGACAGTGTGCGCGCCGGGCAGGAGGGTCGTGCGGCGGCGGAGAGGCAGATCAGTTGCCGGTGAGCCGAGGCAGAGCCGCCCGCACTAGTGGGGTGTGGGGGGCGGCAGGTTGTGCTCACTGCAGACCGGCGGCTCCTCCTCCTACCCGGCTGTGACAGCCCCCAGCCCCGGGGAAGCGGCAGTCAGTGCAGGAGGTAGCGGTGTCCTCCACCCGGCTCTCCGCAGTCACCGAGCTCCGCTCTCCGCTCCACCATGAACTTCCTCCGCCGCCGGCTGTCAGACAGCAGCTTCATCGCCAACCTGCCCAATGGCTACATGACCGACCTGCAGCGCCCGGAGCCCCCCCAGCCGCCCCCACCCAGCGGGCCGGACCGGAGCCGGCAGAGCGGGGCGCAGGTGGCCGGGGGCTTCTTCTCTTCCATTACCAATGTGGTCAAGCAGACAGCGGCCTCGGCGGGTCTGGGGGAGCAGAGTGCGGGGGGCCCCGGGAGGAAATCCCGGATCCTGCTGGTCGTAGATGACCCCCACACCGACTGGTGAGTGCTGCCCATAGAAGGCTTGGGTGTAAGGTGTGCAGCCCCTGGAATGTCAGTGAGGGGCTCCTGAGGCATCTGCAAGCATTAGGAGGGGCCCCTGGAATGTCAGTGTGGGGCTCTTGAGGCATCTGCAAGCATTAGGAGGAGCCCCTGTAATGTCAGCTGGGAGATGCTCTATGCTAATGATGTGCAAAGTGTTTGATATTCTGCATATTCTGGGGTGTCTTCTGTGTCAGCTATGGGGCCCCCAATACAAATATATGCCCACTGCTTGATATAGATTTGGGGCAACCTCATGTCAGCTATGAGATGCTGAATGCAAATGATATGCAAAGTGGTTCATATTCAGTGAAGCCTCCTATGTCCCCAATAAAAAATACATGCAACTGATATGCAATTTACTTTGTTCTGCATAGATTCGGGGGAGCCCCAAATATTCTGCATGGGTTTTAAGGAGCCAATAAAAATGCATGCAACTGATAGGCAAATTGCTTGATAGTCTGTATATATTCTGTGGACCCTGTAGAATGTTAGCTATGGGGTCCCTGGAAAAGAGATGCAGGTTGCTTTATATTCCACATAGACCTCTGGAGCCCCTGTATACATGTAGCTATGGGGGTTCCCGACTAAAGGTATGAAAATTCCTTTCTTTCACATCCACTAGGGAGCCCCTGAATAATGCTGAGCAGAAATCTCAATGATTGTGTTATGGTTCAGAAGGACTGTGCAGCTTCAGTTCAGCATCCCCAATGCTGGAGAGTTCCCTATAGTGAGACCTGCCTGAGTGTCCATCCTCCCTGCTATGTGTATACAGGAGAATGGGAACATCATGTACTTATATGTATGATGCTGATGCACAGAAGTGTTTAAGAGATATAGATACATATATACCTGTATATTATAAAAAATGTAGCTTCCTTCTGTCCATGGACATGATTTCACACAGGTAACTGTTGCATTCTGGAAAGTGCTGAATGTACGTGATATAGATGTCAAGTGCAGACACATCTACCGTATATATAGATTTAACTGAGGTATATTTTGTGCTATTTGGACACTGAAGATTTGTAATGTTAATGCGAATTTGTGACCGCCGTTCACATGTTGCCTTATCTACTGCTGTGATTATATGGAATCTGCTGTGGTTTTTAAAATGTTATCTAATTTGGAATTTTTGTGGCCTCAATGAGCAAACTAAATAGAACTCTGCATATTCACAGGACCCCCACACACCATGTGGTCTCCAAGCAGCAAGGGTTAAATGTCATGCCTGTCACATGACCCATGTAGGAACCATGTGTTCTTTTTCAGTTCGCCTATGGATCTGTATTTACCTGGCACATTGGCCTATGCCATACTGTGCCAACTGAGCCCCCATATGACGGGTGAGTCATGTAAACGACGGCATGTTGAGGCCTCTTTGTGTATTACACTACACAGGATGCTTACTATATACGGTTTGACCATATACTGGTATAGGAGGTGTGAGCAGTATATAGGGCTTGTTCATGTCAGTGTTTTGCTTTCCACTTTTAATGATCAATTCTTTTAAAATTAAACTTGTAGCAAGATGGTATTCCAGGGTGATCGGGATATTGGGCACTGTCTGTATTGATGACCTATCTTCACTATGATGGAGGGTCTGCCGCTAGGGATCCTCGCCAGCCAGCTTGTTCAGTGCTGCTGTCAATGTGGTCTGTGCTGGAAGGAAATAGTACAGACAACATTGCAGGGACTTGGTTTAAATTATATGGGAGCTATACCTGCAATACCTGCCTGGGCCACCACACTGCGGACAGCGCAGTCTGCTTCCTGCACAGTCTCTGCTGATGGTGGCATTGGGAATCAGCTGATGGGGATTTTGAGTGACTGACCCTCATTGATCATCTGAAAACCTATTGAGTATTGGTCATCAATAGAAAAAGCGCTCAAAATCCCAGACAACCGATTTAAAATAAAAGCTAACTAAAACTATAGTCTCCATTTAAGGCATCCAGTAGACAGATCCGGAACAAAATAATACATCACCTCTATCAGTTTTTCTGTTAAGTTTGATTTAGTCTGTTTATAACAGATTTGTTTTGTCACTAGAGGACGATCTGGTCACTTTTCCTTCATGCTCCTTTAAAAGAAAGTTGTTAAATAAAAAACAAAACTAAAACTAAATGAAAAACGTTTATGCATATAATTAAGTTTTTAGTTTTTTCTTGTGGAAATAAATGCTGCCGTCTGCAGTTTTTTCCATTAAACATGAAAAGCTGAGGGAACGAAACTGATATGAGCACGACTGAAGCTTACAAAATCCCAATGAAATCAATAGAAAGTGAAACCTAACCTTTTTTTCCTGTTTTGCCACTCTTTTGACTAAACTGCAAAGCGCAATAAAAAAAACCTATCTGATAGATTAGACCGTACGGGTCCCTTATAAAGAAATTATACGACGAAATATCGAAACCACCTTAATTACTGAAGTCCATGAATCTCGGGAGGCTCAGCGGCAAAACATGTTAGACTTTCTCTTTTTCATTGTAGAAATGTGAATTGTGCCAAATTAGTGCCACATTATACTGCCATAGGCCGGGCTCACACGGGCGGCTTTATATTGCGGACTCCGATCATCGTCTGCACGGATGATCCGCAGTAGAACGCGGGGATTTAAAGGCAGACATTTTTACTTTTGTTCACTAATTGATATAAATTGTGTGATCTGTGAGCGGAAGAAAAAAGGCAGCATGCTCCATTTTGCCACATTATTCAAGGTCAATGGAGGCTGTCCGACATGCCGCCCCTACAATATGTTAAGGGGCTGCAGGTACCCTTATCACTCAGCGACAGCTCGGGAAGTATAAATTTAAAAAACTGCATTGCGCATGTCTACCTACGAGCTTCCGTGGTCATCCGCAGTGCAGTAATGGGTACGCAGGGTCACCGGCTAGGCTCACAGCTGGAATCTACTCAGGGCCTCCTGCTTGCCTAATCTGACCTCCTTGCGTGAGCTTCGCCATACAGTGGCTGAGTAATGGTGCCACACTGCTCATTCCTGGTACTGTATGGACCCACACATTACTGCCATAAATACATAGTTCTACGCGGTGCCTAAATAATGCCACAGACGGCACCCTGACTTGAAAGCGTGTTCTCAATTCTGCCAAACATCGCTAAATACGATGTGGCCAGGCTGATGGAAGCAGCTGAGCTACACTGCTCCTGTACCTCCCATAGAAGTCAATGAGTGTCAAAAACAATGTCGCTCACTCTGCTACTCTGTGCAACTCCCAAATTGTGGAAACCGGGTGTCACTCGCTGTGCTGTTTCTTACATTGACTTCAATGGGGGCTACGAAAATGGCATAGCTTTGTCCTCCCAACCGGCCACAGCATTCAGGGTGGCTGTAGGTGGTGAAGGCTATTACCGGAGATTGGTTTTGGGCCCAGAGGCGGGTCCTGCACCCACCAGACTTTTAGCATATATCCTGTGGATATGGCCTAGAAGACTAGTGGGAATACGGGAGACCCCTACATGGTGGCTGCCCCAAGGCACTTGTTCCCTGCACTGTCTTATGGCACTTTTCATTAAATGTCATGCAAAGGTCGTCAGTGCTATACTAAAAAGAGCTGCATCCAGTATATTCTGTATATAGAAATGTAACTTCATGACAGCAGTCATAGATCACGTAAAGAAATTCTTCTAATTGGTCGGGCTTAATGATGAGCCGTCTGCAGAGGATCTGTGGATGTCAGCAAGCAGAATCCCAATGTATCAGATTGGCCAATTATTGCAAATGATGTAAGGTGCATCTGCCATGGAGCTGACATCCAAAAAGGACTGCTCAAATGTGTGCGCAATGTGCAGCGTACACTGCCCCCTGTCCACAGTTCAGGGGACTTCACATCACTTCATCTACATGCTTCGGATATATCAGAATTGTTTACCCAATGATGGCACACTATGTTGTCCGTAAGGATATATTCACATGGCTATTTGGAGCCTCCTTTGGGATGTTAAGTTCAGGCCGATCGCTAAACAATTTGTCTGTATCGGATTTAATTAGTTGTCTTAAAAAGACAGATACATGGAGAACACAATCTGAATAATGAAATCAAAAGTAGAAATGGCAAATCTGACCCTGACGGGGCATTGTACATGGCTGTTTCGGGGAACCAGATCTTTACTTGAATGAGCCTAATCAAAATACTAACGACCCCTTGTCTGTCCGTGAGTGAGTTACATGCTGATCACATGACTGACGTCATCACAGGTCCTGTAAGCATATAGCTGCTGTCCAGCGAGGTGTTCATTAGTATTTCATAGCAGCTGAGGCCACGGGGTTTGTAGCGAATGGAATACTAATAAACACAACACCCATGTGCTTACAGGACCTGTGATGTCACCGCCATGTGATCCGTTACCTGTGTGGTAAGAGTCCAGGGTCACATGACTAGAGGGTGATCGGTGTGTGCAGGACTCCAGTGTGGTGCTTTTCATCCCTGTTGTATGAAGAATTCTTGTAGCAGAGTGGCATTGTGCCACCAGAAACACTGGTACTGTTTAACTACTAGTATATATGAAGAGGTGCACACCTTCTCATGCTTTAGGCACATCTTAGGCCGACCATGCGTCAGCACAGATATTTACGCCAGTAGATTTCTGATATGTACTGTGGCTTTTGGAGTAAAGGTCATTCGAGACAGACAGGCAGCCCCTGACAAGCCACACCCACGTTTTTGAAAAAAACGGAGTGGCGGCATAAATTCAGCTTATCTTTTATTTTTTGGTTATAAATGAGACTGCCAAAAATGGCTACTTTTTAAGCCGAATTTCACTCTTAATGTTTGTTTACATTTTTTTAGTGACCTAAGTTTCACTGAAGTATTTGTATGATGTAGCTGCACTTTGGCTTTGTCCTTTCAGTGGAAAACCATCCATTTAATCCATGTCACTACAGTCCTGTTAAAATGGTGCAACATGCTGCGGAATCCATGCTGGTTCTTTGTCCGATCCATAACAGACCTGCACATATATACACTAGCTGATATACCCGGTTTCGCCCGAGTTAATTTGGTACTGGTGTTTATCTGGTGTTCACACAGAAAATCTTATGAAGTAATGGTTACTTTAGAGATACCGAGGAAAAAAATATGTTCACAGCTTTGAATGTTTTTTGCGTTACCCAGGAAACCCCACGTGGAGGTAACCATGCGACAATTACTTTATATAAAATGACATCAGGGAGTGAGTTAGATTCCGTACATAAAATTTGGATGCTAATTCTTTTACGCATAGAATTGAATAATCGAGTTGGGACCTATTAACTTTTCCTATTTATGACATAATCAATGCCCATGCCAAATTTCAAATTTCTGACATCGGGAAGTGAGAATTAGATTATGTACGTAAAATTTGGACGCTAGTTCTTTTGCGCTAGAGTTGAATAATCGAGTTGGGACCCATTAACTGTTCCTATTTTGGACATAATCTATGCTTGTGCAAAATTTTAAGTTTCTATGACATCAGGAAGTTGGAGAATTATTGGCGAGTGAGTCAGTGAGAGCTTTGGTCTTTAAATATATAAAGATGGATTTGAAGTCTTGGCGGTGGAAGTCTCATGTCAGTAGTTTATGCAAATTCTGTGCAGAATGTGCATATGGATAGCTGCATGCAGACTATCCTCATTAAATGAGGCTCATCTGCGGCAGCAATAATGCAAATTCCAGCAACAATCTGCTCTTTAATATGTGGATTTCTGCTGCACTTTTGCATAGCAGAGAAAAACCACAACACAATAAGTGTTTTTTTTTCTAAGTGGATTTCTGTGCGGTAGACTAGTGTTCCCATTCCAATGTATGGGACACTGATTTGATATGTAATGTTCATGGATTCCATGCGGACTGTAATTTTATTTTGAGGGGTGTCCAAGAAAATAAAAAATAACCCCCTACCTTTCACATTAAAAGTGGGGTAGAAACCTTTCTGAAAGCCACTTTTTAATTGTAGATTGTTTGTTTTTATGTACATATATTAAACGCAGAACTCGGCTGCCTCAAGCACATTTGATCCTCTTAGTGACATAACTAAATTCGGCCTCCGGGACCAGGATTTTTATTTTCCCAGCAGTCGTAACTTTTTAAATCTTTAATTTAATGTACCTGTTAGAGATGAAATTCTAGTGTGTATAGGATCCATTTTGGGGTACATATGATTTATTAAATAGCTTAATTTTTTTGAAGGGATACAAAAAATATCTGTTCTTTCATCAGTGATTTTGGATTTCATGTTTACAATTTTCACTGATTTAAATGTTCACTTTATTATATAGGTTGTTTTGCTTATGTTAAAACCAAATTTAGTTTTTGCTGTTTCACTACTTTTGCACAATAACCCTTTTCACCTTTGGATTTGTTTGTTGATAGACTTGAAAACCTACATTTTTATTTTTCTGCTTACGTAGCTGTATGAAAGCATGTGTTATGCGAGACAACTTGGTTTTCATTGGTACCATTTTGGGGTAAAACTGTTCCTTTTCTCCCTACCTGAGCACTCTTCAGGAATAACTATGAAGTGGTTAGAGAGGTTGTCAAATTAAAAAGGGCATATCAATTCAAAAATCACAAGTCAATGTAATTAGGAAGCAGCATCAAACAATGTCTTTTATAGGATATCAAGGATATTCAGGCAAAACTCCTGTGTCTTAGCAGCAATACCTTTATTCCCACACGACCAATAGACAGCGACGTTTCGACTAAGTCTTTCTCAAGCTGGACCAGCCGTGGGAGCTAACCCAAGGGGTCTAAGTTTGGTACCGCTGGTCGTCATTTTCCTGTAGAGGCTCTGAGTTCCTCCATTCATCGAAACTTTCTCCCTCCGAACCCATTGGGTGAATGATGGAGGTGACTGGGACTTCAAAGAACAGGAATATCAGCTCTTAACGCATTTATGATCTGTCTAAAGATTTGTGGTATGTGCCTAAGGGTAGATCAAATAAATGAGAGTTGGTGATTCCGGTATTTGCACATAAAGGATCTTGACAATGGTAGAATGTACCCTTATCCAGTAATTGCGTATTGGTGGGCATTCCCAGAAGGGATATCGTTGGCTACCTACGGGGCTTCGGAACTGCAGCGCCAACACAAAGAGGACGAGGAGGGAGATTTTGTATAGTTTGTGGGGGACCAGGTACCATCTTCAGAGAGTTTGAAGTTTGCTTCCTTATATCTACTTGCGATAGATTATTTGTGTGAACTCGAATATTCTCAAGCAGGTCCACCCTGGACATCTAATCTGAGCCAGATAGGTAGTGTAACGCCTGACATCTACCAGCGAGACAATTGGAATGAATTGGTTTGGAATGAACCAGCTGACCGCCCCTCAGGGAATTGGGATGCAATAAAATTGGAAAGGCAGGTGAGGGGGTGGGTGATAGTTTCCTTGTAGAAAATTCTCCTGCTCAAAGCAGGTGTCAAGCCTATTGTTGGATGTGTTAATGTAGTCTAAATGGGTAAGGGTACCCAGGGGAGGAGATGCAGAGGAGGCGAAGGAGTGTTCTATAGAGGCCCACTGTTTAAGGAAGTCATGTCTACTCTGGTCTAAGATTCTTTTTAATATTGTGGCTTGGTATTAATGCTGTATATCAGGTAGACCCCCATTCCTTGAGATTTTGGAAGACAAAGAATGTTTTGTGCCCACCTAGCAGGTCTCCCAGCCCAAATGAATTTCACCAGGTCTGGGGAAATGGAGTTGTAGTGACCTTGGATTTTGATCAGGAGATTCAATGAGGTATAAGATATGCAGTAAGTTCATTTTGTATATTGCACAGGGTCTGAACCATATGTATAAGCCCTTGGACCAATGAGTAGGGTCCTCACAGATAGTCCTGAGAATGGTAACAAAATTACATGCATAAAGATCGTCTAGGGTTTTTTAAGGATCCACACTCCCAAGTATTTAATGGCTTCTTGAGACCATTTAAATTGAAATAAGGAGGAAAGGGAACATTTTAGTGTTTTTGGTAGGGAGATGTTCAGTGCTTCTGATGTCTGAATGTTTATTTTAAAATTATAGATCAATAGAAATCTTAAATCTTTCCTTAGACATGAGAAAGTCGTTATCGGGTTTATTATGAACAGGAGATTGTCGGTGTTTTTTTGACCACCTGCTTGTCGATCAAGGGACCCTTATTGTTGGATCTGATATTGGTCTGTCTTAAAAGTGGTTATGGGGAATGCTGGTGAGAACTCTGTTCTAAAGCGGTGGCTGTAGGTTTAAAATACAAGGACTGGATCCATGTAGTCATGGTCGGGCTCAGGCCAATGTGCTTCAGTATTTTGTAAAGGAGGAGCCAGGCTATTCAGTTAAAACGCCTTCTGTGTCAGTTGAAAGCAGACACGGGGATAGATTTAATTTTAGCTTAATGTATAATAAGTATTTTGGTATTGTCCCTGGCTTCTCTAGAGGAATGAACCCAACCTGATTAAAATGCGTAAGTGCAGACAGCAGGGAGAACGGATGCATTGCTAGAACTTTGGTACAAAGCTTAAGGTCAACATTGAGAAGGGAGATGGGGTCGTAACTCGAGCAGAGTGATCCTTGTCCTGTTTGTGTATGACTGATCTGAGCACTGATCATCTCTGGGGGTAAAGGGCAGCTCCTTGTTATAGTTCAAAGCAGAGGCTAGTGTGAAAGTCTAAGAATTTTTTTATAGTAAGCGGCTGGGAGGCTGGCCAGCCTCTGTTTTACCCAGTGGCATAAGTTTTGGGGCCTGTTCTCCTCCTGAAATGGGACAAACCATGGCACCCGCTGAATCCAGTGACAAGGCGTATTCAGGCACCCAAGGAAATGTCAGCTTGAGACCCTTAGGGTGGAGACAGGTTGTATAACCCTCAGTAAAACTGCTAATTCAGCCGCTATTCCTTCCCGGTCATTTGTTAGGGTCCCACCCTGGGGAAGCATCCCCTTGACAGTTACGGCATCTATGATCTCTCAGATGTCTTGCTAGGATCCTGCTACACTTGTTCCCAAACTTAGTGGCGATGACCTCTTGCTAGTTTGGAAGGCTTATTTGTTTTTTTTAAGAGTACGCGCTCTGAAAGATATGGTGACGGAAACCCCATGTGAGTGTTTGTTTTTTCTAGTTTCGATTTCAGATATAATGGTTGCCAATTCTTAGGATGTTGGTTTTTTTACACAGGGTCCCATGCCTCACGAACAGTCCCTGCATGACGTGTCTCGGCGTCGGTGTGGGGGGGGGGGGGGGGGCGGGGGAGAAAAAACACAAACAAGGAGAGGGAGTAATGAAGGGATTAGAGAGTTTAGAGTGCTTAAGAGGAGAAAAAAGGTGGGATTTACTGAGTGGAGGGTGAGCAGAGGAGGAATGGGAAGAGCACAATCTCCTGGAATCGAGGTCTGCTTTCAACTGATCCTAGCTAGTCCAGGGACAGTCTGGAATAGATCGCTTAAGTGAGGGTACTCACTTTATTGACTCCTAGACGGCCTGGCTGTAGCCAAGGCGGCCCACGAGACCCTTAGCTACTTAAAGTGAATAGGCCAACGTCAGAACTATGGGTGAGCTGCGAGCCTCCCAGTGTTAATGGATGGGAAGCCTCCCTATCTTGGCAGGGTATAGATCACCTTGGATGGTGAGAAAGTCTTGACTATCTTGGGTCGAAGGACATCAAAGGACTCGGTCCCACTTCAATTCTTAAGACAGGTATGGGGTGGGAAACTAAGGATAAGGATCATTTGTGTGTAGTCAGAACCCCTCCAAGTAAATTCTGTAATTAGGGTAGAGAATGGCATACAGGAATATGAATCCATTGTGTTCTCTTTGCTTGGAGCGATGGAAGTGTCACGTGACATGTCTGGTCATTTGGCCTGTAGAATAGAAAATAGCTTTGCACGTGCCTGATGGTGACAATTATTCTTGAAGAGTTGATCATGAGTGAGAAGTCCCGGTTGTTGGTTCTGGCCTGTCGACAGGGTCTGGAGGTCATGTGCGGTCTCGCTGGGGCAGCAGTTGCTGCTGCATCGGAGGCAGTGAGCTCCAGCCAGTCTGGGTTTAATAACTTCTCCACACCCAAGAATTGGGCCAGTGCCTTTGATCCAGGGAATGCAAATTGAAGGAGATTCCATTCTTTCATATCACAAGGTAACGGATGGCCCCGTCTGTATGAGGCTGTTATTTTGCGGAGCTGATTGATGAGGTTCCAGCTGGCACTTCAACCCGAGGGTTCGGCGGGAGACATCTGGCAGAATCTGTAAGGTGGTTTGAAAGGGTAGAGGTCCCAGTCTCCAGGCCCACTGTAGTATATCTTAATCTCCAAAAAAGTAGTTTGTTGCATTACGTGGTGTAGTGCAGTCGACATGATTAGAGCCCATGACTCTATGGACTGTTGATCTGAATCTCTGGATTCTGGTTGGGCTAGGATTTTGTTAAAGGACTATGACTGCTTTGAGTTGGTCTATTGGGAGGAAAGTTTCCAGGATTTCATGCAGTTTTCTTCGTTTTTTTTATCCTCTTGGTTGACTTGCAGTAAGATGGTTTTGTTGAAAGCACTTTGTGGGGCTAATGTTTCCTCTAATCTGGTTACGCGTGTCTCGATGTTGTGAATTGTGAGTAGTCATCTCTGACAGTTTGGTTCGGCGGGAGACATCTGGCAGAATCTGTAAGGTGGTTTGAAAGGGTAGAGGTCCCAGTCTCCAGGCCCACTGTAGTATATCTTAATCTCCAAAAAAGTAGTTTGTTGCATTACGTGGTGTAGTGCAGTCGACATGATTAGAGCCCATGACTCTATGGACTGTTGATCTGAATCTCTGGATTCTGGTTGGGCTAGGATTTTGTTAAAGGACTATGACTGCTTTGAGTTGGTCTATTGGGAGGAAAGTTTCCAGGATTTCATGCAGTTTTCTTCGTTTTTTTTATCCTCTTGGTTGACTTGCAGTAAGATGGTTTTGTTGAAAGCACTTTGTGGGGCTAATGTTTCCTCTAATCTGGTTACGCGTGTCTCGATGTTGTGAATTGTGAGTAGTCATCTCTGACAGTTTGGTTCAGATTTAAGTGTTGCAATAGCTTTTTCTTTGGACTAGGAACGGTCTTTTTTAGTGGGTAATGTTTAGAAGCAACCAGAGATTTTCAAAGTTAGACGTAGAGCCTGGGGCATCTTGGTATACTCATGGTAAGGGGTACCTCTAAGTTGTCAGTGCTGTGGCTGAGCTGTTGGTGGGCGGGATCCTAGGCAGTGTGCCTCAGACATATGCTCATGTCGCTCTGAATAATGCCGGTCAGCCATGGGTGCCACAGGCCCCTAATTGGGATTTCTCCGTTGCTCCTGGATGTCTACCTCTGTGGCCTCCGGGGGCTCTTTAATGCATTGGGGGTTTGGGAGATGCCCCCATCAAGTCTCGACCATGGGCCTTTTGATTCCCTCTCCTCCTGCCAACCCTGAACTGACAACTCTGCTATAGAGGGCTGTGAACAGGAGTATTTTAAAGTGTAGCTTCGGGCTGCTTCCTCCGCTAGTGGGGCGTTGTAGGCGATCATGGGGTTATTTTCTTCCTCCTCATTTCCCAACATCCCAGGCAGGGGTGTTGACACGCAGGGTCTGTGGAGGACTGCAGGAATCTACCTCTACTCATTAAACAGAGGGAATGACCTTGTATCGGGCAGCAGTGTCACATCAAGCTCCTCCATGCTTCCCTGTAGAGCTGTGGCGGCATGGCGCCACTGCACCTCTCTTTAAGCAATGAACCTAACCTCTGGAGTCTACTGCTCTTGTGAGCATTGCTGTCGCAATAGGGCAGGGTACTTGACATCCACTCCAGTGACAAGGCAGGTACCAGATCCGGTGGTGTTGCTGTCCTGTGCTTGAGTCTATACCTCAGCTGCAGGCTTGTGCTGCGGTGGTTCCATGTGCCGGTCATCCATTCCTACCTCATCGCTTGTGGGGGGACTGGCTGGTGGTGCAGCTGCTTGACCAGGAAATCCAGGGTTCCAGGATGCTGGCTGCTTGTTCAGGTCCCGGGTCCACAGGCCTGGTCCTTAATGTATGAGGGGACTGTGGCAGTTCACGGGCCTCGGTCGTCTTCTGGTCAGCAAGGGCTGCTTTTTGGCATACAGGGATGTAGCTTTTCCCTGGGCACCTCCAGTTGTGTGTTAGAACACTGTGGGTTGAAGCAGTGACGCCATCTTTTCCCCAGTGTTCTGATGTGGGGGGAATGCAGGAACTTGTTTTGCTCTGTGGTGGCAGATGTAACTCGCCTGCGAGCCGTTCTTTTCCTCATTAGGTTTGTGATTTGGAGATCTTCCTTTTGGAGGATAACTGGTAAGCTGGCATTCAGTGGTTCCCAGATCAGGAGCTCCTGAGCAGTGCTTCTTCACGGTGCCATGCCTAGGCCACCCCTCTCCATATTTTTTTCTTTTAAATACTCGCAGCATCGCTGCAAGGGGGAAAAAATGCTGATGTAAATACGTTCAAGAATGAAGTTCAAATTCTTAAAAGTTTTGTGCGTCTTGCTGCGCGCAAAACTCGTGAGTTACCTGCCCGTGTGAATAATGCTTATAGTAATTTGACGATGCAAATGCATTGATTGTCTATATAAATTAATGACTGAAAATAAGGACTTGAGTCCTCATTCTCTAAGTAGCAGGGAAAGTCTGACCTCCACTTGTCTTATTTTTATGGCCTAGCTAATTCACATGTCATAAAAGTAATTAGTCGTGTGACACATGGGTGCTTAGCGCATTATATAATAGAGTTGTAATAACTGCTGTAACATAGCAGGAGCGGATTGGCATTAAACTCATCGGATAAATTCCCAGTGGTCTGGTTAAATCTTGGGGCTGGTAAAGACATTATTTGAATCCTATTTGTTTTATGTCCAAAAATAAAATATAAAACTGTTCTCATCTGTAGTGCTCCTGGCCTCTGCAGTCTGTGCTCGGCGCCACTCTGTTAGCTCGCGGAATTCCGGGTAGTACGATCATGTGACAAACATGGTGATCGCTGCAGCCAGGAACTGGCCACAACAATCAACATGATCGCTCTATCAGAACTCAGTGGATGAACAGTCGGGCACTGGGCATGTACTGCAGAGGCCAGAAGGAGCAACACAGGTGAGGATTAGTTTAGTTCTGTTCTATATAAATTTCATAGTGTAGATGGCTTGGCGACTGAGGGACGCCGTTGAGTGGGAGAATCAGAGGTGAGGGGAAAAAAAAAAACAGACATTCACAGAAAAAGCCAAAAATACAATACCTGAAGGTCTGCAAAACAGACACGTTCGCCATAAGGCAGGCACAATCGCCAGCAGCACAGTCGCCGTAGGGCAGGCGCAATGGCTGTAAGCCCTAGAGATATGCAGTCAGCCAGACAATAATGTGGAGGAGCAGCTTGTTCTTGGCAGGCTAATATGCAGTCACCCACTCAACCCAGTCCAGATTGGGGAGGAGTGACTGCATATACTAATCGCCTGCACATGTGAACGATACCAAAGATCCCAGCCATAGATGGATGGTGACCCACCATACAGGATATCAACCCTGGCTGATATAACAGTGGGTTGCCCTGTACCTCTAAAGTGGGCCACACTGGCTGACATCTTGGGCTCCCCCACCAACTAGCAAACTCCATTCAAAAGTACTAATGCATACTAATAAAATGCGGGTGTTGGTACTGCATTTTGGCCAAAACGCATAGGCTGACGGGCCACGCCGAGGCCACACCGCTTCCGTCAGTACCTACGATAACTCACTATAAATTACATAAAATCAGAGGTGAGGGAGAAAAGACACGTTCGCCATAGGCATGATCGCCATAAGGCAGGCACAATCGCCAGCGGCACTATCGCCGTAGGGCAGGCGCAATGGCCGTAAGCCCTAGAGATATGCAGTCAGCCAGACAATGTGGAGGAGCAGCTTGTTCTGAGTGGGAGGGCTGAAATGAGGGCATAAGGGTAGAGTTATTTAACTGCATGTGGGACACGAAAAGTGCCACTTACAGTGTGGTAACTACAGGGAGCGCACAAAAATGCTGTCGCTGTGTGGGTCACCTCAGGTGACATTACGATCACGGACTGTATGGGGGATTATGTAGAAGTTTGTTAACAAATCAGGTCCCTGGAAAATTGAGGTGTCAGATGTCTGTCAAATGCTGCAGAGACAAGTTATGATCAGTAGAAGTCGTCATGAAGATCTGGCCCAGATGAAGAACTGGATATAGCAGCACTCTAATCATTTGGACTGCAAATTGCCCATGTAAGTCAAGTGTGTGTATATATCTTCTGTATGGTCACTGTATGGTGGGAGGGGGGTTGTAATGGTCTTTTTATAGTATTTTCTTCAGCAGCACTAGTACTATGTGCTCATAAGCTTAAAGTATGGTGTTGGTAGTGTTGCTCTTGTAGTGGTCTGTATTCAGTAGCAATGTTAATAATCACTTCATGGTGGAAATACATGATTATGATGTGGTATTTGCCCCTTTTATAGTGTTATTGGCAGTGTGGTCTTAATATAGTAAGATTTGTTGAGTGACTGTATGAAGGTAATTATAGGGGGCATGATTACAATGCTACAGTGTGGTTATTTTCTGTTTTTCTACAATACAGTGTTTTAACTGTAAATTATTTGTACTTTACCAACCTTTATTTCATTTTTTAGACCCACTAGGGACGTCACAATGTGCTCTGCTGGGTATACAAAAGATCAAAGTATTCCCTATGCATCTAAAACAATCTATTAAGCCATGCCTAAGGCTACTCTCGCACGTGTTTTTTCAC
Organism: Eleutherodactylus coqui; assembly: GCF_035609145.1. Classification (NCBI taxonomy): domain Eukaryota; kingdom Metazoa; phylum Chordata; class Amphibia; order Anura; family Eleutherodactylidae; genus Eleutherodactylus; species Eleutherodactylus coqui. Next base: position 163,037,046 of record NC_089839.1, on the reverse strand, counting down.
AGCGTTTAGTGTGTAACGCCCGCTAAATGCTGTAGTGAACCTCCAATAATTTCAATGGGGCTTTATAGACTAGTATTTTAGCCAAGCGTTTCTAAAGTGAACGCTGTATGCTGGGTGCCTAATTATATATTCATGTTCTGAACTGGCTGCTGAAGGTGGTCATGTAAGAATAGGGCCAGGTTCCAAATATTGCTTCTGGGCTTCATGGATTTTGGTGATGAAGGGATTACCTTGATTTACCTTCAGTTTATACCAATGTTAAAAAACCCTGAAATGTATTAATTTGAGTTAAACAGATTATCCCTGTCAATCAACTGTATAAAGGAGTTTTGGCAGTCGTATGAGTGCTGCTTGCATCAACTCGTGGTCTATTCAAGTGACTTTTTTGAGAATTGCTGGTTTCTCCCAGTCACTGAAAGCTATGGAGTTCTGAGTATTTGGTGTTCAGGACAGATTTTAACATGAAAAAGGCTTCAGAGCTCGCACAAGTAACTCACCCACTAATCAGATATTGATGGCTTTTCCTAAGAATAGGCCATCAAATGTAAGAGCCTGGACAATCCCTTTAAACTTAGGTGGACCCAGTGGCTTTCCCTAATGTGTAAAGTGTGGCTGTCACATATGCGGTCACTGTTGGGTTCACACTAGGTGTATTCCTGTCGGAAATCCCGCGGTTTGGCTGCAGCAAAAACCGTGAGATTTCCGCCGAGAGAAGCGCCGCCGCTCGCTTTTCCATTGCGGCCAGCGCTCCCATAGAGGAAAGTGCGGCTGCGACGGAAGTAAACAAATAGACATGCTGCATTTTTTTGAAGCTGCGGCGGCCGAAGCTGCGGTTTCAACCGGACTTAGCGCAGCGGATTGGCCGTCCCGTGTGGACGAGATTTCTGAGAAATCTCGTCCACATGGCTGGCTAATCCCGAGGCAAATCCGCCATTGTGAACCCAGGCTAAAATTTGGCTAGCACTGTCATGAGGACACTAAAAGGAACGCTCCCGGCTTAAACTGTGAAGTCCCCTATAGACCTCCATGCACCCTATGAAAACCAGCTTGGCCTCCATCCAGGTTGCTTCTGGCAGATTTGAAGTGTTTTGTTTTTTACTTCTGCATGGAATAACTCATCTAACTTCGTTATCCCATAAAGTGGCAACTACTAAACAAGTTTATCGTCTAGTATACTTCTTAAATTCTTTTGACTTTTTTCAAGTGTATATATAACAAAAATCCCAGTCGGGGAACCAATGCAAGACCAACTTTGGTTGTAGTTCATGACAAGTTTGCTCTAAGTGACATTTATGGAATGGTCTGCTATTTGGTCTCCATTTATTTGCAGTGAATAGACAAGCTCACTATTTTACTCCTTGCGATCCTTAAACAAGCCCGTGTGCATTTTTAACAAAAATGAACAGTAGTAAAGGTGAAGTATCCTGTCATCCTGGTCTATGGAAAAAGTGCAATTGAGCTCTCGCTCCCATTTGCTCAAGGAGGTTTATAGTCATGACTATTAGTGACAATAATCTGTGAGGGCACCTGACCCAAACAAGCCCTTTCAAATGCTGTAAGGGGCCTGGAGATTCCTCCTGCCAGTGGGAGCGAGCTCAAAAAGTGCATCTGAATCCCAGAAGCCCAGGGGAACATGGTCCAAGCGCTCCTGTAGTTCCTCCCTAGACATCCACTCGGAGCCAGATAGGAAATGTTTTGCTCGACTTTTACTAGCGAGAAGCCAGGTTAGAAATGAGCCTGAGGACAGTCCTGAGAATGGGGGATTCCCTTTAACAAGGAAGTCCAGTGAGGGAGCTGCTGACAACGTCTCTAGAGACCAGTCTTTTGCATAGGGAGTGTGTTGGGACTATTTGTGTTAGTAATGTAGGTTGAATCGGGGCAGGCACCAAGGGAAATAGATGTAAGGGGGTTGAGGCAAGTTTGTTCAATCGCAACTCACTGTTTCAGATTTGTCTACACCAGTCTAAAACACTTTGTGACTTGAGGCCTGGCAATAGCCCTGGTTGTCAGGATGACCCACTCACTCCTGAAACTTCAGGAGATACACAATAGTGCTCCTGCCTCGCAGGTTTTCTGCCAAAGTGAACTTTTAGATCAAATGAAAAAGATTTCAAGAACTGCCCTGGGATTTTAATAGGTAGGGTTAGCTAGAGATGCGTTTGTTTAGTAAACTGCACACTGTCTGAGCTAGGTATATAGACCCATAGACCAACAAATTAAGTCCTCTGATAAAGCTCATCTTGATTTTTTAGGAATCCATACTCCCAGATATTTGATGGCATCATGGGACAACTTAAGCTGGAATGAAGAGGAAAAGGCGCTCTGCAGATTCTGGATTATAAAATATTTTGTGCCTTTGATTTTTGGAAGTTTATTTTGAAATAAGAGATCGTCTGGAATTTCTCAAACTCCTCCATTAAATAAAAAAAATACACAATTGCTTTCGTTATGAAAAACAGAAGGTCATCTGCGTAGGTGGCTACTTTGACCTCTTGTTGTTCCACCTGAGGACCTGTTATGTTGGGTTAACGGTAATGGTTTTTAATAAGGGCTCCAAGGCTAAAACGATAAGTAAAAAAGAGTGGGCAGCCCTGTCGCATACCATTCCCTATGGGGAACGGTGATTAAACTGCACCATTGACCTTAAGGGAGGCTGTGGGGTTCTGGTATAAGGACTGTATAACATGTTGGTTTAGGCCCAGTCATGAGGTCAAAGTACTTTGAATAAGAGGGGCCAAACTATTCGGTGGAGAAAAGACATAGAGGGATTTTAGTTTTGCCGTAGTGTACAAAGTTAATTAACTTGTATTATCCCTAGTTGCCTATGAGGAAATAAACCCAACTTGATCAGAATTTACTTGATACTGTAGCAGGGGAGAAAAGTGCATTGCAAAGACCTTTGTAAACCGTTAAAGGTCTGTTGAGAAAGGATATGGGACATTAATTGGTGCAGAGATTAGGGTCTTCATCTTATTTATATAGGACTGTAATCTGAACATTAGTAATCTCCAATGGCAGAGGACAACCCCTTGGTATTAAGTACATAGCCTCCGTGAGTGGGTTGATGAGCAACTCTGAAATTTTTTAGTAGTAAAAGGCTGGGAAGCCGGTCAGGGCCAGGTATCTGGCAGAGGGGCATTAATTTTAAGGCCTTGGTCATTTCCTGTCCCGCACTGGGGCTGTAGAGGGCATCTGCTGAGTCCACGGGTATTGTGGGCAGACAAGATTTCTCCAGGTACTGTTGTATTTGGGTACTCAAGGGGGTGTTGGTCTGTGATGCAAAGAGTGAGGCCAGATTGTACAACTCAAGGTAGAACTGTACAAACTCTGATGCTGTTTTTTCCGGATCATTAGCGAGGGCCCCACTGCAGGAGGAGATGCCTGCGACAAAACTGCAAACCCTCAGTGATCTTGTCAGTCCCGCTACATTTATTTCCAAATCCATAAAAATGATGGTGCCCTTTAGCTAAAAGATTTAGTTTGTAAGACTAATATGTTAATGCTTTCGGGCTGCGACGAGTGAGCAAGCAGAGAACGCATGTAAATTTGTGCGGCTTTTCGAGGTTTTTGATTTCCGATATGAGTGATACCAATTCATGAGCTCATTTGTGCTCAGTCCAATGCCTCACCAGCAACCTCCGTACGACACATTTGTGTGCTGCCCATACCGTGAGATGGGACGTATTCCCCGGCGGATTCTCAAAGTAGTGGACCAAGCCCAAGCAAATCGACTGATAGTGATGTCTTTCAGCAGCAAATCATTTAGATGCCATTGCCAGGGTTTTATTAGTCGTGGGGAAAGCCAGTGAGTCATGTAACATCACATGATCTGCATACGTAATGGAGTCTATTTTGGAGGAGCTGATTTTGGGGAGGTCCGTATGTCCAATGAAAATAGTTTGAGTAAACCTCATGGACTGGGGAGTAGTATGCGTAATCTCTCTCTTCTGGGTGGTTATGCGCCACATGTCCATTAACTGATGTGAATGGAGTAGACTCTTCATGCGGCAGAGGTAGGAGAGAGCCTCCCACCAATAAGGTGCCCTCCGAAGATTCTTATGGGGCTAGGATGCATCCTAGGACCGTGAGCTGATTGGAGTTTAGAAAGTATATTTTTGTGAAAGTGTGTGTGCAGCCTGCTAGTGTACTCTTCAAAAATAGTAAATTTCCCTCTGTCGGTACATTGGTCAAGTAATTCCCGTGGTATCCCCTGGAGATTAATATACTCATGCCTCTGGCTTTTGTCCCATGGTAACACCTGTGATGGGCCTTGGGGGTATCTAGAGGAGTGAAAAGCAGGAGTTAAGTACTCGAAGTGGGTCTCCTGGAGGAAGACTATCTGGATTCTGTTGCTCCAGAGGAGTCATGGGGGGGAGGGAAGATCTCTTCTCTGGCATGTTGGGCCCTCTGGTATTAAGTGTGCCAAAAGAAAATGATGATCTAAACAAGAGAAATAAGAAAAAGGGGGGCAGGAATTAGAGACTAAAGGCCCGTTCACACGCAAAGATAATTATTTAAAATAAAAAAAAAAATGGAGTGAATGTTTTTCATAAACTGCTAATGGACACTAGTGTCCATTAGGGGCTAATTACCTTCATTTGCATGTAAGTTAGCCTCTGGAGCTGTATGCAGAGAACAGCAGGTGGTTTATTATCTGCATTCAGCTTTTGCCACGGGGCTGCAAGCTGAATACAATGTAATCAGTGCTCCTGGGGAGAATATAGCACCATGGACAGCCTGCAGTCTGTTATCTTTCGATCTTATGATCACCTAAAAATCATTGTTCAGCTGAAGAGTGAAAGATGGGAGCATTTACACACTATCCTTGCTCAAAAGATGCCCTTTGAGCGATAATTGTTGCATGTAAATAGCCCTTAAAAAATAAAGTTGTAGGTAAAGAGTAAAAAAAAAGAGATAAAGGCACAGACCTGCTACTGAACCTGGCTAGTCCAAGGAACAGAGCAGGAAAACCCCTAACACTAAGGTGAACAAGCCCAAATGTCAATGTGAACCTGGCAACAGTCTAGTGTATAAAGGCAGCCTGACTGCCCCCCATTTTCTGTTATCAGGGGCAAAAATATCAGGCCTATTAGAAATCCAGCATGCCCGTTTTCTTTATCATGAAACGGTCTTCAGATAATTATCAGTACTCTGTATACACTGTTGCGTCATATATTGCAGGTAGAAGGCCTACATAAGGTACAGTTTACACTCCTCAATTTTGTGGCCCTCTGACCTGAGATCATAATAAAAGCTGTAAAAGATTCTGCAGAGTGTTTGCATGCAAGAGATTCCTTTATTACTTCTTAGTCTGATGCCAGGGGTCACGCACCCCTCCATTAATAACTAAATGGTCACTTTGGGTCATTTGCACAGTGATTATTCGTTAACATGACTGGAATTAAGATAAAATCCAGAATTAAGCAATGTAAATCCTCCCATATGGTTTTTTAGCTTTATATATTTTGCTCCCATAATACTGCTGCAAAGAATCCATCATTTGTTGTTTGACTTGACAAAATGCATTGCTCATCCTGACAGAGTATAGAGCAGCCAACACGCCTCATATTGCTGTTGTCTACGTCATAAATTAAATTTCCAAGCTGACTTATCTATTGATTTTCTGTCCAAGTGATGTTAAGTGCAGGCACATCGGAGATAGACGGCAGGCAACCATCAGGGAAATCGGGACGGATAGACTTACACAGTGCAATATCAGACTATTCCTTATGTACTACCGTACTGGGGTGCTACTGCATCGATATTGTCATAAAAAACTGTACCCTAGGGTACATAGACGGCATACAGCGGGTGCCCCACTCTGGAGAGACTCTAAAAAGAATGGAAACCTTGGCAAGCAGTATCCCAAAACTCACATTCCCGGACTCCACGTGAATACAGCTTTAGTCAGATCATAGGACGAGTGCAATTTAGGTCAGCGAAAAACTAACCATTTTTTAAGGGTCTATTCACATAATTGATATTCTCGAGTCTTTTGTGCGGTGCACTACTGTCTTGCAATTGTACAAAAATCGCACAGGAAAACTGCCGTGTTAATACACCCTCAAGAGAGCTTGGGGTTAAGAGTAAAGATGAGTTTTCAGTGTTGGCTGGGGGTGCTGGAGCTCAATACAGTAGTTATGGCTCTTAGTCTAATACTCATTTGCTGAACAGCTCCATGATATTCTTGGCCTCTGCCATGCTCATCACTCCAGCCAAGGCTTATGTTAGAGATGCAATTTTGTGTTATTGTGTAGACATGTGCTCCAAATCTAAAGCAGCCACATTTCCCTCTTCTCTTGGCAGATATGTCCGATTCAGTAGCTTGACTTGCATATTTTCACCGTGAAGACCTTGTTCGCAGCAGGGCATCTGTATCGTCCCTGAATAACACTTCTAGGGGATGCATCTTAAACCACTGTCACCTCAAACTAACTAGTAACTAGGCTACTAGTTCCAAGAAGGGTCATTTGACAAGTTACTGCCTTAGTTCCATGCTGTTCTAACTCAACTTCTGGCTGATTTTCTGTTAGACGTCTGTGTTCTAACTCTTGTCACTAGTATTGCGTTTAGCTCAGGCCATATATCTACAGATTATTCCATTTTGTTCGAACTCCCCAGGATCCAGTCTCGTCCGAGCCATAGTGTTCTAACTCCTCTGACCAATAGCCAGTTTGTATCTTGTCAGCTGACAGTCGGGAGAGTAATGCCAATGGTAAAGGTGGAGAGTGGATTCGCATGTGGTGTAGAACTGCATCAAATTGTTGATCTAGGGGCTTTTCCACTACCTAAAATTGCTTTACAAGCACTTTGTTCCTGTTGCTGCAGCTAATAAATAGCCATAGAAAATGTTCTTAAAGTTGAAAAGCTGAACACTAACAAACCCAAAGTCGGTAAGCTATTAGTAAGCGATATTAAAAGGTTTGTCCAGTTCTTGGAAACCCCCACTTCAATAAGACCCCTGTGTGAAAATAATTAACAGATATACTTGCACCTCTGCGGCCTCTGGGACTCAATGTTGCAGCTCGCTGCGGTCCTGGCGATTCCTGTGATAGATGATGTCACCGAAAAATGGTGACGGGTGCAGCCTGGTGCTCACATGCTAGGAGTTAAAGAATGTGATGCTGCAGCTTCTCATTGGTTGCAGCGGTCACATGATTTCCTGTAACCATCTGTATAACAAACCCTGGGCTGGAGCGTTGAATTCTGGAGACCGCAAAGTAGTAAGTTTACTACTGTTTATTTCACATGGGGGCTACTATTAAAAAAAGGTTGTCTAGTAACTAGAGAAGCACTTAAAGAAACTGCACAAACACTACTTAAGAAAGATCTGTGTATGGAAAAGATCGCAGTATGCTCTATTTCACCATGTATCACGCTGGGAAACCGCTATATTTTTCCATGAGCAGCGTATGCAATGCAGTCCATATGCAATACGTTGCGGATGGGCAATGATACATCTACAATGCCGTTATGAAAGGGAATAAGGAATTTTAAAAATTCACACTTCGCATGAGTGTCAGTCAGGTTATGTGCGGTGCACTCGCTGCCATATGCCGTGACGCCAGCTTGCACAGGCCAGTAGTTGCGTGATCCATGCAGTGTTTTACGCATATGGTCGTGTGAATGAGCACTCAGATTTAGGTCTCTTTCAGAAGTGAAGAATGTGTTTAATGAAGTTCTCTCCACTAGTAAGCAAAGACCAGGAGTTAAACCGTTTAGTTCTGTAACAATTCATGCATTTAGAACACTGTTCTAACTCCAAGGGTACTATGTTAACATTAAAAATAACTTAATGTAAGTAAAGTATATTGTAAAGTAAAACTACTGCCTGTTAAGTGTGAATGGGGGTGAGCGGGCTGGAAGGAACCCTGAACTTTCTGTCTGCATTCACTAGCGATAGTTTCTGTGCTTTTACACAGGAGCTATCATTGTTGGGATGGCCTGTTAAGTATTTCCGCCCGACTCATCGTCCCATGTAAATGCCCCATGGGACAGATGGTGCTACCTGAAAGGCAGCGGAATCGGGGTCTAAACTGTCAGTGATAACATCAGTGGGAGCCTAGGGTCTTTTTGTCCGCTGGGGCGATCATTACACTGGCCTGGCTGTTCAATTTTTTTGTATGGCTCAGGAGATTAGGAGAGGGAAAACACAAAGGCCAAGTCCCTGCCCCATTCTTGGGAGAGTATTTCCAATGCCAGGTGATTGCTGCGTTTTGGGAGAAGAACTTGTGGCACTTTGTGTTCCACCTTAAGGCAAAGCAGTCCATCTGGGGCGTACCCTACTGATAGGTTAACTGATTGAAAACTGCCATGTTCAGAGAGCATTACCCTGGGTCTAGTTTCTGTCGGCTCGATCTGCTATGGCGTTTTGGAGCCTTTTAAATGAATGGCTGATAAGAATTTTATTTTTTCTTCTGCCCAGGAGAATATTCCTAGACTAATGGAAAGGTGGATGTCTGGTGCCACTCTGATGAATAAGACACTGTTGTAATATTGAAGAATATTTTTGTTTCCCATGTAGTCTCTTTTCTGTCTTGTATCAACGTCTCCCACACTGCTCTAAGTTCACAGTTCACTACTGTTTAAGGATTGAGAGTGGACCCTAAAGTTTCCTTTCTGCCACATGTGCCCCCCCCCCCCCCAACCAGACAGGCTTGCATCAATGGTTACTGAAATAAATGAGGACCATTGAATTTTTTTAAGGTTTTGGGGTTGACAGCTGCCGTTCTAGAGTTCTTTTCAATTAAGTGGACAATTTTTAACAAATATTTTATTGAAATTCTCAAAGTAACGACAAGATACTGCTTTACTGCTTTAATGAATCTGAAGATCAATAAACAGTTGTCAAATAGAAAACATAGCTGTATGAGTGAGTCCCCACTGTTGTATAAAATGTAACGAGTTAGCCTGTATGTTGGCAGTACTTCTCTCCTCCTCCTTCTTCCCCATCCTTACCAGCATGTGGTATGCTACTTCTCTAACACTCCATCACTTATTTCTGTATCCCATGACCTCTTCCACTCACTACTCTCCTCTATCCGTTGTTTCAATATGAATTCAGGACATTTGCTTTTCTTCTCTCCCTGAATTGTCAGAACCAGCCGATTCCTAAACTGCTTGACATCTTATGCAGTAAGGGGCCTAGCTAAGCCTGGTATCTGTAGGAATTCTGCCCAGGATCTTCAGGTCTTAAAAATAGGTCCATACTGTCGTCCTTCATGGCCGACAATTTTTCGTAAAGCATCATTCTTGATACTCTTGCGATAATTGGTTCTAGAGAGAGAATGGGTGACAGCCATTGGGAAGCGATTTTAGTCGCCATACATATAACTGTTGCGAGAGCTTGTTGTTGTTCATTAAAGCCCAGAGGCTTGTCAGCCAGGAGGCAGACAGGTGGGGTGAGAGGGAATGTCTTACCCAAAACCTTAAAGATGAGACTGGTTACCCTTCTCTAAAGTGTGACAACCAAAGGGCAGGTCCACCATGTGTGGGCTATTGAGCCCAGATTATCGCAGCCCCTGAAACAGTTTGGGGATGTGGTTGGAGTATTTGTGGATCGTTGCAGGAACTAGGTATGACCTATGAGGGATTTTTACTGCGGATTCAGCAAGTTACTTGATGGCTGCCTTTTGCAATGAAGGTGCAACAATGTTGCCATCGAGGAAGGCAGAGGGAGATGCCGAGGTCCGACTCCCAACGTTGCATAAAGGGGAGTTTGGTTTCTGAGAGGGGTTTATTCCTGCTGGCATAGAGTGAGGGTGATAAGCCTGGTTGGAGTGGAGACCATATGCAGGCTCCCTCAAAGGGCGTATGAGTGGCGGAGAGGCCAACGGTGCTTAGGGAGCGTGGAAAGCTGTATATTTGCCTCAATTCAAACCATAGACTTTCTGGAACTGAGTATTTGTCGATCAGTTGTTGCGTGGATAGAAGTTTACCACAAGGCAAAAAGTGGTAAATGAGCATAATGCGTCTGGTTTGCCACCATTGGTTTTCCTCTTGTAAACTTAAAGGAAATGCTTGTTTAGGGATAACTGGTAGCAGCGAAATAGGGGACATCATGGCGTATTTAAATCTATTTTACCTCCATATTAAGAACTCGTGATCGGTTAATAAAGCTAAGTGGCGTATATTTGTAGCCTTCCAGTCTCTATCCCAAAAGATAACCCCCAGGTCTATAGGGTCCAAGAGAGGCCTCCACATCAACCCATAAGGGTCTCCCTGTGCCTGCAAACATGGGGAAGGGGGGAGGGATTTGCGACAGTTGGGCTGCTAGGTAGTATTTTTTGCAGGTTAGGTACTGACAGACCTCCGACTCTTATGGTAGTGTATCACTTTTTGCTCAATTCTAGGTCTTTTATTTCCCCAGATGAATTGGAATATGGATTTCTCAATTTCCTGTAATTCTTTTGGAGGAACCTCTATAGGGAGGCATCTAAATGGATAAAAAAGGCGGGGCAGGACGTTCATCTTAACCGAGTTAATACGACCTATCCATGAGATGGTGGATTGACTCGCTTTCTTCAAATCCGTTTTTAAAAAGGCAAACAGACGGGGATAATTCCACTTATATAGAGCGCCTAAATTGGGGGTAAGTTTAATACCTAAGTAGATGATGTAATGTAAGCATGTCTTAAATCCGATGTTTGGTTCTATAAATTTCTGGGCATGTGGGGAGAGGTTATGGAATAGGGCCTCCGTTTTATCTGTTGACAACCAATCCTGAGACTTCTGCAAAAGAGTCCAAGGTTATTAGATTTGGTAGTAAAGTAAGGGGTCTAGATGGAGTGAGCAGGATGTTGTCCACGCAAAGGTTAACTTTATATTCTTTGTTTCCTGCCATCACAGCAGATATATTCGGATATTTCTGATCTGGGCAAACGGTTTCATCGCTAGAGCGAAAAAAACTGGAGACGGGGCAACCTTGCCTTGTTCCTCTTTGCACAGATATTTTATTTACTATGAAAGTGGGAAGTTTTAGTTGTGCTGAGGGAGTGGAGTAGAGAGCGCGAAATGCTGTGATAAAGTTCCCCTGAATGCCTTCCTTCCCTAGAACAGTGAGTAAATAGTCCCATGAGAGGCTATCAAAGGCCTTTTCGATATCCAAGGCCAAAGTTAGCTGTGGGGTTTTGTGAATTTTTGAAATATGTATTAGATTGAGAACTTTTCTAATATCTGGAGCCTGTCGGGAGGGGATAAAGCCCACCTGATCATTATGGATCAGTGAAGGGAGGAAGGTGTTTATCCGTTTTGCTACAATACTGGTCAGAATCTTAGTCTAAATTTAGGAGTGAAATAGGTCTATAATTTTTGGGTGAGGTGTGGTCTTTATTGGGCTTGGGGATAACTGTTGTGTGCTTTTAAGAATTTGTCAGGAACGGTCTTTCCTAGTAAGATATCATTATAGAAACGTGATAAGAAATGCGAAAGGGAGGTGATAAATTTTTTATAGTACAGGGCCGTTAGACTGTCCGGGCCCGGCGCTTTACCTGGCTTTAGGAGCTTGTTGGTCTCTTCCACAGAAAAATGTTGACCAAGGCGATCGTTTTGGTGGTCTGAAAGCTGTGGGAAAGTTATGTTCTGCAGAAAATCCTGAGGGCAGAGGGGGATTTCTGAGGTTTGTATTTATATAGGTTATAGAAGTTAAAAAACGTGTGGGCTATTTTGTCAGGGTTCAAGGTGCCTGACCCGTTTTCTGCTCTAATAGTGGACGGAGTTAATCATTTTTGTTCTTAGGCGGGCTGCCAGTAATTTATCAGGTTTATTGGCTAGTTTAAATTAGTCTGACTGTGCCCATTGAAGGGCCCTCTCTGCCTGGGTTGTGTATAAAAGATTAATCTGAAGCTTGGTGTCACGTATATTTTTAGTCAAGGCTATACTAGGACGTTGCTGATTGGCTATTTCTAGCAAAGCCAGGCGCCTTTCCAAGGCTTAAAATGCTTGTTTTCTCCCTCTATTTGATATAAGCAATTCTAGAGATTTCGCCTGTCATAAAGGCTTTGTGCGCCAGCCAGATCCATACAGGCTGTGTGGCTTCAGTGTCGTTGACATAAATTCAGCCAGTTTTTCCGATATTTGGGCAAAGGTTATGGGGTCTTTCAGTATAGATTCGTTTAGTCTCCATCTCCTAAAGGTAGGCTAAGGGGAAAAGCTTATAAACTTTGTGGGAAGACTATATCCTGATCTGACCATGCGCAGGGGATGTGTCTTGACTGGGCAAGTGTGGGCAGTAGATGAGTTGAAACCAGTGCCCAGTCAATACGTGAATAAGATTTATGTGGAGCTAAAAAAGGTATAGCCCCTACTCAAGCCATGGATTTCTCAACTATCTGCTAATGCTAGGTCCTTTAATGTAGCAGATATCGAGGCCCTTTGCATAGGGCTAATTTTGTCTAGGCTATGAGAAGGGCAGGGGAGAGGACCATGCTGAAGTCTCCCATCCAGTAGATGGAGGTTTTAGGCAATGCTTTCAGCCTTCTGGAGATCTGGGTGAATAGTTTGTAGGGGTTGTTAACCAGGGCGTAAGTTCACAAGAACCATTTTTTGCTCTCGTGGCATACCCTGTAAAATAGTAAATCTACCTGAAGGGTCTATTTCAACGTTACCACTAGAGGGAAAGTTATGTAGGAGGATCGAGACACCTTGGTTTTTTTTGGCTGCTACCGACGAATTAGTCCGTGAGTATTGATGATGTAGATATCTAGGGTCAGAGGAGGATGAAAAGTGGGTTTCTTGGAAGCACATGACATCGGGCCTAATTTTAAGATACTGAGTAAACTTTCCCTTAAGTGGGGAGTTGAAACCTTTAACATTGTGAGAGATTATTGTGACTATTGTGAGGAGGAGAGAGGAGGCCGAGTAACCCTAGCATTTTGTCAAAGCGATAAGGAACTCGCATGATGAGCCTTAGGCAAACAGTGTGTGGTGGCAAATTTCAGTGTAAAGTATAACATGTAAAAAAATAACATATCAAAGTATTAAACAGTGTTGGGTTCCAAAACCCAAGAGATCCCGAACTGAGTGTCCCCTAGGCACACAGAAAGGGGACACTCTAGGTCTGGAACGGAGTGGGCCTCCAGTTTCTCCGCCCCGGCCCAGTGCAAAAATATAGCATATTAATAACGAAAGCAACTAAACATATTTTAATTCACTAAACTAGTTTAAACCAAAAGTTCTGGCGGGTACGATGTCTAATTAATTCTGCACTTGTCCGTATGAGACCCGTGCGGTGCCTGTGGTGGTGTTACATTTATGCATCTCCATCCGTTACAGTGGAGGTCAACATTGTGAGAATTGGGCGCCACCGGGCCCCACCCGGACAAATACTTGTGAATGTGTATTCTCACGCAGCAGTTCACTACGAACAGGACACTGATCCCTCTGTTTCATATGTCAGTGAGCAAACATGTATAAGACCGCTCACATAAATCTCAAAAAAGTTGTCCTTCTGGTGTTTAATGTCCAACATGAAACGAAGAACAGGCGAGGGGGCCATGAACTGTCCCTGGCCCTTCAAGCGGAGGCTCGGGAGACCTCAGGCCTACCAAAACTGTTAAACAGGATAAATCGGGTGATACATATCTGTCGCAGGCGGTCAGGACTCGTTTTTTCAGCTGTTGCCGCCCTGCAGCGAGGATTTTACACCGTTGTCCAGGAGTGAGCCGGTCGTTGTGGCCTGGGGGACCTGCCAGTTTCATTTACAACGCATCCTTTTTGTTTCATTCACAAAGGGGATGCGTTCTTCCTCTAGCATACGTTTCCTTCCTCCAGAGTTCTAACAGAAGGATCTTTGATGCGGACCAGTAGGGCAAATAGGAAGTGCCAGAGATATCTAATGTTTGCTTGATGCAAGGCCAAGGTAACAGGTCTCATGGTTTGCCGTTCAGCCAGGGTGGACGATGCAATGTCAGCAAACATTTGAACAGAGGGGGGGACCCCCGGCAATGAATCCAGTTTACGAGCCGCCAATAGAAGTTGGTCCCGCATCTCGGAGTAGTGCAGCTTTAAAACTGTCTTGAGATCAGTGTTAGTCTGTCTTGAGAGGGCACGATGTATTCTGTCCATATGGAAAGATTCATGTGCCACTTGGGGGAGAAGATTGGAGAACAAATTTTTAGCAGCTTCCTTCAGGTTGGTGATAGATTCAGGGAGACCATGGATACGGACATTTGCTATCCTGTTTCGATTTTCAGAGCCTTCGCATTTTAGCTCGAGGGCTTCCACCCTTTCGGTGTAGTCATCCCATCTTGTTCTCTCTTGGTCTAGCGCATCAATGATGTCGTCTGTTTTGTGTTCAAGATCGTTAGTACGTTGGCCTAAATCGTTGATCTGCTTAGAGATACTGTGTACTGCAGTCTGAAGTTCTTCTCGGAACAGTTTCTTGATATGAGTGAGAAGCATAGAATCCGATGCCGAAAGGTCGGAATCTTGAGGCATTGCAGATGAGTCAACGTTCTGACCAGTGCTGGGGGTTTCCCCGGTATCGGAGTTGTGGAGTGGCTGCTCCATTTGACCTAGTAAGTAGAATTGGTTGCCTGAGAACAGTTCTGGTAATGTACATTAAGAGGTCGTTGGATGTCCCTTGTTCTGTCTACTAATCCTCCTGGACATATTAGATACTCGGTATTGTAAAACTGTTTAGTTTGGTGACGAACGGTGCTTCTGTTCTGATGACTGGCGTGGGGTTAGAGCACAGCTCATGGGCAGACTGTAGCCATTTCACCAACTGTGTATTAACCCTATCCTATGTGGGGGGGAGGGTGGGGTGCACCCTGTAGTAGGTGTCCCGATGTGGCGTTGCTTATGCTCTTAAGTGTGAACTTGAATATAGGGCCGGTTGTAGAGCTTCGTTGTGGGTGTTCATTTGCATGAGATCTTTTCTGGTTGTCAGTTAGCAGGATGTCTGAGATATAAGGTGGTGCTTTTCTGTATACTTAAGTCAGAGGCGTATCAATAGTTTTCTGAGCGCAGAAATCGGTAATTGCCTTTATCCTGCCCTTGCCCCCCTTCGATCTCAGAGGGTTCACACCAGCGAAAGGAGGGTCTAGATGGTGTGATGAAGCTATACTGAAAATCTGGAACTGCAGAGGGTTTATAGAGGTGGCTAATTTAATTACTACCTCTGTATCTCCTACAAGCTTAATACCTTGATCTATAGTGGCAGGTGGGTAGGTTGAGGAGTCTTGGTAGGTAGATTTTTGGGTCTTCAAATTCTAGATCCTCCGCAAAGATTCGGGGGGCCCCTTTGGGAGCTCTCCTGGCATGCAGCTATTGTGGACCGTAAAGTGTTCTGGTGGCCGCACTGGCTGTCAAGCAGTGCTACTTTCCTCGGGGGAAGGGGGGGGGGGGGAGTCTCTGGGGACAGTCACTGGGGGGTCTCTTTGGTCCTGTAAAGCGGCAGGGTCTGCTTCTCACCTCCACACCAATGCAGCCACCCAGTGCAGGTACCTGAGGAAGTTGCACTTAGTGTCTCGCGCTTGTGGGCCTGCTGTCTCCTCCCCACCTGCTTCCCGTGCTCCTTGTTTAGCCCTCTCTCGCCAGCAACTACATCCTCTTCCGCCGCCTCGCTGCAGGAGCCCGCTGTTGATCTCGCTTAGCCGCGTTCGCAAATTTAGTCAAGTAGGCCCCGAAATCATGGTGCCATCCAAAGACCAATGGGAGGTCTCGTTTTGAAGCTCCTGGTCCGGTGGTGCTAGCGGTGCTGGTATCGGCCCCAAGGGTGTATTCAGGGAGGCGCAATCACCAACGTAAGTCTCCTCCAGCCTGGAGCTCTTGATATGGCATCTGTTCCCGCCGCTGGCTAGGGCCATGCTGGAGGGGCCTAGAGTGGAATTCTGCCCAAGGTACCATTTGCAGACAAGCTGTCATTTGGCCTAGTGCCATCATGGCTTCTCCTATGGAGACAGTCTTTCTCCTTAAATCTCCTAATAGAGTGGACAATGTCGTCTAAGGTAAGGAGTAGCTTTTCAATTAAGATTAGGAGTACCCTGAGGTTATTTGAGTGTACGGGTTTAGGTTAGATTTTTTTAAAGTTAATAAGCCAAACTACCTCAGATAGGAGTTGGTCTGACCCAGGTAACTCCCCATAGAATCTGAGGTACCTAAAATAGTTGAACATCTCGGTAAGGAATGATAATTCTTCCCCCGAGATAGCCTATCAGCTCAGTCATTACCTTGGAAAATTTGATATTTCTGGTATGTCTGGATGAGAATATGGTAGTATGCTTTCCATGAAGTCAATTGTGCACATGAAGTTGCCTCGATTTTTAATCAGGGTAGCAAAAATAAAAAATAAAAAGCCCCTCTTTCTACCTGGTCTCCCTGTAACATGCAGGACCTCTGGCACATCCAAAAACCTTTGGAATTGTCACCAGGCATCCTGTCGTGTTAAATCCAGCCGAACTGGCGAAGGGGTTCGACCCCCAGAAACTCGTTTCCACTTGCTGGCTCTCAAAGTGCTTTCACTATTGCATCTTGGACCTTTAGCGTTTAACTAGCTTAGTGTTGCACCTTCACCACCAGTGTTTTTGTCACTTTCTCTTGATTAATCAAAGGGATCGTGGATCTGATAGACTGCATTTTAAACTTAAAAAATTAGAGGACTTAAAATTAAATATGGTTTGAAAGGAACCGTTAAGTTTAATAACTAGAAACAAAGTGGAGGAAATGCTGCTCCTAAAGGAATTGGGATAACAGCTCCCAATTGTATTAAGCCCCGAACACCCTGCTCCATTTTTAATTTTAGTGAAGAGGGCACTGTGTGGTGTAATTATAAAGAGGAAGGGATGAGACTTCTATCCTGTACACCAGAGTTTTGCAGCATCCAGGGGTTCAAAAGTATTTGGTTCAATCTCCCCAAGAACAGAGCTTACCCTCCATGGGATCTCTATTTTAATCTGGATTCAGGTTATCTTGAGGAAAGAAGGCCTCCTTTCGAGTAGGACCATCTACCTGTTTTGCCCTTGCTTTTCTGATCTCTAGCCTGGTACACCTGTTTAAGTAAGGAAGGATTTCTCTTAAGTAGGTATTTGGTTGGGGATCCTTTTTTCTTCTCCACTTTCTCCAGAATCCTGTTTAGTTCTGGCCCGAATAAATACTCTCCTTGGAAGGGAATGGAGCATAGCTTATTTTTAGTCTGTCTCCTGTCCAAGCTTTGAGCCATAGGACACTCCTTGCTGCAATAATTTGGATGTAGAGGACTTATAACCTTAAGTACAGGCCCTTTTGCTGGTCTAGATGGACTGGTCTGTAGCTGTAAGACTAGTTCCGATTTTAGTGCTTGAACCTCTTTGACAATCTGTCACAGATTATCCATTAAGGGTTCTTGCTCCTCTGACTATACTTGCCATATATTCAGTGCAAAATCATTTCTTTGCATAATTGCTTAACTTTTTAAAACATATTACACATTTCTTTATCTATTTTTTAAATCAGGCTTTGGCTTTGTAGATTCATCCTGAAACATGGACAGCCTGTAAATGAGCGTTTTGCCAAAAGAAACTTCTCATGGTTTGTGTATTTTCCCGGTCAGCTTCCATGCTCTCCATAGCGTTTTTGAGGTTAAATTTGAGCCGTCATCCCACAGAAAAAACTCTCTAGGGTAGTAGAGCCACTGCCTTTTTGGCGGAGCATGTATCTGTCATGGAGATTTACGTATCATCCTCATTCATTGCCCCATCATCACTCGTTTCCCCTGTCAGGCATCGCTGCTTGACGCTGGGCCATTACACATGGCTGCCGTGCATGTGAGGATGGGCCTAAATCCAGAAACCACCTCTGCTTGTTTATTTATTTATTTATTTTTTTAGGAAAGCATTTATTCTGTTGTCAATAACTCTAAGGAGGAACTCCTCTGTGTCCGTAAATACAGAAACAACAATGGAGAACG
This sequence comes from Eleutherodactylus coqui, assembly GCF_035609145.1. Lineage (NCBI taxonomy): Eukaryota > Metazoa > Chordata > Amphibia > Anura > Eleutherodactylidae > Eleutherodactylus > Eleutherodactylus coqui. The sequence continues at coordinate 163,019,159 of NC_089839.1, read as the reverse complement.
GTGGTAAGAGGTGGCCTTTTGAACTCTTCCCTTCCCAGCAAGGGCAGAGGACAACCTTCACGTTTCAAGTTAGGATGGACAGAATGGTAACTCTTGTTGCCACATGCAAGTTATTAGTAACTTTGGCGACTGTTTTGGTCACTATCTAGAATCCTGCACATGCACACATCCGATACAATTTTTTGGAAAACCTCCAAGGTACTGTCTTGGCTAATTAGCACAATACCTTCATGCAATTTGCAGACAATATTGCAAAGGTCAACTGAATCAGTACATTGTTGGCATTTTGTACAGCATGCTGCCTCCAAATAGACCAGGGCAAATTTATCAATGTAATGACACTAGTTTTCAGACTTAATTGCATTGGAAAAAAATGTTGCTCAGCGTGAACACCTTTTTTGCCAAGCTCTTCTGGATGTAGTTAGGATGTCTATGGTTTCATATGTCGGGAAAGATGGCATAGCTTTCACTCCATGTAAGTGTTTTACAAAAAATCTCTGCCACTTTACTTTTCACTGCTAGCATAGCTGAATGATGCGCACCATAGACTTGTGCAGTAATGCCATGCTACATCACGATTACATGGCATATAGCTCACAAAAAAAGTATGTATGACTACATATATACTATGTACTCTAAAATAAAATATTTCTATTGATCACTAAGTGAAGAGTGCAGCCACATGTGACTGGAATCTAGCTAGCCACATACCATATGTGATACAATAAGTGACTGCTACATCTAAGGGGTTTGACAGAGGGCTCCCTTTGCCATCCCTTCTATCCACCCTGTAATGCTATTGTGGGGCACTAATTGCTTACTTTGCTAGCCAAGGGGCTAACAAAGGTTTTCAAGATGTGCCATAAACGTCTGCCTAATGTAGTACAATAATACTTTGTAATACTATGGGGCAGATTTACTAAACCAAGGTTTTATACCCTGGTCTTAATCTGAAGCCCTCTTGAATAGGACAATGCTGCAGTACTTGCAAATGTCACTACAAAAAGTAAGGCCTTTTGCCAGTATGACATGAGCAAAATGTCATACTGGCAAAACAGTTCACATGAGCACTGTGGCCTCTTGAAACAACTGATGGGGGGAGATGCCAACATTTTGACACCCCCCCCCCCTTCCCCCCACCAATCTTATATCTAAGGATAGGCTGTTTATTTTCAATCTATACATTTAGTTGTGTCCGACTCTCGGTGACTTTATAGGTAAACATTCTCCATGCTTCCCTGTCGAGCGCTGCTTCTTTTAACTGATGCACATATTGGTATCTATTTTGATATTGAGGCAGTGTGGTACTTGTCGTCTGTCTTCTGGTTCCACCGGTCATTTTCAGCATTGACTGCTCTAGTGAGTTTGCACTCATGACGTGGCCGAAGTGCTTTAGTTGTAGTCTAGTGACTTCAGCTTCTAACGATGCCCCTGGTTTTTCTGTCAGCACCATATTTTGAATGAATCGATTTTTTTTTTTTTTTTTTTTTTAATTTATTTATTTATTTTTTCCTTCTGTCGGCTCCTTCATGTCCAACTCTAGGACTCGTACATCGGAAAGACGGTGGCTCCAACTAGTCTGCTTCTGGAAATTAGTGATATCTTTGCTCTTCCAGATGATATTCATGCCAACCATTGCAGAGCAGCCCCATGTGATCCTACATTTGGTTTCTAGGGTGGATTCACCATTGCGGTAAATCTTTGAACCAAAAAAGATGAATTTCTGAACTGATCGAGTTTTTCTATTTTTAACTTCATTTTTCCATTAGCTGTTAGGATCTATCTTAATAAGGTGCTGCCCTATTTTTTTTACTTAAGTTTCAAAATCATGTTTATTAGGTCCTTTTCTTTCAGCCGGCAGTCTAATCGTCCGCATATCTCAAATTGATAGTCCTTCCTCCAATCTTGACTCAATCTGTTTTTAAAACCCTGGATTACACCTTTAAAGCCCTAAAAAGGCTGCTGTATAGAAGGTTAAAAAACGTAAACAAAACATTGATTTAATGCAAAAAATGGATCATAAGTTGTGCTAGGAAATGGAACGATTATATAAATGTCGTTTAAAAAAAAATCACAGGAGCGAAAGTGGACATTCTGTCTAAAAATGAGCGAACTGAACGACTAACAAGAATCCTTCACTTTTCATCCATTTTCTGCAGGCATAAAAACCGTTGGCTCGTTCACTTATTCGGTTTAAACTGCACTCGTTCCGTTTCATTTGCTTACATAGCAAATGTGAGACTGATTCTTCTTTGAACGAGCCAACTGTTATCTGCCTGTCCAAACAGGCTGCATGAGAGGAGCCAGCAGTAACAGAACTCGCTCGTTCAAATGAGATTTGGTTCGTCTAAAAAGACCCTTAAAGTCGAACCATCTGGAAGACTCGAGCCCTCCCTGTATTGAAGTTCTCAGATGTCATGGGATATGACAGAACTCTTGTCAGGAGCTGGGATCCCTCCTTGCATTGAGCAGCTGCACACAAGGAGAGATAATGTTATGTTGCTTCAGCACTTCCATTTGCAGTTTCAGCAGCAGCAGTTATTTCCGTGACGCATCGGTCAGAAATAAGATAACTTTGTTAAGCTGTTAAAGCCAACGTCTTGTTCTGCCTGCTGCAGATGTCTCATTAGATCATTACTGCCAGGCTGGAGCAGAATGCCACCCCAGTGTACCTGCCTGGATGTGGTCAGAATAATTAGAAATCCCTGCAAATCACATAGTATTAAGGCAATCTGCCGACACTTAAATGGACCCTGTACTCCTGTACCGTCAGGTCTGTTTTCTATTTGGTGATAGGTCACTGAATCGGCACATCACTCATCAGACCTGGTCTCATCTCCAGCTGGCTTCTGCCCTGGGTCTGTACATCAGTGCTGAAATCCCACACATGCATGCTGTGCTTTACCTGCACTTGCATTGAAAAGGTATATTCACCTCTACTTCACTGGCGCATGTGCCAAGAGACGGGAATGACGTGGAATTTTATAGTTATCGGTGCTGACCTACAGACCTTGGGCGCAGCCGCCAGCTGGAGAAGAGACGAGGTTAGAGTGATGCCCTGACTCGGAGACCTCTCTGCCGTTGACTTAAGGTGCATCATTAGCATATTGAGCGAGCATCAATATAAGTAAACATGTCTAAAAATGCATTAAGCCTTTTTATGTTAAATGTATGTGTGCCCTGCTTCAGACTGGTTACCACTATGGAAGCAGCTTAAAAACTTGGTAAAAACCAAATGAAACAATTCCTCAGCGCTCGTTGGAGAAGGTGATTGGATCCCCCGATGGTCAATTACAAAAACCTTTACTACGACTGCAAGTTTATCTCCAGTTATGTGGAAATTCAGTTGAAGTTGTGGCCACTGACTCAGTAAGCGATGACTCATGGTGCGTATCGTTACACGCTACAAATAAAATATTAATGCATATTTAAAAGGATGACTGGTCAAAGGACCTTCACATTGAGCTTACAGTTTCTATATATAGTTTATGTTAATACAGAATGCATTAAAAGAATGTATCGGTATACCAGTTTATAGAAGAATGACGTAAAGGGACGTGTTAGACATTTCAGAAGGAAAAAATTATTTAATGGTTCATTAGAAAAACCTTCAATAGCTTCACGTTTTAAAAAATAATCTGTCTGCTTTAACACTGTCCAAACTGTAGACATGTTAAAGAGCAGGAGGAGCTGAGCAGATTGATGCATGGTTTAAGGCCTCATGTCCACGGGCAAAAGTAGAATTAAAATCCGCAGCGGGTTTTAACTCTTCTCCCGCACGCGGATCCGCACCCCATAGGGATGCATTGACCACCCGCGGGTAGATAAATACCTGCGGATGGTCAATAAAAACGATTTTAAAAAAAATAAAGCATGAAAAAATCTGGACCATGTTCCATTTTGTGCGGGTCTCCCGTGGGGACGGCTCCTGCGGGCTTCTATTGAAGCCTATGGAAGGAGTCCGGATCCGCGGGAGACCAAAATCGGAACTTACTCACCTGCTCCAGATCTTCCCTTCGCCGCGGCTTCATCTTATCTCCGTTGCGGCCGGATCGTTTTTCTTCGGGCCGGCGCATGCGCGGGGCACGCAACCAACGTGCCCTGCGCATCCGCCGAGCCGAAGAAAGAAGATCCGGCCGCGACGGAGAGAAGATGAAGCCGCGGCGAAGGGAAGATCCGGAGCAGGCGAGAGGTGAGTTTATTCTTTTCAGCGCTCATGTCTGCGGGGCAGGAGGGACCCGCTACGGATTCTCTATGGAGAATCCGTAGCGGGCCTGATTTTCTCCGTGGACATGAGGCCTAAGGGGGAAAGATTCAGTATAACTTGTATTATATTCCGTTAAATCTCTGCACATTCTGAGAAGTCATATGGGCGGAGCTATCAGTGATTGCTGTGTGTGCACATACACAGCTGTTAACAATACTGTGCTGGTTTAGGGGGGCACTGTCTTATCAAAAGGGCTCCCTTTAGCTTCAGAAGAGACCCAGATCTAATGTGCCTGGAGGCCTTATGCAGTCTGACAGCAGACCATAAAGGGATTTACTGCAGTCTGTTAACCGATTCTTAACCCCTTAACACTCCAGGATGTACATTTACGTCATGGAGGTTTGGGGTTTGTATGGAGGGGGATCTGTGGTCGATCCCACTCCATGCAGTGCAGGTGCTAGCTGTTAAAGCCAACATCCACTTGCAACAGCTCTGATCAGCACTGCCACTGATTGCAGCTGTTAACTGTTTAAATGCTGCTGTCATGTCTGTACTTGTGGGGTGCCGTTCAGTTGCCTTGGCAGCTGGTGACCTTGTGATGTCCACTAAGGCTTTCATAGCAGATTGCCTATCAAGCCATGCCTGATAGCAGTATTCTGTAATGGTATTATACTACAGGAGCGATTAAACTATTGTAAGTTCTTGTCCCCTGTAAGGACTTCAAAAACAACTTAAAATGTTTTATTCATTAAAATTAAGGCAAATAAGAAAAACCTTCTTACCATATTATATAAATAAAAAAACAAACCTAGATTTGGTTTTGCTGCATTGGCAAAAGTTCAGTCTATCAAAGTAATGCATTATTTACCCCGCACGCAAATGTATACTGATAAATTACAGGATGTTCAACAAAAAATGAACCCTCCTACAACCGTCGACTGAGAAAGTTACTTTTAATCTGTTTCAAAAACACTGTACATCTGTAAACATACATTATGCTACATAATGGGAGTTGCATAGTAGTGCGTTCTGCATGTCTGGGTATAGAGCTTTATCAAATGAACTGGGATTATAACCTTTCACAGTCCAATAGCCCATAATAGTGTGACCCTCCCCAATGAGTGTCTCAGAACTGTAGATGGGTGAAGAGTGATAAGGCATCTATTGGATCATCTGGTGCCGAGGCCTTTATGGACGAGCTCCTAGTAACAAAATCCATACAGTGGAACCTTTATGTACTCATTTTGTAATGAGGTGAGTTTAAAAAATTAAAAGTATGGCAAAATAAAACAGACAGCACTACAAAATCGCTGATTTGTGATGCTGTATTAAATCAATAAAAGCATTGTACCACGGTTACTGCTGCGTTCAAAACATTGCGGTAATCACGGTAAAGTGCGTGTGAGAGTGGCCTAATTAAAGTAGTATATTAAGAGAAAGAGAAAAAAAGTTAAGTAAAGTTGGTGAAAATTAAATACTGACTGAGGTAGGTAGTGGTGAGGGGGGTGGGGTAATGTCACAAGGGCGCCTTGTGCATTGTCTCCTTCTCTCATCCCAGCATGACCTGAAATTTTGGCAAGTTCTGAAAAAAGACCCACAATTCCCAGGTACCCAGATCTAAATTGGGACAGTCCTTTATTCCCATTTCTTTCATATGTTAAAGGAAATTCAATTCTTGAATGAATTCTAACACTGTTGAAGGGTGGGAGCTCCACCAATGGCCGGCAATTACTGTTCTTGTTGTAAAAAAAAAATGGTGCAGTAGTCCTCTTTTTAACAGAGCGAAGGACCCTGTGATAGTAACGCTAATAGAGGAGACAGTTATTAACCCGTATGATCTTGTATATCTGGAAAACAATGTCCCAGCAGTTTTGGAGTGCCAGGTATTCCCACCATGTGTGCAGCCCAGTACTAAAACCACATCTGCAGCAGGAGCCGGATATCGCAGAGTAGACACGGTGGATGAGGTCATGACATCTGTATCACTTGGTAAGCAGCTTAGTTTTTTTCTCGTGCTAATGGTAGCTTATGGGCAAGGATGAAGGCACTATCCCAATCAGAGTCCTATATCTCCATGTATAGCTCTACCCATAGTCCCGTAAACTGGGGTTAACCAGAGGGTAGCCTGCTCTAGCAAGGTGTTATAAATGTTTTAGAGAATGTGAGAAGGTTTTTAAGTTTCCATAGGGGTCAGGGGGCAGATGCAGCTTTTGGATCCCTGCAGTGGTCCACAAGAATGAGGACAGCTATAGGTATTCCAACCAGGAGATTCTTATTTCAGAGTGCTTCATTGGATCATGGCAAATGTTGATGAGGAATTGGTGGTTATGCCACAAACATCCATGTTCCTATTCGTGGCACGCTATGATTTTGGTTTTCTCCATTCCAGGGGGAAGGAAGAGTTGTGGAAGAGGGGAATTAGTGATCTAGTTTTGGATTGGTAGGTCAGCATTGTTTAGTAATTCCATTCCATAGATCCAGGCAGGTAGCATTTAAAGGTATGGGGGACAGAGGGTGCCTGTCTTTGGGAGAGGTACCCATGGAAGGATGAGCATACGAGGCCATGTTAGTTAAGCCTCTAGGTGCACCCATTGCTTTCTGTGCTCACTAAAGTGCCAGTTAGTTTTGTAATGTTGGCTGACATGTAGTATGGTTTTGGGTCAGGAATTACTGCACCACCAAGGTTTTTGGGGCGAGTTGGTAAAATTAGGCGACTGAGCGCCCCCCCCACCCTGCAAAATGCCCTCTGGAGCTGCTTAAAGAATTGTGGGGGGGGGGGGGTGCCTAAGGGAAGAGTTTGTTAAACAAAGCTAAAGTAAGGTATTATGTCCTTTTTTAGGACGTTTATCCGTCTGAACCATTACAGCTGCCTCTTATAGTAACTGTTTAAATCCCTAATAGTCTGTTCCATCAGTGGAATGTGGTTAAACTAATATAGTGTGGCTATATCTGCTAACATGCTCACCCTCAGGTATTGAAGGGAGGAAGATAGCCACTTAAATTCAGATGGGTTTGCCAAGTGTAGAGCCTCGTTAATGGGCATGGACACAAAGCTTTGGTTTTCCTGAGATTACTTTTAAAATTGCTTGAGGGACCGAATCTTGTAAATTCGGGGAGAATAACTAGGAAGGACAAGCAGGGCTGGGTCCCACATGTGTGGGAGCCAATTTGCAGGCCCTTTACCTCTGGGTGGTTTCTGTTGCTAGATGCTTCATCACAGGAGTGGTGATAAGGGGTATCCCGGTCTCATCCAGTATTGATGAGGAACAATCCAGACAGAAGGCCTTTGACTCAAATCTGTGCCTAAGGGTCCCTAGAAGGCCAAGATCTTACCCATCAACCCTGTGCTGAAGCCCAGTTGCTTTAGGGGAGGCACTAAGAAATCCCAAGTGCACTTGATCGAAGGCTTTTTCTGTGTACTGCGGGGAATCAGAATGGGGTTATTCAGAGTTGTCGCTTTGCTTAGCTGGAGTGGTCTTTTAAGTGTTGTGCCTCGCCTTTCTCCCTTTTATGAATCCCACTTGGTAATTGTGGATGGTGTCAGATAAGGCCTATGTTACCAATTGGCCCGCCCTTTTGAGAAGATTATGTCCACATTAATGATTAAGGGCAGTAATTCGAGCACAGGCATGGGTATTTCCTGGGTTTAGGTTTCTCTTTAATGTGTGCCATGAGACTAACCTGAGAATGGAGTGGCTGGGGATACTTGGTGGAATGTGGCTTTCATGAGAGGGGAAGTAGGAGTAGTCTGTCTTTCTGTTGTAGGAGGCAGGCTTCCCCTAGGGTTAAAGTAATTTGTAGTGAGTCTAGCGGGAAGTTAGTTTCCCCCTAAAACTACTATACCCTCTGCGTAGTCTAAGCGGGCCAATAGTACTTTGCCTGCCATCATGGGACTCTGGTAAAGTATCAATTTGCCAAGGTGACTTCTTTGTTCCAGAGACTAATTTTGTGAAATACATAGCACCCTTCAGGGTCTAGCAGCATGCTGGACGTAATGGGGTATTACCTTGTGGATTGTAATTTCTCTGGATTTTGACATGCTGCTCTGGCTGTGTAGCCATGTGGTATAGTACTTAGTTTGATGTTGGGGATGTGTCCAGAACAGAAGTGGGTCGCCTGAAAAAAAAGTGAGCCCTCTGTGTAATTAATAAATTGCTTAATTGCACTTTTGTGCTAGATTAAGGCCTCTCACATTTAGGGAGCAAACCTCCAACTGAGCCATCCCGGGATAGAGGGTGGAGCGGTACTCACTAGAGTCGAAGGGTAAGTGAGAAGAGGAAAGAAAATGTCAAGGCTAGATGGCAAACTAAGTCAGGTAACCCAATCGTCTGAATATGCGGTAAGAGTGAATCCTCTGTGAGGGAAGATAGTTCACACTTATATAATTGTTTCCTTGAGCTGTTTGTTTTTATTAAGCATCAACAAAACTGAACCTGTGACTAGTTGGTATCTTGGTATGAGGCTCCCGGAGGGTCTGCTGCGCAGCCCTCATTTCAGGATCTGGAGGGAGCCCTCCTACTGCTCAAACACCCCTCCCTCCCCCTACGCCCACCCATAATCACAAGGGGGTAGTGTCCACCTCCATGGGCCAGGTCAGTAGCACAATGCAGGGGCCCACCTCAACTATCAACCCCCATGAGTCCAATCAAAGGAACCAAAGAAAATCACTGTGATCTAGGCTGTAAGAGGAGGGTCCCTTGATCGGCACTCTGCTGGTCTCCCCTTCTCTTCTCCGTGGGTCCTGTCCCTTCTGCGGCTGCAGATGTAAAGACTGTGGATAGGGCAAAGCTGGCCACTCTAAAAGGGCAATTAGTTGAAGATTGAGTGCCAACAGGAATGCAGAGAGGTCTCTTGGGAGGTGCAACTCCTCTGTACAACCTTCATGGTGGACCTGTAAATGGAAGGATAAATCCCAGGTGTGACCCAGTTTATGAAGGCAAAGTTCCTCCAGCAGAGGATGTAAAGCCTTTCATTTCAGGAGTGTCTAATTCGGTAGCAGCTGCAGCTGGGTCCCTTGAAATAGGATGGAGCATCTCGTGCTTTTCGCATTATGGCTTCCCTGAGTTGGCATCTGTATATGCGGCAGATGACAGCCCGGGGTTAATCTGGGTAGGATGATCTAGGGCCCAGGGAGTAGTGTTATCTGTCCATCTCAAGTGTTGTATCCAATGGTACCCCTAGAGTGGTGGTTAATGTTATGGAGTCTCCTCCAGGCTCTTGCTCCATTGACTCCGGGAGGCCCCATATCTGAATATTGCTTCTTCGGCCTCTGTTTTGTATATAATCCAAGGAGCCTGTAAGAAATTAAAGCTGATAGGCTATTGTAGCGAGGGCCATGAGTGCAGTCTGTTAGACAGGGAATATATTGTATTCTGACACTTTTTTCCCCAGGTGTTGCACATCGGATCTCAGTGTTGCATTCTGAAGTCTTAAAGGCCTCCAGCTGTGTAATAGAAGATTCCATGTCATCCCTTGTAGGTATGGATCTGAGCTGGGCACTCTGCTCTCTGGCTATGTTGTCTTGCTGCATAGATAATGTGTAAACACTGTAAGTGACAAAGGGTAACCAATACCGGCTATCCTAGGAGATTCATCATTTTGTGATAGGAAGGTTGCCTGGAGGTAGTCTGTGTGATATGCTTTGCAGGTGGTGTATCAGACTGCAACTGTGCGGAAGGCCCTGGCTCTCTAGGGGGTCTTTTGCCTCCATTTCTCTTGAGCAGGAGTGAATAGGTGCATTGGTCCCCCTATGCGGCAGTATTCCCTCCTGCGCCTCCTAAAGCCTTGTGACCAGTGACAGTTTTGGGGGGGGGGGGGATATTGTGCCTCAGGAAAGGTTCCCCTGAGTCATATAGGGCTCTCTGTGCTGTGGAGTTAGGTAGTATAGTGTTCCCTGCCCTAAATCTGAGGACTGTGTGCAGGGCCCTCTGATATCTCTCTTCTGGGGGCTCCACAATTAAAAAAAAACAAACTTTTCTGTTCGACTTTGGGGCCGTTTGACTGGCCGTCCTGCTTCCCCACTTCACCCGGCAGCCTCACAGTGCTCTCTTCTCTCACCTCCTGCAACTCAGGGTCACTCGCGGAGGCGTCATCTTGGCCTTTCTTGATTTTGTCTGATCACGCGCTCTGCAGGCAGACCTCCTTCATCTTCCTTTGTTGGAGTCATGCTCTGGGATTACGATGGCGACCCATGAGTCGGGAACCTCCCAATGCTGCTGGAAGTCCCCATCTTGGCTACCTGACAGCAGTGAGTCTTTCGTTACTTGCTGCTTTTTATCTTGCTGTTATTTTGGCGCCTCCGTCTTTTTGTAGGCTTACAGCGTTCCTTGGAGCAGGAGCTTTGTAGCAAGCAGCCTCACTCTGCCATAGCCAGACCACGCCCCCGAAAAAGTTATGGCTGTCAGAAGATGGCGGCAAAAATTTTTTTTCCAAAGAGATTGTAAAAGTAGTAAAGCCAATAAAAAAAAATCATAGTGACCCACAGAATAAAGTTATCATTTTTGCTGCAGTATGTACAGAGTTTTGTTTCCTTCAAATTAACTTTTTGTCTTTTTTTAACCGTTTCAGTATATATGGTACCAAGAAAAACGACTCTTCCCACAAAAACAAGACAGGTTATTTTGATAGCTACATTAATGAAAAATAGTTTATTTTAAAGTAAGGGGGGGGGGGGGGGGAAGAAAAAAAAATAAATGTCCCCGTGTCCCTAAAATGTGATTGTTCCCAGCAAGAGAAACAAAGTAATCTTATAGAGAAGATATACTTGTAGATTACTTGTTTTCTCCTGCTGGGCTCAATCACATTTTGCTCTACTGGCCTAACACTCTACCAAACTTTTCATTATACTTGAATACTAGGATATTGCAAGTTTTTTTTAATCAGAGGACTGTTTGGTATAACTTTTCAGTACTTCTACGAGTGCCTAGTTGTCTGGGGTTTTATTGTGCCGCGTTAAAGTCTACCCAAGCTCATTGAGTTATGACTTTGCTGTGAGTTCCAGCAGACTTGATGTGAACATTCAGCGCTTCCCTCGTGGGGTTCGTTGCACCCTGTATGCAGTGCTAATTAACCTGTGATTAACAGATGTAAGCGCTGCTCAGATGAGAGTTGATATGGGAACAGGGGAAGCTTCTATTGTATCCAAGCCTTTAAAGATAGTAAGACTGTGCATGAATTGTGTGGTGGGTTCCCTATTGGGACAGAGGAGTTGCTATAGCTTGCTTGACACTGTTCTGGCATTGTATTTGGCCAGACTGATTGAAATGTTCTCTTGAATGTACACATGCGATTAAACAGTTGCATATGGCTGCAATAAACTTCAACCGTACAGCATGTTAAAGGGGTATTTCCAAGATAGACTGATAGGTGATTAAAGTCTAAGTGGGGTCTCCTCACTAAAATACCTGCTGAAGCTGAAGACAAGGGTCTCGTTTCCCCATCTTTCTCACTGCAGGTTTGTTGCATCCGCTGTAGTGAAAAAGATTAACACAGTAATTACATATTTGTAATGCTGCTGCATTCATTTTCAATGGGACAACTGGAGATAGCAGAGTAGTAGTGTTAAGCTATTTACATCAGCCCCATTAAAACGAATGGACTGACAGACATGCATAGTTAGCCACAGCTGCATTAAATCTTGCATCACTGTGGGTGGAAGGAGTGACCCTGCAGTGACTAGCAGAGGGAAACTGGCAAACCTTCATTCTCTCGATAATGGGGCTCTCATTGAGGGGATCCCCACTCATTGTACTTTAAACCTCTAGCCTATGGGTAGGTGATATATCTTTACCGGGAATATCACGGCTCCTATTCACTTTAGTGGGAACTTTACCCATAATACCAAGTCTGACCACTACAGTAAGAATAAAGCTGTCTGCTTCCTGCATTAACACATTGGGCCAGCAAACATCTGATCAGTGAGGCTCCCAGGTATCAGTCATGCTTAACTACTGTTGATAGCATATTCTAGGGATAGGCCATCAGTAGTTTACAACCGGACAACCCCCTTAAAGAGCTATGACTAGAACAGGTTTTACAGGTGCTTTGCCCATTAATCAAAGACAGTCTGATAACTTTTAGAAGGACAGTTGATTCAGTAATTTGCATGGATTGCTTTACATTAACCAAACTTTTGTGGAAGATCTCGGAAGATGTATGATCTAGGTATTCCAAAGGGTTCACTTTTAATAGCGACTATATGTGCAACACATTTGTTACACCCGTAACATTGCTTTTTTTTGTACATTGCTGTTCAAGATTTTTCTTAAATTTAGCTGTTCAATGACAACTGTCCAACTGTTAAATGACAACAGATAAAGAAACTGCAGTAAAGCTGGCAAACGATAATTATACTTATTGATTTAAAAAAAGCCCTCAGGAACTTCTCGTTTCTGAGAAGTAGGAATACAGCTCCAGTACATGGGCAACAGTTTATCAGCACAGATGGCAGGACGGAGCATTGAGACTCAAGACGTCCCATCCTCCCAGGCTGTGCTCTGTCCTTAGTGTATTAGCTATGTGCATTATGTGTCTGCACTCCGCTCCCCACTATGTGAATTAATTGCTGCAGCCATCAAACTCATTATCTTGTCTTCTGCTGGAACTGTAAGCCACAGTAAGTGTACGCTAATCGTCAATGCATTAAGCTGCAGAGACATAAGCAATTCAACAGAAAGGCCTTGCCAGGCTTGGTGCGGTCCGCTGTGATATGCTGCAGCCTGTGCTAGGATACGGTTTGGCTGCTTTGTCACAACTGACTCAAACTTCATTTCAGCTCATATACAACTATCTTGCTTGTGTATTCCTGACCCTGCAGGGTTATTAAAAGATAGTCACAGGAGGTAATAAAAAGAATTAAATGCGTTCATCACAGACAAAAAAACAACGTAAATAGGAGGTAGTCTGTGTGAGGATCCTGCCGATGCTGTTGTATCTAATGGGCATTCAGCACCATGGATAGCTCACACTATGCTAAGTGTTGCAGGTTTTCTCTTGAGTCGGGAGGGGTATCGTCACTCTTTAAGGAGAGCACCTGAGTGAGGAGACTTATAAGGCCACCCACGCTCCTCTGGGAAATACAAATAAGGAAGATGGAAGAATACTTCTACAGCGTCACCTATTCGATGGCAGCATTCTTTTCCCTGCAGGACTGAAAACAAGGGATCTCACACTTTCTCATAATTTGGGGTACACATTAACTTTTTTATTTGCAGGAGGGGTGGGGTTTGGATTAGAAAAATAAGTTCTGGGGGTTAAATTACTTTACGGTGTCCACTTGTAGAAAAAATGTGATAACGCTATTCTCAGGGTCTGCTCGATTGCAGGGATACCAGGTTTATACAGTGTTTATTTTCTTGCTTTTTCTGTACACTAAAAACACTAACCCCTAAAGAACCAGGGTGTTTGAGTCCTAAACACTTTTTAGGGGTTTTCACCCATGTGGTGGCTTTACTTCCCCATTTTTAATTTCTTCCGCTACCAAAATTTTTTCTTTGGCATTTTTTTCCACCCATGACACACATTCGGGCATTTTTATTTATTTTTATGGTGTTCAACATGTGGTAAACCCCCTGCACAGGGGTGGGAATTCGGCGCAATTTCCCGCAGAATTTCTGCCCGTTCCCGCCTGCATAGGATTGCATTACAAAACGCAATCATATGCACACAGCCGCGATTCGTCCGCGTGAAAACGCGTGTGGCATGTTCTATTTCACTGCGGACGCGCCGGCTGGGTGGTAGCTGGCACATCAGAGAGCAGATGAGGAAGCAGGTGAACCCCACTAGTCACTGTAGGGGCGTGGGTCAGACCCTGCTGTGAGAATTCTCGCAGCGGGATCCAGCTGTCTGCAGGTCAGTGAGATTTAAGTCCATACAATTTATTTTAATTTTTTTTGAAGATTCATTTACACACGATTACACAAAAAAAGAACCCTAAGTAGGCTCGAAAGGTCCTGTAACATGTATTTTTGTTAGTTCTCAGATATCATCCTTCTAGGTATACCATTTTTATGGCCATCACATTTTGCTCTAGTACACAGTACCAAACTTTTCATTTGAAGAGGTCGAGAAAGGTAATTAATATTGAGAGGGCAGCTACCTGGTCAGGAGATAGAAAGGGGAGATTGATGTTTTGCAGAAAATAAAGATTTCTACACCTCAAAATGATCGATACTTGTATCATTGTTGAGGTTATAGAGAGGAATATTATGTTGCAAATGTGTAACAATTTTTAGGGGATTTGGGAGTTTAAGAGGAATCTAATTCTCTTTAGCTCTAAGCCCCTTAAGTTTTGCCAATATTGCTCCAATATAGTGTTTAGTGGTCAAAAGTTTTTAAAGTTTGGCAAGCTTTTTAAATAATTCCATTGTTCTCTGGAGTTGGGTTAGCTTTGTTTAGGGAATCTAGTTCATTAATTTACCGTCGGGAGATTAAATTTTCTTTTCTTGGCTCTTGAACTGTTTTATGAGAACCTCATGTCTGCTTTGTGTGCGTTCCACACTGAGAAGACGTTGGGACCATGCCTGCATTGACTAAAAAGAATTCTCCTTTTTAAAGACTTGTTTGTATTTGGAGTGGTTGAGGATTTCTTCTTTGAGTCTCCATGGGAAGGATGGAGAGTGATAAATCTTCTCCTATAGAGATAAGGATAAAGGGGCATGATCTGACCATGTAATGTTTTCGATTTATGCCCGTGTGACCCATGCCAGCCCTCCCCTCAGCAGCAGATACATTCTGTAGTAGGAAGAGTGGGGGTAGGAAAGCAAAGTAAAGTCCCTTTCTGAACCATCCACCTCCACACATCGTAGAGCTCCTTTGTGTAAAATTAAAGCAATAGTTTATGGGTTTCTGGTTTCAGAGGAGGAGTCTGGAGGAGACCAAGTCAAACCCACTACTAATTACCAGTGTCCCCCTTTCAGATTTTAGCCAATTCTCAAAAAATAAGTTTAAAGATTTTAACTTGTCGTTTAGGAGGGAAGTAAACCTTCACTCCCCCCCCCCCCCCCCCCAAAAGGTACAGACGGCAGTGTTTAACTCGCACAGTATCATGAAGCAACCTGCAGGATCCAAGTATTGGTTCCTTTGGGAAAAAGCTCCAGAGTGACTTAGTCATTAATATGGCTCTCTTTCTGAGTTTGAGGCCAGGAATAAATTTGGGATGCACACAACTGGGGTGGCTGCCTTTCAGGAAAGAAGTTCTCTCCTAAAAGACGTTTGCATTGAGTCTGAGGGCCTCTCGCCAGAGCAAACTACATTTTTAAGAGCTGTTGAGACCCTTAACTTTCAGTGATGCAATGGAAATCCTTTTTTTGGGAAGACAGGATGCTGAGGAGCAGTCATAGTTCGTCAGTGGTGGTGAGCACCCAATGCAGGTGAAAGGCCTCTTATACGAACAGCTAAAACAAATAGAAATATAATAGTTGCTAATGTTTAAAAGCAACAAAATAACGTTCACCCAGTGCAAACTGGACTTGGGTGAATTTGTAATTGGGGAGGGGTGATAGCATAACAAACCATCAGACCATCAGGATATATCTTTAGATTGCAAAAAAGCAATCGGGTATTGCCACTGATAATTTCAGGTTTCTCCAACATTGATATTAACAGTGGTGACCATGTTTGCCCGTGCTTGACCATTCTTAACTGATCTTGTGGTGGTAGGGGTGTGTCTTCCGAACAATGCAGGTTCCTCTTAAGCGACTGGGGCATCCCACGACTTCAGGAAGAACAAATCCTCATCTACTAATGTTGCGATGTGGAATGTTCAGTTTCTGGAAATTAGTTTGGTAGGAAAGCCCCACTTGTACTTAGTTAGCTCCTCGAAGTGCTGTTGTAACTGCTAAGAACTATCTGTGAGACTGGAGTGTAGCTGCAGAGAGCTCCAACAAGATCTGGATGTTTACGTATGAAGCTGGCAGGTACCCTTTTCACCTTCCAACAAACGTTTCCCTTTTTGTTTTTGTAGAAATTAATCTGTGCTAGGATATCTCTCGGGGCTGCTTCAGGAACAGAGCAGGCTTTTAAAATCCTGTGCGCCCTTTAGATAGAAAATTCCAGGGGGAAAGGTGGGTGGATTTGGTAGAAGCGTTAAAAGCATCTTGAGCAAGTAGTAGGGGGTGTCTGCTGTGCTGTTGTGAACACTGATTCTGGAATACCCCGAAACTTAGGGTTATTTCTTCACGATCGGTCTTCCAAATCTTTTTCCTCGCAACTCTGCTACTACTTCCTCCAGGCCACCATGTGCATCGACCAGCTTGTTGTGCATCCCCATGAATTCTAATTTTTGTTTGACTTGTTTGGTACGAGAGGCCAAGTGATTAATATTTTATTGGCGTTAACGTGAAAATATTTGGATGGCTTGGCAATTGTCCCTCTGGAGAGACAAAAGCAGTTTGTTCAAGTTGCAGGTGGTTAAAGGGCTGTCCGGGTAGGATCAGAGGTTGCAATTGATCTCCTCCCAAGAAGGGACCTCCAAGAATGCATTGTACTGAATTTTTTTGGCTTCTGGGCCTTGAGCGGAAGGAGACCAGCTGGGCACCCAAAGCTCCTCTTTAATGCTTTCTCTAGGCATGGGGTTGTGCTCTGCTGGGTGAGGTGATGAGCAATCTGTGAATTTTTGGGACTAAGAATCGTGCTCAGGGAAGCTGGAAGCCTCTCCACCCTGTTCAGGACTGTAGGTATGAGATACTGCATCCCCTATGCCACTATGGGACCCCAGAGGAAAAAAGTCTGAGTCTCCTCTGTACTTGGGGTCTGGTGTGCCTCTCTTCCATTGTAGTAAAACTTTAAAGGAACTATGGGAGCTGCTACTTCTGTTGGTAATAGGGGATGGTTGAGGTAGCAGTTGATGATCGAGTTGGTAGTTGTAGCAAGAATGGCCGATGGTCATTAGGTTGCGATTTGCACTAAATGGTCATGTTGTGAGTCACTTTAGAGCTATGCTTAACTGAGGGAGTATATTTGTCAGCCATGGCTTTCTGGCTCATGTATTGTGAAGCAAAGAAGTTTGTGAGACATCTCAGTGGTATATCCACTAAGCGAAGTATGAGTGGAAGGATGAGGCTACGAAATTTGTAGGAGGTTACTTGTTGGTTTAAAGAAAAACAGCGAAGCAACTAATGACAAGTTCTGTACATCTCCTTCTCAGGGCAGAGATGAAACATGTACCAGCTGTGTAGCACTTTCAGCTCTGCTCACTTGTGTTGATATAGTGGAACTGAAACACTCGGTGGCCCCCTACTTCTGCCTCTCACTATCTGCAGGTGAATGGATGGAAGGTTAAAACAGTGAACAGGTGGAGGGATGAAGGTGAGCGCTTTATTCAGCTATGCTTAGTGGCTGCAGGCTTTTAGCACATGTTGACGTCTTCCTTGTTCTTTGTCTCTTGGCTGTTTGGGCTTGGGAAAAAGGATCTCTCCTCATTAATTTACCCCCTCTCCTAGGTAATGTCTCCTAGAAAAATCACACCAGAATTTTTGGAGAGTCAAGTCCCGCTGGCAACATCACGATCATGGGCTGCAAAATTAGGCCCTGGCACCTCTGGCCCTGCTAAACCACAAAGGCTCAAATGCCTTGGGCTGTTCAGGCTTACCTTCCATCCGTATGGGCCGCTACTGAGGATCGGAGAGTCTGGGGGACGTTCAGAAGATGATAAAGGTCCTTGGATCTGCTTAACAAGCCCTACCTCGCTGGCCAATGGGGCCTGATCTGCCCAGAGGATCCCCTGGTACTCCGGGGGTTCTGCATGGAGTGTTTTAGGGCGTTGGTGTTTGCAAGGTCCTTGAAGCTGGACACCACTAGAGGAATGCGAGGAGCGGGTGAGAAAGAGCTCCTGGGCTCTATAGGGGCCTGTGGGCACTTGTCCGGCCTGGATGGTGTCCATGGCTTCTGCCTCTTCGATTCCCACTGCAGGAAACTTTCTCTTGTTGCTGGGTGGTGGGCCTGTAGCTCTCGGCTGCGGATGGAAGGCTGTGGTAGGGCTGACTAGGCCGTGGGGCCAACCTCCTCCATCACAGGGCGCCTGAGTCAGTAGCTTTAAAAAAAGCTGTGGTGTAGAATGTTTTTCTTTTTTTTCAAACAGATGTGTCCTTGATCTCTACAGGGTCAGATAGCGCGGATTATTGATTGCTAGTTGGGATGGTTTAGTGGAGCTCAAGAATGCACGTCCTTTCATTGTGAAGCCAAGCCACGCCCCTCCCCTATGCGAACTATTATAAACTTTTATAATTACATTTGTTTCTACCATTTTTCCAGGGTTACTTTTAAACATATTTATGAAGCAGGCATAGGATTATTCACAATAGTCTGAAGAATTATTAACAATACTTATGCGGGTTTTAAATGTGTGAATGGAATTTTCTATTTTTATTACTGTTGATGATATATTCTTGGCAATCACAAGTACAGAATATAACAAAACAAGTAAACGCTTGGCCAAGAGTAAAAATAACCTTCGTTTTGTGTGAAGATGGTGTCTTTGTTATATATAGCTGTTCTTTCTAAATCTTGATCAGAGCCATGGATTATGGTACTGTAAGTTGGGTTGGCTATGTATATAAAGAAACATTACTTGTATGTTTGATAGCAGTCTTTGTGGCTGCAGTTAGAAGTCTTCCAAATGTATTTTGTATCAGTGTTATGCTTGGCCACTCCATTTGTGGGATGCAACAAGACCCTGGAGTGATAGATGGGCGGTATTCAAACAAAAGCCACAATGTATCTATTGACTGATTCCAATGGAGTCCAGAGGTGCAAACTTGACTTAATTTTGATTTGCTTGTCTATGGAGGGTAAAAACATGAGTAATAGTCATATTAGAAGTAGACTATGCTGTTGTGGCCTCCAAAAGGTCTATTGCTCCATTGTGGCTTCCATTTTAATACCATTTTAAGATAGAATCACCTGCTGGAAAGCTCATTGTAGAGCCATAAAAAGGTTCTCCGGATGCTGTACCACGGAACCAAATGTGTGAGCAATAAAAGCAATGGTACTTGCACGTCCTCAGCCCTGGTGATCCAGCGCTAAAATGTTGTGGTCCTCCCAGTCTTGTGAAACAAATCACTTTTGCTGCAGCCAATAGATGCCGAAGCAGGTGCCATTGTCCTGGTATTGTCACTCAGATTTTGGGAGCCGTGATGCTAAAAGAACAGCACCTGATTGCTATGATCTCTGGTTGACTGCTGCAGTCAGGAGGTATCCATTCACTAACAAAAACCAGGAGTACCGCTAGACTGCTGCACAGAGGATGGGTGAGTGCACTATTTTCACAGATTTGGAACTATGTTTAACCTCTTAGTGACCAAGCCTCTTTGCGCCTTAATGACCAGGCCAAATTTTACAAATCTGACATGTCACTTTAACATGAAAAAACACCAGAAAGGTTTTGCATATCCAAGCGATTCTGACACTGTTTTTTTGCCACATGTTGTACTTCATTTAGGTGGAAAAAATAGACCGATAGAATTTGTTTATTTATTAAAAGTGCCAAAATTAAGAATATTTTTAAAAACTGTAATTTTTTTCACATTTCCAACTGCGATATCTTAAATATGTGCAAACATAATATAGAAATTTTTGCTAAGATATATATTTCCACCCATTTACTTTATTTTGGGCGCACATTGGAATTACTTTCGTTTTTTTTAACCATTTAGATGTACAAATTAACATTACTTTTTAGCATTTTGAGGAACACTTTGTTTTTCTACACCAAGCCAAGATTGGAAAGGCTCATGAGTGTCAGAATAATAGATACCACCACAAATTACCCCATTTTAAAAACTATACCTCTTAGTGTATTCACTGAGGGGTGTCATGAGCATTTTGATCCCACAGTTTTTTTTTTAGGAATTAATTCACTTTAGAGGAGAAAAAGTAAAATTTCATATTTTTGCAAATCTGTCATTTTAAAGACATATTTTTTTCCTATAGTTTACATGAAAATAAGGATTTACACCCCAAAATGGATACCCCTTTTCTCCCGTGTTCAGAAATATACCCATTGTGGCCCTAATGTTATATCTGAGTCCACAACGGGGCCCAAAATGAAAGGAGTAGTCAATGTCTTTCAAAACAGAAATTTTGCTTGAAGGCGTTTTAGGCCCCATAGCACACATGTAGAGTTCTTGAGCGCCCCAAACCATAGAAAACCCCCACAAATGATCCTATTTGGAAACTAGACCCCTTAATGAATTTATCTAGGGTGTACTGCGTATTTTGACCCCACAGTTTCTGAATAAATTCAAGCAAAGCAAAAAAAACTAGGATTTTCGTTTTTTTGGCAATTCTGTTATTTTTAAAACAGCTTTTTTTGTACAGCACACATATGAAAAAAGACTTGCACCCCAAAATGGATACCCCTGTTTGTGCTGTTTTCAGAAATATACCCATTGTGGCTCAATTTTATGTCCGCATGCACAACAGGGCCCAAAATGAAAGGAGTAATAGGTGGCTTTCAGAACATAGATTTTGCTTGAAGGCGTTTTAGGCCCCATTGCCCACTTGTAGAGTTCTTGAGTGCCCAAAACCATAGAGAACCCCCACAAATGACCCCATTTTGAAAACTAGACCCCTTAACAAATTCATCTAGGGGTATACTGTGTATTTTAAGGCTACATTTTCTGACTAGATCTAAGCAAAGCAGTAAGAAAAAATTACGATTTTCAGCTATCGCGTCAATTTAAAAACAGTTTTTTTTTGCACAGCACATGTATAAATGAAGACTTTCACCCCAAAATGGATACCCCTGTTTGTCCCGTGTTCACAAACATACCCATTGTGGCCCTAATAGACTTACAGGACGCATGGCTAGGCCTACAATGAAAGGAATACCTGTTGGATTTCAAGGTACAACTGAATAAATTCCAGGCCCCAATGCCCACTTATAGAGCCATTGAGCGGCCAAAACTATAAAGAACATCCACAAATGACCCGATTCTGAAAACTAGACCCCTTAACGAATTTATCTAGGGGTGTACTGCGTATTTTGACCCCACAGTTTTTTAATGAATTCAAGCAAAGCAAAAGGAGAAAAATTGTGATTTTCGTTTATTGGGAAATTCTGTCATTTTAAAAACAGCTTTTTTTTATACAACACATATGAATGAAGACTTGCACCCCAAAATGGATACCCCTGTTTGTCCTGTTTTTAGAAATATAGCCCTTGTGGCCCTAATCTTATGTCTGGATGCACAATGGGGCCCAAAATAAAGTAATCAGTGGCTTTCAGAACATAAATTTTGCTTGAAGGCCTTTTATGCCCCATAGCTAACTTGTAGAGGTCTTGAGCGGCCAAAACTATAGAGAACCCCCACAAATTACCTCATTTTGAAAACTAGACCCCTTAACGCGTTTATCTAGGGGTGTACTGTGTATTTTAACCCTACAATTTCTGAATAGATCTAAGCAAAGCAGTAGGAAAATATTACGGTTTTCATTCTTTGGGCAATTGTGTCAATTTAAACGAGTTTTTTTGTACAGCACACATATAAATGAAGACATTCACCCCCAAATGGATACCCCCATTTGTCCTGTGTTCAGAAACATACCCATTGTGGCCCTAATCTACTTACAGGACCCATGGCAAGGCCTATAAAGGAGGGAACAGCTGTTGTATTTCAGGGCACAACTGAATAAATTCCAGGCCCCATTGCTTATTTGTACGGAATAAAAATTGACTTCCTAAAAATTTTCAGGTAGCGGTCTGGATAATGCCGGGCTCACGCAGCCGTAGGTGGAATCCGCTTGCGG
Organism: Eleutherodactylus coqui; assembly: GCF_035609145.1. Taxonomy (NCBI): domain Eukaryota; kingdom Metazoa; phylum Chordata; class Amphibia; order Anura; family Eleutherodactylidae; genus Eleutherodactylus; species Eleutherodactylus coqui. Next base: position 162,997,207 of record NC_089839.1, on the reverse strand, counting down.
AGGCCCGCAGCAGAACCCAGCTGTGACCCTGCGTACGGCCGCGTAATGTACTGCGCATAACTGCGTACTTACACGGGTGGTCATGTGCAGTACACCTTTTTTTTGTTTGTATTCCTTGCACCGTCACTTAGCATGACCCCGGGTACCCGCAGCCCGTACACAATGTAGTTGCGTATGGGCAGCGGGTATATCCGCGACCCTGGAGCACAATAGTCTCTGTCACGGATATCCGCGGTAAAATAGAACCTGCTGCCTTCTCTTTTCTGCGAGTGGATTATGTAACTCCAACCCACTAATGTGAGCAGAATTGTGTAATTCAATGCAATTGATCTGCATATTACTGCGGATCAGACGCATGCAGAATCCATAATTCCTATCCGGTCATGTGAGACCGACCTATGTTAGACCGCTACTTTTTTTATTACGTGACCGGGGACCGCTCAACGAGGCCAACTGTCACTGCTCCAGGCTCTTGGCGACCGTTGGTCGCTGAGAGCAAGGAGAATTTAAATTTCCTGGGCTCGCTGACTCCTGCACATGTGGCCGGCTTTTTGCCGGCAATTGCATGTGCAGAATTCGGGCAGGTTCACGGAGGATGAATTTCATCTTCTCTAACCGATCGCATCGGTGAGGGGAGATGAAACTTCAGTTTTTGTTTTTTTTACTTTTACGTGACCGCCATTATTGGATAACGGTGAACACGTGACCAGGAACCGCTCACCGCGGCTCTCCGTGAAACCTCCAGGCTCTTGGCTATGTTTTGTAGCCAGGAGCAGGGAGAATTTAAATTATCCTGGCAATCAACAGCTTTTGCGCATGCGTCCGCCATTTTAATGGGCGTGTGCGCAGAAGCTGGGGTAAGGTCCGCGGATAAAACCAGGGGCCTTATGTAAGTACTTTCATCCTCCCTCACGGATATGATCCGTGAGGGGAGATAAAACGTAAGCTTTTTTTAACTTTTTACTTGTATTTTTTTTACTTTTTTACACTTTTTTTTTACTTTACATGATCACTGTTATCCATTGGATAACAGTGATCACATGCTGGGTGACATCCCTCTGCTCCTGGCTACACATGGCAGCCAGGAGCAGAGGGATTTTGAATTTCCCGGGGCTCGAGCCCCTCTGTGCACGCGCCCGACGTCCATCATCGGGCGCGCATGCGCAGAAGGAGATTTTGGGTCCCGGGACATCGGGGAGGACCGAGGTGAGTATTTTCACCTCCCCTCATGGATCCAATTCATGAGGGGAGGTGAAACTTTGCTTTTTTTTTTTTAACTTTTCCGCTATCGCCGTTATCCATTGGAAAGCGGCGATCGCGGTATTGCGGACCACTCACCGCGGTCCCCGCTGACATGTCCTGCCTCCCAGCTACCTGCAGGAGCCGGGAGCCAGGAGATTTTAAATCTCCTGCAGCTCCGGGTCTTCTGCGCATGCGGCTGACGTAATGCCGCTGGCGCGCATGCGCAGAAGGCCCGCTTCGGGTCCGGGAGGAGAGGATCTTCAGCGGGCAGCGTGGAGAAGGCGGGTGAGTATTTTCAGCTGCCCTGATGGATCCGATCCATCAGGGCAGCTGAATCTTTAATTTTTTTCAAATTTTAAAAACGTTTTATGCGATCGGCGCTATCGCTTGTATAGCGCCGATCACATTGCTGGGGGGGGGGGGGGTAGGGGGGGTGCGTGCAGCCCGGGATGACAGCTCCATACTGTCAGCTACTTGCAGGCACCGACAGCATGGAGCTGTCACTTCCAGAGCCCGAGTGGCTTTATTCTCTGCAGGACACATGTTTTTACGTCCTCAGAGAATAAATCCCACTTCGGGAGGACGTAAAAACACTATGGGCTGGTCGTTAAGAGGTTAAACGGAATAGCAACCCTAACCTTCACAATGTGAACTAACCCAGTCTGTTGGCAGCTTGTAGGCAAAGGACCGTTGAGCTGCCTGCCCCTGTGAAAATCAAATGAACTGATCAATGCTACAGACTCGCTAGTAGTGAAAAAAGGGTGGCATAAGACCCCCTTTATAGAATTAGTCTAGCCAGAACCTTGGTAATCTATCCACAAAATCTTGCCCATTACCTGGATCCTTGAGTTTCTTATACAGAGGCAAGACACCCAGTTGATATAGTTAAGATCTCATCAATTACGCGTAGAAACAGACTACTTCTTGGTATCCAGTAGGGGAAACCTTTCTTTCATAGAAGCGAATGAGTAAATCAAACCATTTAGGTACATGATAATATTTACCTAGAGATGAATAAAGTTGGGGGAACTTTGAGATTTTCACATCTCTGTATTCCGGGTAAGGAATATGTGGTGGTGTTGAAGGTTACTTTTTAACTTTACAACAAAGGAATTCAATATTTCTTGTCCAGGGTAATATTACAAATGAGAACACAATCAATGAGGTCTTCCTGAAATCCTTTCTTCAATACAACTTAAGAGTTGCTCTTGGGTCGCATCTTTCTTTATTTATAACTTCATGTACGTAGCTATATTACCGGACATAAAGAGAATATTGAGTAAGGCTGAAGGTTGGGCAGGAGCTGATTGAATTGATTGAAGATGTGAGGATGAAATGATGCAGATATTTTTGCTTGCAAGTAGAGCCAACTTTTATGCTTATAGAAGTCAATGAAAGACGTGTGTGACGGCAGATAATAAGAAAGTATCGCTCTGCACTTTTACTTTGACAGCCTTTCTTTTGCGCTGCACTTCAGTACTGCTGTAGTTTTAAATGAGCCTTTAACAAAATCCGATTTTACCCAATTAATGGAAATTAAAGCCTTCTTGCTTAAGCCATGTTATACCGCTTTAGTTCCTAAGTTATTAACATTTCAGAGTCCCGATGGCCCTTGCTGGTGCTAAAACTTCCAAATACAGTAATAATACTTCTGCAGGCTGAAAGCGGCATAATTACAAATTTGTCACATAAGAGGGGGTCTCGGTGGATAAACCACGTCTAACCACATACTGGCAATGTCACGGACAAACTAAAAAAAAAACCTGCTGCATAGGCAGGAGTGCTATGGCACAAATAAACTGGGGTAGGAGCAGCTAGTGATACACTCATCTACAGGGTGTGGACAAAAATATGGAAAGGCCGTACAAAATGCATGCCTTTAAAATCTCTCTACGTGGCTCATTGAAATAGGATTGATTATCTTATGTAACTCAAGTGGAGGTAATATAACAGAAGTGAACATCTGCCCAAGCACCTGGTTCCATTGGTCAGGGGTTTGAGCCACTCAGCTGCTGTTATAAGCTGGCTCCCAAAACCACCCAGAGCAGGGCAAGAGGTGAAGTAAACACAAATTTGGAAGGGAAGCTCTCAGCCAAGTAGGGTCAAAATGGCAACTCAGTACTAATTTATTAAAATCCTATGCATTTTGTACGGTGTTTGTGGTTTTATTCCACCCACTGTTTTAGAGTTGTACAAGAAGGCACATCACTTGTATTGGTGTGTAGGGTAGGCTGCAACCTGCAAATCCTGACTAGAGATGGGAAGGCCTGGAAAAAGAAACTGTGTTCTCCCATTTAATTTTTCTAAAGCTGTTTTTTATCATATAGTTTGAACATCATATTTATCATTGGAAAATAACTTACTCCACCATTTTTTGCCCGAAAAAAATTGAACAAACTTAAACAAAAATTTCCTCAATTTTTCTTTTTTTCCCAGGCCTTACCAGCTTTAGTCCTGACCAGCAAGTCCGATCTTTAATGCACTGCGTATGGACTATTTTGTGGAGGTAAAACTTGACTTTCACTGGCATTGAGAACTAACAGAATAGGTCTGATTTGTAGACCATTTATTCTTGTGTTAACGTATTTCGAGGCCGAACTGGTCTGTTCAGCTTGAATAAAACAATATGCTGACACTTTGATGTGCTGCATCAAGGGATGTTAAGTTTTTATATCAGTTTTTTTCATATGCGCTGTATTAAATAGATGTAGAAATTAGGATCCGTTTTTCCAGTAAGCCCTGCAGACCTGATGGCTTGGAGCTCTAAAATTGTGAGGAGAATCAATCTTCTTTACCAGGTGTTGTGCCAGATTTAAAGTTATCCACAAAAGATAAATATCTGACCGGTGGGAGTCTGACCTCTAAAACCCTATCGATTGTGAAATGAGGATTCTGTGTGGGAATAAAGAGTTGGCCAACCATGTGCACTGTTGCTCCATACATTTCTGTAGGACTGTCTGAGATAACCAACTGCGTGAACGCTGCTATGAATGGAGCAGCAATACACGTGTTTGGCTGCTGCGCCATTCATTTGGGCGTACATGGCACCCCCATCCTTGTGATCTGTGGACGTTAGAGTGGTCGCACTCTTACCAATCAAATGGGTACCCTAGATCCTGTGAATCAGGGAATACTTTAACTCCTGCCACAACATCTTTAATGGAGGAATTTACATTATGTAGTTTACAATTACTGCAAAATAAGTAACCTGTTTGCGAAGTTGTTTAAAGGGGTTGTCCAGTTGTACATTATTGATGGCCTATAAGCAGGATAGGTCATCAATAGTACATTGGCAAGAGTCCCTGGCAACGGACCACTGTCAATCAGCTGTTTTGCTGAGCTGGTGCACTGAGCTGACTTGTGCAGGAAGCAAATCTGTTTTCACTGCAACAGTTAGGCTTGGTTTTGTAGGCTCAGCTTGCATTGAAGTGAATGGGAAATTCGCCTGCAATACTCAGCCTGACCACGTATGTGAAAACAGAGCTGCTTGTAGAAAACAGCTCATTGTATGAACCCTCTCACTCAGCAAATGCCTGATTTGGTGGGGGTCTTGGGTGGCAGACCCACACTTTCCTAGTATTGATTGCCCATTCTTTTGATAAACCATCAGTTTACAACTGGACTAGTCCTTTAACTTTTGAGGTTATTTCATATTTGATATGAGGGTTCAAAAACCAGATTTTGTTTCTAGCTTAAAATTTCTAGTGAACTGTGATCCAGTCAAAAAGTTGCACAAACAGAATATGACACTATTAAGGGGAGGCAGGGTCTGCACATCCACTGCGGAAGATGAACTCCAATCCTCCAATCTCACAGCACTTCCAAAATAAGCATGGGTGGCAGCAGATCAGCTTCAGTGCAGAAAAGTAATGTTTTATTCCATCTTTAAAACATGATAGGCAGCTGCCTGGTAAGGGCCCTCCCTGAGCATCACCCACAGCTGGGCCACAGCAGAGATTGTATCTGCAGGGGGCCTGTGGGCCCCTGTTTGCTAAGGGCCAGGTAACAATTGCGACCGGTATACCAGTGGTTAAAGGAGTGGGTATATCAAATTGGTTGCCAAGTTTTATATATAGTTTTTTTACTTTTTCCAATATGGATTTATATTTTGAATCTGCCGTTCCTTCCACGAGGTATAATTGGCGGTGTGTGACTTTCTGAAGTGAAGAATTGTGGAAATAACGAGTATGTTTGGAAGATTGCGGGCTTGTACAATACTCCTATGATTGTCCCAGGGCTCTAATTAGTCACATGGGAGGTGAAGTGATGTGGAAATTAAGCTGTCAGATGCTGTTTAACAATCTCTTCTACTTCTCCAACAGGATAATACAATGTACATCACTGCAGATAAAAGATTTGTATTCCAGTAGAGATGCATTGTTAGAGAAGTCACTTTTATATTTTTCCGTTTTTGACAATTTATATATAGAGAATTTTGAATTTATAGCCTTCCTTAAAATATAATCCCTGGATAACTACTAAATGGCCTGAAGACTTATGTTTTTGGAAGGATCCCATTTACTGCAGTCAGTGCAGTGTTGTAGTTTTGTACAAGGCTTACTAAAAGCAATCTTTATGAATGCCATTGTCTATAGACAGGAGACATTAATATATCGGGGCAGATTTACTAATGCTGTCTAAAAGTTAAACTGGTGCAGACAGTCTTAAAAAGCATCAGATTTATCATAGTGCCTCTGCTGGATGATAAATCTAGACATCTTTAGACTTAGTTTATACCACCCATTAGTTGGCTTGGTTATACAACATATTTTTGTGCCACAATTTTGGTGGAAAAAAAACTTAGGCTGTGCCTCTTTCCTGTGATGCCACTCTGCTCTCTAGCAAAGCCATGCCCTTTTTGGGTGGTTTGGTGAAAAAACTGCAGGACTAAGGCCCTATTTACATGCAAAGATGATCTTTCAAACGACTGAAAGATTCAAAGATTTAGCTATCTATTTGCATAAAGTATTAATTGACTAACACTTTATCCTCTTAATTTGCATGTAAAAGGCCCTGCACATGTTTGCAGAGCCCAGGACTGGCATAACTATAGGGGATGCAGTTACACCTGGGCCCAGGAACCTTAGGGAGCCCATAAAGCCTCTGTCCTCCATATAGGGAGCCCAGTACTATGACTAGAGCATTATAGTTAAAGGCCCTGTTAAGGCCCATGATTATCACTCAAAATTTGCTCAAGACTGCTTTTGAGCGATAATTGTGTCTAAATGTGCCCATCATTCACTGTTATGCCTAAAAATCGTCGCTCAGGACAGCTGATGAGCAGGACTGCATGCTGTATTCTGCCCACAGAGAGCGGATTACAGCTGATAACATTGTTACAGCTGTTCTCAGCCCTGCCAGCAAAACAGCTGATTAGCGGGACTGCGCGCTGTCTGCTGTCCATGGTGCTGACTTCTCCATGGGAGCTCCTGGTTGAACAATAAAGCTAATTACAGAGCTCAGACCTGAGTTCTGTAACAGCTCCCAGAAGTTCATTTGCATGCAAATGAAGCTAATAAAGTACTAATAGCAACTAGTGCCTATTAGTACTTTCTGCAAAATGGTCGCTGAACTTTCAATCTTTTAAAAGATTTCTATGTGCGTAAATGCATCTTTACAGGTTGTGCATTAAGGGCCATGGAGCTTCAAGTTAAGCCTCTGGAGTCCAGTGTGTTGAAACACTCCCAGCTGTGCAAACAGCTGAACTCTTGTCACAGCTGCCAGCAGATTGCATTGTTCTCTCCCAGCTAATAGAAACATACTGCAGGGAGTACAGCGTGTGGTCTATTAAGAGGTAAATGTGTTTGCTTTAACTCAGTGGCCAAATGATGGATTTTAAGTTTACTTTAAAATCATAGTTCAAATGAAGTGTACGATGCCTGCTCTTTACATATAACTATTATCGCTCATTTTCGGCCATTTGAACGATTGTCACTGTGTAAAAGGGCCTGAAATCTGCCCCATTGTCTAACTTTTTTTCTTTAAGGTTTTTTTTTCCTCACTTTTTAACTACTTGTGAACAATCCTGAGGCTAGGTTATCAATGGTCAGTAAAGATCCTCACTGATCGTCTGGCTTCCCGTCAGTGCTTTGGGGATGGATATCCACATCTGTCACCAGGGCCGGAAGTGTCATAGATGGGTTCACTCTAGAGATGAGCGAACACCAAAATGTTCGGGTGTTCGTTATTCGGAACGAACTTCCCGTGATGCTCGAGGGTTCGTTTCGAACAACGAACCCCATTGAAGTCAATGGGCGACCAGAACATTTTTGTATTTCGCCGATGCTCGCTAAGGTTTTCATGTGTGAAAATCTGGGCAATTCAGGAAAGTGATGGGAATGACACAGTGACGGATAGGGCAGGCGAGGGGCTACGTGTTGGGCTGCATCTCAAGTTCACAGGTCCCACTATTAAGCCACAATACCGGCAAGAGTGGGCCCCCCCCCCCCCCCTCCCAACAACTTTTACTTCTGAAAAGCCCTCATTAGCATGGCATACCTTTGCTAAGCACCACACTACCTCCAACAAAGCACAATCACTGCCTGCATGACACTCCACTGACACTTCTCCTGGGTTACATGCTGCCCAACCGCCCCCCCTCCCCCCCCCACAGCGCACACCAAAGTGTCCCTGGGCAGCCTTCAGCTGCCCTCATGCCACACCACGCTCATGTCTATTTAGAATTGCGTCTGCCATGACGAGGGACCGCAGGCACACACTGCAGAGGTTGGCACGGCTAGGCAGCGACCCTCTTTAAAAGTGGCATAGCGATAGCCCACAATGCTGTACAGAAGCAATGAGAAATAGAATCCTGTGCCACCGCCATCAGGAGCTGCACACGTGGGCATAGCAATGGGGAACCTATGTGCCACACACTATTTATTCTGTCAAGGTGTCTGCATGCCCCAGTCAGACCGGGCTTTTTAATTCATAGACACAGGCAGGTACAACTCCCTATTGTGAAGTCCCTGTCGACCCACAGCATGGGTGGCTCCCTGGAACCCACCGGCGGTACACAGAAATATCCCATTGCATTGCCCAACACAGCTGAGGTAGTAATGTCGTGCTTAATGCAGGTGGGCTTCGGCCCACACTGCATGCCCCAGTCTGACTGGGGTTCTTTATAAGTGTACAGATGTAGTAAAAACTCCGTGTGCACCTACAGCATGGGTGGGTGCCAGGAAGCCACCGGCGGTACATAGAAATATCCCATTGCATTGCCCAACACAGCTGAGGTAGTAATGTTGTGCTTAACCCTTTCCAATCCAATTTGTATATGGTTTTCCTAGGGCACTTACTCTTTTTCTGCTGTTATACAACGGCGCTATATGCTGGCTAAAGCCAGTACTGCATGAGCTGACACGTAGGATAGGCTCCGACAGCAGAGAGGCTGGCAATATACAGTAAGAGAACCCCGACGGACGTCTACCAACAACGGAGCTGTACAGCCTTAAACCCTAATGTCTTCACAGGTCACACAGTGGACTGGAAAGGGTTAATGCAGGTGGGTTTCGGCCCACACTGCATGCCCCAGTCAGACTGGGGTTCTTTACAAGTGGACACATGTAGGTTAAACTCCCTGTGGACCCACTGCCTGGGTGGGTGCCAGGAAGCCACCGGCGGTACATAGAAATATCCCATTGCATTGCCCAACACAGCTGAGGTAGTAATGTCGTGCGTAATACAGGTGGGCTTCGGCCCACACTGCATGCCCCAGTCAGACGGGTTCTTTAGAAGTGTACAGATGTATTAAAAACTCAGTGTGCACCTACAGCATGGGTGGCTCCCTGGAACCCACCGGCGGTACACAAAAATATCCCATTGCATTGCCCAACACAGCTGAGGTAGTAATGTCGTGCTTAATGCAGGTGGGCTTCGGCCCACACTGCATGCCCCAGTCAGACTGGGGTTCTTTACAAGTGGACACATGTAGGTTAAACTCCCTGTGGACCCACTGCCTGGGTGGGTGCCAGGAAGCCACCGGCGGTACATAGAAATATCCCATTGCATTGCCCAACACAGCTGAGGTAGTAATGTCGTGCGTAATACAGGTGGGCTTCGGCCCACACTGCATGCCCCAGTCAGACGGGTTCTTTAGAAGTGTACAGATGTATTAAAAACTCCGTGTGCACCTACAGCATGGGTGGCTCCCTGGAACCCACCGGCGGTACATAAAAATATCCCATTGCATTGCCCAACACAGCTGAGGTAACGTCAGCTGTAATGCAGGTGGGCTAAAAATTAATTTGATTACACTGTAGGCGAGGGCCCACAAAAATTGCTGTATCAACAGTACTAATGTACATCCCAAAAATTGGCCATGGCCAGCCAAGAGGGCAGGTGAAACCCATTAATCGCTTTGGTTAATGTGGCTTAAGTGGTAACTAGGCCTGGAGGCAGCCCAGTGTAACGAAAAATTGGTTCAAGTTAAAGTTCCAATGCTTTTAAGCGCATTGAAACTTATAAAAATTGTTCTGAAAAATTATTTGAGTGAGCCTTGTGGCCCTAAGAAAAATTGCCCGTTCAGCGTGATTACGTGAGGTTTCAGGAGGAGGAGCAGGAGGAGGAGGAGGAGGAATATTAGACACAGATTGATGAAGCAGAAATGTCCCCGTTTTGGATGGTGAGAGAGAACGTAGCTTCCATCCGCGGGTGCAGCCTACGTATTGCTTACGTATCGCTGCTGTCCGCTGGTGGAGAACAGAAGTCTGGGGAAATCCAGCCTTTGTTCATCTTGATGAGTGTTAGCCTGTCGGCACTGTCGGTTGACAAGCGGCTACGCTTATCTGTGATGATTCCCCCAGCCGCACTAAACACCCTCTCCGACAAGACGCTAGCCGCAGGACAAGCAAGCACCTCCAGGGCATACAGCGCTAGTTCAGGCCACATGTCCAGCTTCGACACCCAGTAGTTGTAGGGGGCAGAGGCGTCACCAAGGATGGTCGTGCGATCCGCTACGTACTCCCTCACCATCCTTTTACAGTGCTCCCGCCGACTCAGCCGTGACTGGGGAGCGGTGACACAGTCTTGGTGGGGAGCCATAAAGCTGGCCAGGCCCTTAAAGACTGTTGCACTGCCTGGGATGTACATGCTGCTCGATCTACGCACATCCCCTGCTACCTGGCCCTCGGTACTGCGCCTTCTGCCACTAGCGCTGTCGGCTGGGAATTTTACCATCAGCTTGTCCGCAAGGGTCCTGTGGTATAGCAACACTCTCGAACCCCTTTCCTCTTCGGGAATCAGAGTGGGCAGGTTCTCCTTATACCGTGGATCGAGCAGTGTGTACACCCAGTAATCCGTAGTGGCCAGAATGCGTGCAACGCGAGGGTCACGAGAAAGGCATCCTAACATGAAGTCAGCCATGTGTGCCAGGGTACCTGTACGCAACACATGGCTGTCTTCACTAGGAAGATCACTTTCAGGATCCTCCTCCTCCTCCTCCTCCTCCTCCTCCTCAGGCCATACACGCTGAAAGGATGACAGGCAATCAGCCGGTGTACCGTCAGCAGCGGCCCAAGCTGTCTCTTCCCCCTCCTCCTCATCCTCCTCATGCTCCTCCTCCTCCTCCTGTACGCGCTGAGAAATAGACAGGAGGGTGCCCTGACTATCCAGCGGCATACTGTCTTCCCCCGCCCCCGTTTCCGAGCGCAAAGCAGCTGCCTTTATGGTTTGCAGGGAATTTCTCAAGATGCATAGCAGAGGAATGGTGACGCTAATGATTGTAGCATCGCCGCTCACCACCTGGGTAGACTCCTCAAAATTACCAAGGACATGGCAGATGTCTGCCAACCAGGCCCACTCTTCTGAAAGGAATTGAGGAGGCTGACTCCCACTGCGCCGCCCATGTTGGAGTTGGTATTCGACTATAGCTCTACGTTGTTCATAGAGCCTGGCCAACATGTGGAGCGTAGAGTTCCACCGTGTGGGCACGTCGCACAGCAGTCGTTGCACTGGCAGCTTAAAGCGATGTTGCAGGGTGCGCAGGGTGGCAGCGTCCGTGTGGGACTTGCGGAAATGTGCGCAGAGCCGGCGCGCCTTTACGAGCAGGTCTGACAAGCGTGGGTAGCTTTTCAGAAACCGCTGAACCACCAAATTAAAGACGTGGGCCAGGCATGGCACGTGCGTGAGGCTGCCAAGCTGCAGAGCCGCCACCAGGTTACGCCCGTTGTCACACACGACCATGCCCGGTTGGAGGCTCAGCGGCGCAAGCCAGCGGTCGGTCTGCTCTGTCAGACCCTGCAGCAGTTCGTGGGCCGTGTGCCTCTTATCGCCTAAGCTGAGTAGTTTCAGCACGGCCTGCTGACGCTTGCCCACCGCTGTGCTGCCACACCGCGCGACACCGACTGCTGGCGACATGCTGCTGCTAACACATCTTGATTGCGAGACAGAGGAGGAGGAGGAGGAGGAGGGTGCTTTAGTGGAGGAAGCATACACCTCCGCAGATACCAGCACCGAGCTGGGGCCCGCAATTCTGGGGGTGGGTAGGACGTGAGCGGTCCCAGGCTCTGACTCTGTCCCAGCCTCCACTAAATTCACCCAATGTGCCGTCAGGGAGATGTAGTGGCCCTGCCCGCCTGTGCTTGTCCACGTGTCCGTAGTTAAGTGGACCGTGGCAGTAACCGCGTTGGTGAGGGCGCGCACAATGTTGCGGGAGACGTGGTCGTGCAGGGCTGGGACGGCACATCGGGAAAAGTAGTGGCGACTGGGAACTGAGTAGCGCGGGGCCGCCGCCTCCATGATACTTTTGAAGGACTCAGTTTCCACAACCCTATACGGCAGCATCTCAAGGCTGATGAATTTTGCTATGCGGACGGTTAACGTTTGAGCGTGCGGGTGCGTGGCGGCGTACTTGCGCTTGCGCTCGAACACTTGCGCAAGCGACGGCTGAACGGTGCGCTGAACTACACTGCTGGATGGGGCCGAGGACAGCGGAGATGAGGGTGTGGGTGCAGGCCATGAGGCGGTAGTGCCTGTGTCCTGAGAGGGGGGTTGCATCTCAGTGGCAGGTTGGGGCACAGGGGGAGAGGCAGGGGTGCAAACCGGAGGCGGTGAACGGCCTTCGTCCCACCTTGTGGGGTGCTTGGCCATCATATGTCTGCGCATGGTGGTGGTGGTGAGGCTGTTGGTGTTGGCTCCCCGGCTGAGCTTTGCGCAACAAAGGTTGCACACCACTGTTCGTCGGTCGTCAGGCGTCTCTGTGAAAAACTGCCAGACCTTAGAGCACCTCGGCCTCTGCAGGGTGGCATGGCGCGAGGGGGCGCTTTGGGAAACACTTGGTGGATTATTCGGTCTGGCCCTGCCTCTACCCCTGGCCCTGGCCACCGCACTGCCTCTTGCAACCTGCCCTGCTGATGCCCTTGACTCCCCCTCTGAAGACCTGTCCTCCTGAGTAAGCGTTGCACACCAGGTGGGGTCAGTCACCTCATCGTCCTGCTGCTCTTCCTCCGAATCCTCTGTGCGCTGCTCCCTTGGACTTACTGCCCTTACTACTACCTCACTGCAAGACAACTGTGTCTGATCGTCATCGTCCTCCTCACCCACAGAAAGTTGTTGAGACAGTTGGCGGAAGTCCCCAGCCTCTTCCCTCGGACCCCGGGAACTTTCGAATGGTTGGGCATCAGTGACGATAAACTCCTCTGGTGGGAGAGGAACCGCTGCTGCCCAATCTAAGCAGGGGCCCGAGAACAGTTCCTGGGAGTGTTCCCGCTCCTGAGCAGGTGTCATTGTAGTGGAGTGAGGAGGCTGGGAGGAAGGAGGAGCAGCAGACAGAGGATTCGGATTTGCAGCAGTGGACGGCGCAGAACTGCGGGTTGACGATAGGTTGCTCGAAGCACTTTCTGCCATCCAGGACAGGACCTGCTCACACTGCTCATTTTCTAATAACCGTCTCCCGCGTGGACCCATTAATTGGGCGATGAATGTGGGGACGCCAGAAACGTGCCTCTCTCCTAATCGCGCAGCAGTCGGCTGCGACACACCGGGATCAGGAACTCGGCCTGTGCCCACACCCTGACTTGGCCCTCCGCGTCCTCGGCCGCGTCCACGTCCTCTAGGCCTACCCCTACCCCTCAGCATGCTGTATTACCAGTGATTTGATTTCACAGGCAGGAAATAAATTGGCGCAAGACTGCAGGCCAAATATAATTTTTTCCCTTTTTGGAAAACGCAGGTATTTTTTTTTCCCAATTAAGGAAAGCAAATGGCGAAGCCAGCAGTAAAGCGTAGCTGGGTGCGTATGATTTAGCAATGTTTTTCACCCAGCTCACACGTGTCCACCGCCCGTAAGGACGGACAGAGGCTGGACAAATAGATTTGTTTTCACTTGTTTTTCCACCAAAAGGCAGCACTGCGTATATTCAATGAACATGAGAAGTTTAATAACTGTGCTGTGTCCCTGCTAATGTGTCACAGAACGTGAGGGTAGCAGAGTTATTATAACTCTGGCAGAGCAGGTATTTTTTTTCCCAATTAAGGAAAGCAAATGGCGAAGCCAGCAGTAAAGCGTAGCTGGGTGCGTATGATTTAGCAATGTTTTTCACGCAGCTCACACGTGTCCACCGCCCGTAAGGACGGACAGAGGCTGGACAAATAGATTTGTTTTCACTTGTTTTTCCACCAAAAGGCAGCACTGCGTATATTCAATGAACATGAGAAGTTTAATAACTGTGCTGTGTCCCTGCTAATGTGTCACAGAACGTGAGGGTAGCAGAGTTATTATAACTCTGGCAGAGCAGGTATTTTTTTTCCCAATTAAGGAAAGCAAATGGCGAAGCCAGCAGTAAAGCGTAGCTGGGTGCGTATGATTTAGCAATGTTTTTCACGCAGCTCACACGTGTCCACCGCCCGTAAGGACGGACAGAGGCTGGACAAATAGATTTGTTTTCACTTGTTTTTCCACCAAAAGGCAGCACTGCGTATATTCAATGAACATGAGAAGTTTAATAACTGTGCTGTGTCCCTGCTAATGTGTCACAGAACGTGAGGGTAGCAGAGTTATTATAACTCTGGCAGAGCAGGTATTTTTTTTCCCAATTAAGGAAAGCAAATGGCGAAGCCAGCAGTAAAGCGTAGCTGGGTGCGTATGATTTAGCAATGTTTTTCACGCAGCTCACACGTGTCCACCGCCCTTAGGACGGACAGAGGCTGGACAAATAGATTTGTTTTCACTTGTTTTTCCACCAAAAGGCAGCACTGCGTATATTCAATGAACATGAGAAGTTTAATAACTGTGCTGTGTCCCTGCTAATGTGTCACAGAACGTGAGGGTAGCAGAGTTATTATAACTCTGGCAGAGCAGGTATTTTTTTTCCCAATTAAGGAAAGCAAATGGCGAACCCAGCAGTAAAGCGTAGCTGGCTGAGTATGATTTAGCAATGTTTTTCACGCAGCTCACACGTGTCCACCGCCCGTAAGGACGGACAGAGGCTGGACAAATAGATTTGTTTTCACTTGTTTTTCCACCAAAAGGCAGCACTGCGTATATTCTATGAATAATAACTGTGTTGTGGCCCTGCCTATACAATTCTTTCCCTGCAGTATCAATGGAGGGTGGAATGCTCTGCAGAGGCGATTTTGAGAAGCCCAAAAAAAATGCAGCACAGCTAACAGCAGCCTGGACAGTACTGCACACGGATAAATATGGCCCTAGAAAGGACCGTTGAGGTTCTTGAAGGCTACACTCACTCCTAACACTCTCCCTGCCTATGCAGCACTTCTGTCCCTAATGCCAGGTGCAACGCTCTGCAGAGCCGATTTTGAGAAAAAAAAAATGCCACTGCTAACAGCAGCCAACACACAGCTATCAGTGGCCCTAATAAGGACCTTTGGGGGGTCTTGAAGCCTACACTAACTACCAATTCTTTCCCTACAGCAGCTCCGGTACAAACAGCACTGTCCCTCATCTAACTCACAAGGCATCTGAGGCGAGCCGCGGGAGGGGCCGACTTTTATATTAGGCGAACACCTGATCTCGCCAGCCACTCACAGCAGGGGGGTGGTATAGGGCTTAAACGTTGCAGGGGGAAGTTGTAATGCCTTCCCTGTCTTTCAATTGGCCAGAAAAGCGCGCTAACGTCTCAGGGAAGGAAGTGAAAGTAACCAGAACACCGCATGGTGTTCGTTACGAATAACGAACATCCCGAACACCCTAATATTCGCACGAATATCAAGCTCGGACGAACGCGTTCGCTCATCTCTAGTTCACTCCTAATGAAATCTATAGGTCTATTACACTTCTGATCCGGACCACCCATTCGGATACTCGCTAATTTGCTCTTGATGATCTATAGTAAAAAAGTGAATAAACACCTTTAAAGTGGTTGTCCCACGAGAAGTACTTAACCACTATTCGCAGTTGATAGATGGTGACAAGTGTCAAGGATGGTGGTCAGACAACAGGGACTGCTAGGATCACGAGAATGGAGGTCCTGAGTGAGTAGTGGTCACGTTTGTGCAGTTCCTCTGTGGGACTGCTGGATATAGCTAAACAGTGAATGATGCAGTGGTGTGCATGTGTGACATCACTCCGTTCATTCATGGACACTCAGGACCCCTGTGCTTGCCATCGGAGCTGGTCCCAATGGTCTGACCCCTACCAATCAGATATTTATTCCCTATCCTGCTTATTTGGCGATAAGTCCTTTCTGTGCGACAACCCCTTTGTTTAGCCTTGTTCTCTTGGTATGTCTTTCATACACGTAAAACCAGATTGAAACCAGCATGTATCACTTATGCTGTGCTTTTGACTCCTTTCATTTGATAAATTTGTCTCATCGAGTCACTTGCTGTAAGTTGGCACCAGTTTAACCCCACTTGCTGGAGAAAAGTTTTATCCTATTAATTTTAGATCTCCCACATGTCCATCTGTTTTGGAATTGGTGGCTAGAACAATCTAGTTAGTTTGCTGTATATTCACAGTATGAATGAAAGAAGTGCATGCTGATCAGGTTAAAAAAGAATCTGTCATGAAAGCAGACTGGCGGGATTTGAAGTCTAGCTGATTCGAACATAGAAGCAATTGCTTCCTCTCCTCGTTAACACTGATACGAATATAACTCTTCATAGTGGATTGCGTGCTGGTAATAAGGGTTCTTCACCAAAGGTTTCATACACTCGGGGCTGAACTCTCATAAGCATATGGTTATTTCATATTACGCATGCTGTTTTTGCGTGCCCAATATGTAGTACTAATCTCCCTACACACTCACAAGCCGGGTGAAACACATGCCAAAAAAATATTGCAGCATGTTTTATCTTAGTGGGTAAATATTGTATATTATACTGATATCGTAGCTGTGACATATTTGCTGCATGCACGAAGATGTACAAATAAAAGTTATGTACTTCTCACTTTTGGTTTGGCAAAAATGGGCCTTCGCCCATCAGTCATCTCCTGCTGTGGGGAGAGAACCAGCCACTGTTCAGTGCAGCTACACTGGAGTGGAGCAGCCATCTAAGAAAAAGCATATCGTCTACTGGAGCATCAAGTAACACTCTAAAGTCTGTGAATTTAGTGGATCAAGGCTTATGTAATAAGCAGCATAGAAAGTAAAGACATTGATATAAAGACTATAGATGAGTGAAATGAACCAGTAGAACCTGAATTCGGATCGAGCTTTGCTAAAAATTAATGTTTCAAAGGGTTTTATTTAATTTAAATATTAAAGTTGGCAACGCTCTGCCGCATAGACCCCACGCAGGGGGATGTAATCAGATCTTTTCATTAAGGTACAGAGATTGCATTTTTAAACAAACAAAAACAGATAGGAAAAACAGACAGGATAGAATTTCCAGATGCATGCATGGAAAAGTCAGCATCTTGCCGCGCATCACACAAGTGTTTTAGATTGCCTGAAGCATAAGGGTGTACAAATACTTAAGTGCCCTTCTTGGTCTCCTGATATGTTAGTTATTTGTCCTCCTATTATAGTCTCACAAAATAGTGTAAGTTAGGAATATTGGTGTAGGTTATCCAGGGGTTCCAGATCTTTTCGAATTGCAGTTTTTTATCTTGGCATATAGCTGAGTTTTTCGTTCAAAAGTTTTATTCATGCGGGATATAAGGGGTTCAAATAAGAGTGTTGGTTTCCGCCACTGCTGTGCTATCAGAATTCGTGCTGCCATAGTAATATATTGCAGTAATTTGAAAGGGGCGTTGCACATCCCTGTGGGTTTATTTCCTAGGAGTAGGATAAAGTGACTAAGTCCAAGACTTGTCCCAGTCACAGAGGCTATGAAATGGGAGACCCTTCTCCAAAAAGCTTGTGCTATTGGGCATGTCCACCAGATGTGGTATTGGGAGTCCATGTCATTACATCCTCGGAAACATAAATTGGTGATCTCCGGGTAGATGGCGTTTAGTGTCTCGTACTAGATAAGCTGTGTAAAACCTTTAAGGACGTCTGTCAAAGAGACTTGCCAGCTATTTTTGCTTAAGGTCTCACAGCAGTGGTGCCAACGGTCTAGTGATAGGGAGGAGTGTAAGTTAGACTCCCATTGTAGCATAAAGGGGAGCTTGGAATCCTCTAGTGTACTATTTAGCATATCGTAGAAATGGGATAGAGTGCCTGGTTGTGTGGGGCAGTATTTGCATATGGCTTCCATGCGACTCATCTCTGCTTTAATCGATGAAGAGAAGATTGAGGACCAAAAATAGAAGACTTGCATTCTTCTCAACCATTCTTGTGGAGGTGGTCTATATTGGCTAATAAAGGAGGATATCGAGATCAGTTTGCCATGTATAAGAAAGTCATAAAGAGACGTCAAATTATTTGTTTGCCACCATATAAATTGAGTCACATCCAGGCCAGGGGGAAAGTCTGTGTTGTAGAGTAGGGGGGTAAGCAGGGATGGGGTGGGTTGAGGCTTTAGTTTGAATCTGACCTGTCTCCATAACAGGATGGAGAAAAAAAAGTAAAGTGTATTCTAAAGTTGGAAGGGAGGGGTACTCTTTGTCCAAAGGAGGGCGAAGTGTACAGAGAAAACTGAGCCTCCTCGATAAAGGTCCACAGTGGGGATTGGGATCCAGCATAGACAGGTGGGATTTGCGTCAGGCGGGCTGCTTTATAGTATTTCAGGATGCATGGGACAGAAAGACCTCCATATTTCCTATGCAGACACATTATGGACTTAGAGATTCTGGGGCGTTTATGTGCCCATATAAAGGCTAATATATATATTTTTATATAGTAGGTAGGTAGGTTAGTGGGTTGGTTAAGGTTAGGAGCAGGTCATCAGCGAATAGACTCAGCTTATTATTGGTATTACCTATCGGTAGCCTTGTGATGTTGGGGTTTTCCCGGATAGCAATGGCCAATGGCTCCATTGCCAACGCAAATAAGGCAGGTGAGAGTGGGCAACCCTGATGGGTGCCTCTCAGTTTTTGAAATGGGGAAGGATGGGTTAATGGAATTTTAAGAGATGCTGAGGGGTTGGAGTAAAGGGCTGAGATTACATTTAAGAAACGACCAACAAATCCCAGTTTACGGAGAACTAATTGGAGATGGGACCATGAGAGGGAATCAAAGGCCTTCTCTAGCTAATGCTAATACTGACATGGGGCTTTTGGTGTTTGCGATATGAATGAGATTGAGAATTTTTCTTACATTATCAAAGGCTTGCCTACCTGGGATGAAGCCCACTTGATCTCTATGTATTATTGAGGGAAGTAATCTGTTAACCCTGTTAGCTATTATTGAGGTAAAAAGTTTTAAATCAACAACTGAGAAGGGAGATAGGTCTGTAGTTAAAGGGAAGAGCGCAATCTTTCCCTGGCTTGGGGATGGCTGTGATTAGGGCTTGTAGAAAATCTGGATGGATGTGGCCTTGGTGAAGAATATGGTTAAAAAGAGGAACTAGATGGGGTTTTGGTATTGGGGCGAATTTTTTATAATATAGAGACGTAAATCCATCCGGTCCTGGGGCTTTGCCTCGTTTGAGGCGTTTGATCACCCAGTCAACATCCTGCTCAGTTATATTAGCTTTTGAGGTCCAAAAGTCCTGACTCTCTTAAGTGAGGTAGCTTAAGTTGGGAGAAAAAATCAGTGATATGGGTCTCCGAAGGGGCTCGCTGGTCTTTGTATAATTACTGGTAGTATTGATGGAAGATCTTGCATGTTTTATCAGGGTTGAAGGTGAGGTGGCAACGCCTTGATTGGTTTTTATGGGTTGTGTTTATGGTTTGTTTTTCCCTGAGTTTTCTCACTAAAAGTCTGTCTGGTTTCTTTGCGTACAGGAAGTATGTTGTCTGGGTCCAGGCAAGCGCTCTTTCTGTTCTATGGGTCAGTAATGCGTTTAACTCCAGTCTGGCATCCTGCATGGTCTTTCTCAAGTAGCACAAGGGATGTTGAGTGTATGCTATTTCTAGTTTTTGGATTTTATATTCTAAGGTAGTTTGGGCTCTGGTTTTCTCCTTCTTCCGTTGCGAAACCAGGAAGATCACGACACCCTGTATCACGGGCTTATGTGCTAGCCAGCAGATGTCTACCTCTGTGTCATCGGGGCTGTTGTGGTGGAAGTATTCCTCGAGTTTCTGCTTTACAGTGGGGACCAAAGTAGGATTAGTAAGGAGAGCATCATTTAATCTCCATGTATATGGGATTTGTTTGAGGGGAAAATAGAAACTCGAATAAAACGGCGTCATGGTCTGACCATGCACTTACTAGGTGACAAGAGAAGGACAATAGTGGTAGGGTCAGGGAGTTAGAGTCCAGTCTGTAGTGGTGTTTGTGGGCATGGGAGAAATGTGTAGCCTCTCATGTTGATTGAATTCTCTCCAGGTATCTGATGTTAATAGTTGAAATGCTTCTTTGAACCTGGTCCTCAAATTTTTCTCTCAGGGTGGGGGACTGGGGAGGTGGAGTCTATATTGGGGTCGCTATTAAAGTTAAAATCTCCGCACCATATTCTAGTGTAGTCCAGGGGAATAAGGATATCGCAGATTGCTAAGAAAAATTCTAATGGGTCATTGTTTGCTGCGTAGGTATTTACAATACATAGTTTGTCATTATATAGTTCTCCTACCAGGAATATATATCGACCCTGATCATCGCATAGAGAATTAGTTAGCTTGAAGGGAAGGGTATTACGAAGGAAGGTGGACACCCCCCTGCTTTTAGTGACATATCGTGCGTGATAATGTGTATGGTATCAAGGGTTGAAGAATTTTGGGCTGGACGTAGTGGAGAAATAAGACTCTTGAATGCAGATAATGTCTAGTTTGTGTCTTTCATAGTCTATGAAGGCCTTTCTGCGTTTACTTGGAGAATTAAGGCCCCAGACATTATGACTTGGTACTCTACACATAGTGTTTTGTAATGGATAGTATGCTGATATCAGAAGATAGTTGGTTAGATCTAGTCCTACAAGGAGGAGAAGCTTTAAGATTCTTTTGGGAAGTGGGATGCATTATTGGAGACAAAATATAGTACCCTGTATCAGAAATAATTAAAAAAACGTTACTAGGAACTTTCATATAAACCGTAAACATGAAAAGATCAAAGATGCGAAGGGGTTTTTTATATGGGACCGACCTAAGTCGCATATACCAGTCGGACAGCATATTGTCCGTAGTGGTGGTAGTGATCTTGTGAGAAACAGATAGCTGCCTATGGGCTGCAAAAGTTGCAACTCAGATTCTGTTTAAGCTGTACTATTGTAGGGTAGGGTGTAAAGTCAGAGCGATTCTTTAGACATGGGGGAATATTGCGTGGAACATGACTTTCTAGGAAGATTATACTTTACAGTTCTGGAGTAGAGCTGAGGTGTTCAAAGTCACTTATGAGGTTTCTTGTGAGTGCATTAGACGAGGCCTCCGGCGTCTGTTGTCCCAGAGCCTTTCAGGGCGTTGGGATAATAAAGGCTGTTGTCTTAAGGTTGTGAGGTCGAGTGGGAAATTTCTTGCCCTTCGGATAACATGTGGATATGTTCTTGGCCTTGATTTTAAAGCACAGCATACACGGGAAACCCCAGCAGTAGCGTAGCTGTGCTTTTTGTAATGCCAAGGTGATAGGACGTAGAAGTCACCTGCGTTCGAGAGTAGACGGGGCTAAGTCTGCAAATATCTATAGTCCTTGCTCAGTACCTGGAAGTGGGGACACAATTCTAGCAGCCACGAGGATCATGTCTCGAGCTTCTGAGTAGTGGCGTTTTAAAATGTCCCTGGGTTGGTTTGGGTTACGAGGTTTGTTGAGGGCTCTATGGATGCGATCCATTCTGAAAAGGTTCAGGTCTGCTTGAGGTAGTAGAGCTTGGAAGATATTTAATGCAGTTTCCTTAAGTAATACGAAGCGCTCCAGTAGTCCTCTAATGCGTAGGTTTGCTCTTCTTGACCTGTTCTCAAGGTCTTCTAGCTTTAGTTCTAGTTCAATTTTTTTTCTTGGTTCTCTTTGATATGGTTTCTGTCAAGATCCATTGCTTCTATGATTTTGTCAGTTTTGTTTTTAACTGTGCTACTCGTTGGCCTAGTTCCTGTATTTGTTTAGAAGATTCGGAGATAGCTCCTTGTGGTTCCTTTTTGAATAACTGTTGGATGTTCTCATAAAGATCTTTAATATCAAGGTTTGAAAGATTAGAGCTGCCTTGAGGAAAGTTTGGTGGGGTTGGATCATTATTTTGAGAGGTAGAAGGGTGACTTGGGTCTTGGTCTTCCATATCTAGAGTTTGTTGGGAGCGGAAAATTTTCGGGATTGCTTGAGATAAATTATGGAGTGGAGCTGTCCTGGAATATTTCTCGTATTTTAGCATAGTAGGCTGCATGTTGTAGTAGAGAATCAAATCATCAGTAAGGTTGAGAGTTGCGGCTTAATGGTATCACATACCACCAATCGGTCGGGGGTCAATATAGTGGCATAAGACCTCCGAGCATGCATCTACTGAGTAGCTGCGTTAATAGTTATACAGCATGGGCCGGGTAGAATTTAAAGGCCACCTATATTTGCAGGGATAGTGCTTGCTGTGGAACCTAAATGAGGTAGAGATTTGCCTCCTTTTTTCTGGCAGCCGATAATGTTGCAGGTAAGGGCCTCTAGGGCAGCAGAGGTCTCCGGCGGAGCTGGGGGATCTTGTAACTGTAGCCGCGGCCCGGGATTTGCTTTCTACTCTCTCCCCAGTGGGCCCCCTCTGGTCACCTGTCTCCTGGCGTGCGGTGTTCCTCCTCCGCTCCTCCAGGTACGGCGACTCCTTAGCTGCTGTGGGGCACCCTGTTCACCCTTCACCTTCCGTTCCCGCTTCCGGACGCTCTCGTCCGACGTGTCCAACACTCTTGTCCGCGGCTTCTTCTGGTCAGGTAGGCCTCACCCCACGCCGGCCCCGATTCTTCCGTGAAGCGGCTCGAAATGCTCCGCTTGCCTAGGTGAGGACCGTCCACTGCTCTCCGGGTCTCTTCTGGATGATTTGCTAGGAGATATGAGCTTAAAAGAGCGGCCCTGTAGCGGAGCTCTCTTTACTGCGGCTTTTCCCGCTGCTAGCCGCTTTGCTAAAAATTTAGTTCAGCAAGAACCCAGAGCTCAGGTTGTTTGTTTTTTGCCAAACCGAGGGGTTAATAAAACCCCCTACAATGAGTATTGAACATTGTTAGAGCCTTGAAGCAACGGTGGTGGTTGGAAAACTCCATGCAGATGTTTTTGGGTAGATTTGAATATAGGATGCTAGCACCGCAAGGCAGTAGTGCTAACCACTGAGCCACCATGCTGCTTCCTACTATTGAGAAGAGACGCAGAACATACTAACTCCATGCAGATGTTGTCATTAGTCAGATTTGAACATATGGCTCCAGTGCTGCAAGGCAACAATGCTAACCACATTATGCTTCTTTCCCCTTCCTCCTCCAGCGGAGTAGGAGAAAGGAGAATATCTTCTCCTTTTACTCCTTCCCATCCTTCTCTGGAGGAAAAACAACAAAGAAGCTCAGTGACTCAGTGGTTAGCGCTGTTACCTTCCAGTGCTGGAGGATTTTTGGGTTTCTTTCCAAAACTTCTGCATGGAGTTTTACAATTCCATGCAGACCTTATCCCTAAGCAGATTTGAACCTAGGACCCCAGCACCTCCATGCAACAGGGCTACACCCCTGAGCTATATTCATTGAAGAACCACCATGCTCTTAGTGTTGAATACTAGTTTTAGGGTGTTTAAAGAACTTCTGCTTTAGTTTGAACTAATTCTTGCCAAATCCTACGTTTTGACGACTTTCGGCAACCGGGGCAAACTGAACTTTAGAAAAGTTTGCTCCTCTGTAATAAAGGCTGGTATCCAGCCATATCTCTTTAGTTGGCATTGTTCAAAGGCCCTCACCTGCATGTATGAAATCGCCCATTATCACCTTCATTGTTCTGTCTGTTGGTATATTCTTTCAAAATCATCAGTAAAAACAGAAAAAAAATCTTACATTTTTGCCTTGTTCATCTTGTCACTGCCCTCCTCCTGGCAGACACATTGAGGTAGCTGATTGTCTTGTACATGTGATCTCTCACCTGGGGCTTAATGTTGTAACGGGTCCCCCTAACTGTAATGCTGCTTTGGTCTTCTCATATGAAGAAAGACCTTATTGGCACCCTAAGGCTTAAGAACCCCAGGTGTGATCACATTCATATGAACGTATTGTAAAACAGTTTTTTACTGTGGTGTAGAACGTCTTGTCGCAGCGTATAGTGAGGTTTTATAACCTGCGCATGACACTAGCGCATGCTCTTATGCACGGGCTTCCTGGTGTCATTTTTTTTTCCTTTTCTGTTTTTAAACTTTTCTTGTCTCTTAGCAACGTTTCTTAACACAGCACATGTTCAATGTAATCGTGTATGTTCAGTGACTTCGTATGCACCCATAAAGAATAGGGCTTATCGTGCAGAATATGTGGTAAAATAGAACATGCTGCATTCTTTATACATGCGTATTATACACATTGAATATACGCAGGTGTGAGTGGAACAGCGAAAATTTATGTATTTGAATGGCTATTGCATATTATACGCAATTCGAATACGTTCATGTGAGCCCGGCTTTAGAAGGGCAGGAACGAGTAGTGAGTGGGAAGACACAGGTAGTCACAGTGGCGATACTGTTGAGTGAGGAGCAGAGGAGACTCCCTTGTGTTTAGGGCAAGAATAGAACACAGAAATGGCCTTATGGGTTGGGGCTTCTCCCGATAACTAATTTGGACAATGTCCAAGCCATTCTTGCCAGCTACTAAGACAGATCCCTCTTTGTTCCTTCCCCTTTTTGTGCAGTGCCCAACAACGTGGGAAAAAACTACTGCGACTGAAGAGGTTTGTCCCCGTTCTTGAGTAAGAGACTAGTTGGGGAAAACTCTCGAGCCTTACAAATGGGCAGAGGACTTGTGATTAAACACACCCAGCAACTAGACCAAAGTATGATTTCCTTGCCTTTAAAGTAAGTTTACTGTTCTGGCTCATTCCTGCTCATTGCATTAAAGATTTAATTGCAGCATATCCAAGTCCAGAAGGGTCAAGAAGGGTGTCGTGTCTCCTTAAAGAGAGCACCCAAAAAGTGTGCGTAGACACCTTGTGAGTTGGTAGTGGGGATGGCATTGTCTCTCCCCAAGGAGAAAGAACCCAAAGCTGTCCAAAGTGCCACTGTACAGGCATCATCTATGCCAGTCCAAGTATATTTGGCCCGTTGCCTGCTTACACTGCTTATTGCAGAGTGTCGCTCCCTTCCAACTTTTGTAATAGGGCCTACATGGATGCTTCCCGCGCCCCTGTGCATGAAGCCTTTTTGTTTCCTGTCTTTATACACGACCCCCCCCCCCCCCCGTGTCTTCATTCTCAGTTGCTTTTCTTGTTTCAGTCGTCTTTCACGCAGTTATTTAGAAATAAGGACACAATTTTAGTGCCCCTGTCAGAGAGACTGAACTCCATAACACTTATGCAGTTACTGGTAAGAAATATCAGAACTTGCATAAATTGCAATTCCACTTCTGTGATAAACTTTATCACATGTAAGTATTGCAGTTTGCTGTATGTTTGTTTCACAACTAGAGCATTAAGGCTGGATTCCCACGGGGCGGATTCCCGACGCAAATCCCGTGGTTTGGCTGCAGCAGAAACCGTGAGATTTCCGCCGGGAGAACCGCCGCGGAAAAACCCGCGGCGCCTTTAAAGCGGCCGGCCGCTTGCTCTTCTGCTGTGGCTGTCGCTCCCATAGAGGAGAGCGCGGCCGCAGCGGAAAGAAAAAAAGAATGGACATGCTGCGGTCGGCAAATCTCGTCCACTTGGCTGGCTAATTACGGGATTAGCGGCCATATGTGGATTTGCCGCTGCAAAATTCCGCACGGAATTTCTGCGGCAAATCTGCTCCGTGTGAACTCAGCCTAAAGGGTTTTGTCATTAGAAAAAAAAAATTCTATCCTTATACCTCCCCAGGCAGCCTATTTACCACATCTCCTCCTCCCTGATTTTCTCCTGGCTCCTCTAGTCCCCGGGTCGCCTCACCTCCAGCCTGCCGCATCCTCCTTCTTGTGACGTACTCCCCAGACCAGACTGTGCTTACCCTTCCCGCTACCGGGTTGTGCTTATCTCTGCTGCATTGGTTTGTTCTGCCATTCAGCATCAGGATGTTGTGTATATGTCCTAGAAAAAAATCATGGGCCAGTTTTGGTCCCAACCTCACCTCGGCAGCAGCCTCCACACTGTACAAAGAGTAATTTATAAGCAAAAGAATACAAGCAAACATATTAAATCAGCTCAATCAGATTGAAAGAAATGTACCTAATTATTCCCAATTATTAATTAATTTTGCTTGTATTCGTCTTCTGCTGCTGCTTAAAAATTACCTTTAAATTTTATGGATTTATTCTTAATAAAACAGTCTAATAAAACAATAGATATTTCGCTAATAAGTTTACCCATACATCTGGGGGCTCCGTTTGAGATGACCGCCCCCCCCCATATTAACCCTTTCCAGTCCAACTTCCCTGCCACCCCCACACCCCTCGGTTCTTCTTTTTGGTGGGAATGGGTATTGTGGAAACTTCGGAATTACTGAACATACACAAGAAGATGAGCTGCCATGGGTTTAGTAACAATTTTTTAAAAACTAAACCTTTTTTAGCCCTCATCCAACATTAAGATTTCCTAGCATAGCTTCGATGATAGACAATGGCTGACACCTTTGACAGTATGCAGGACAGTGCTCCGATGTTGGAGGCTGTTCTTCATATGGATGCTACAGCATGCAGGACAGCACTCCATTAAAGGAACGTTCTGTTTAATTTTTTGGAACATAGTTTACTATACGATGCCAAAGTAAATCTGCCCCACAATGTCCAGATGTGACCATTTTCCCAACCACAGGATGTGTGAACGAGGTCTCAGCACTGGCTTAACAGCTACGTACCTGTCCTTGTTGTCCTCAAGCTAACCAGTGACGCAAAATAGTTCAAGTTTGAACTTTGTACATTCTGCTCTAATTGTGATATATGTACAAGGAATGACACCACCCCCTATACAATTATTGTCTGCTTCCTCCTAGTACACTAGAAGTTCGTGGGACTTTCTAATGTTAAAAATGCATTGCAAGTTTGTGCTTTGCGACTTTTATGTGATGCGTTATTAACATTAGAAAGTTTTAATGACATTCATGATAAAAAAACACAAGTAGACAGGAGCCCTAATGAAGCATTTTTATTACTTTCTGGCATATAAAAGCAGCACAGTGGGGCACACCACCTTGTGCACCAAAATGTGTGACTTGACTGTTTTATACAAGCCCCACCACTTAAAAAGAAAGTCTTAAGGACTTGTCTGCTTTTCTGACAAGTCTGTTTTGGTCAATTTGCTTTACCCACAGTTAAACTAGGCTGGAGCACCTTCACTTCGTTTTGTTCTTCCTCTGTTGCGCCTAGAAATATACCACTAACGCTGTGTTCACATCTGTCGGAGGATCCTTTTGGGGCCTTTGGCACAGATCCATCCAGAAGCCTTAGACAAAATAGCGCAGCATGCTGTGTACCCATGAGAATTTTTGATTGCAGTCAATAGTGTGTGTTTAATGCAGTATGGTTCTATCGTAGGACGCATGCTTTTAATAATATAATAATAATCTTTATTTGTGTAGCACTAACATATTCCGCAGCGCTTACATAGACAGGGGGAATACAGAGAGACAAAAGTACAAAAATTACAGAACCACGGCTACATAGTAATCAGTTGATGGAAACAATAGGGGTGAGGGTCCTGCTCCAACGAGCTTACATACTACAAGTAATGGGGGGGATACAGAAGGTAAAGAAGCTGGCGGTGTGAGCGGTATGGCGAGGTGGACAGTGAGATTCTATACACATAGACAATTGTCAGACATTTAGCCGCGTGACGGCTGAATCGGTGTGACTGCAGGAGCGGTTTATGATGGCAAGCAGGGATTGCAGTCAATAGGTCAGTGAACATGTTGTTAGCCGGAGTACAGAGGGGTTTGTTTAGGGAATGCGGTATGCCTCCCTGAAGAGGTGCGTTTTTAGAGCATGCCTGAAGTTCTGCGAGTCCTGGATTGCTCCTGTAGCCTTTGGTAATACGTTCTAGAGGACCGATGCTGCTCTGGAGAAGTCTTGGAAGCGGGAATGAAGTTCGAATGAAAGGGGCACGCAGTCTGGTTTTGTTAGCAGAGCGGAGAGCGCAGGCTGGGTAATGGATTGAGAT
The DNA here is from genome assembly GCF_035609145.1 of Eleutherodactylus coqui. Lineage (NCBI taxonomy): Eukaryota > Metazoa > Chordata > Amphibia > Anura > Eleutherodactylidae > Eleutherodactylus > Eleutherodactylus coqui. Next base: position 162,969,320 of record NC_089839.1, on the reverse strand, counting down.
GAGGGAGGCAATACAGGGGGGCGCTGCGCTATGGAGAGCTTTGTGGATGAAGGTGGCGAGTTTAAATTGAATTCTGTATTTAACGGGCAGCCAGTGCAGTGACCGGCACAGGGCAGAGGCGTCCGAGTAGCGGCTGGACAGGAATATGAGCCTGGCTGCCGCATTCAGGATGAATTGGAGAGGGTAGAGTCTGGTGCAGGGAAGGCCGATCAGCAACGAGTTGCAATAATCGAGCAGAGAGTGGATGAGGGCAACAGTAAGCGTTTTTAGCGTGTCCACAGTGAGAAAAGAGTGGATTCTTGTGATGTTCTTGAGGTGCAGCTGACATGTTCGGGCCAGAGATTGGATGTAGGGGGTAAAAGAGAGATCAGTCGAATATGACCCCAAGACACCTGGCATGTTGTCTAGGAGTTATGGTGGCACCACACACTGAGATGAAGCTGTCAGGACGAGGTCGGTTAGTGGAGGGTGGAAAGACCAGTAAGTCAGTTTTAGAGAGGTTTAGTTTTAGGTGGAGAGAGGACATAGTGTTAGAGACAGCAGACAGTCGGTGATGTTTTGGAGGAAAGGTGCAGAGATGTCACGGGAAGAGATGTATAGCTGGGTGTCGTCAGCATACAGGTGGTATTGGAGGCCAAATCTCCTGATGGTTTGTCCAATTGCGGCTGTGTAGATAAAGAAAAGGAGGGGGCCGAGGACCGAGCCCTGGGGTACCCCAACAGCAAGGGGAAGAGGAGGGGAGGTAGAGCCAGCAAAGGAGACGCTGAAAGAGCAGTCAGATAGGAGGAGCACCAGGAAAGAGCAGTGTCCTTGAGGCCGATGGAGCGAAGCATACTGAGGAGGAGTTTGTGGTCAACAGTGTCAAATGCTGCAGAGGGGTCAAGGAGGATCAGTAGGGAGTAATCGCCCCTCGATTTGGCTGTCAGGTCATTGGATACCCTTGTAAGGGCAGTTTCTGTCGAGTGTTGAGGTCGGAAGCCAGACTGTAGGGGGTCTAGGAGAGTGTTCTGATAGGTAGCTTACAAGGCAGGAATAAACCAGGCGTTCTAGTAGTTTGTAGATGAAGGGGAGGTTTGAGATGGGTCGGTAGTTGGCAGCATCAGTCGCGTCCAGAGTCTGCTTCTTTAGCAGTGGGTATATGATGGCGTGTTTGAAAGAGGGAAAGATGCCAGAGGTCAGAGAAGTTGAATATAATGGTGAGATGGGAGATGACCACTGGGGAGAGGGATCAGAGCAGGTGAGGGGAGGGCGTCGCTAGCGCAGGTGGTGGGGTGAGCAGAGAAGAGCAATTTGGAGACTTCTTCCTCTGTCGCTGGTCTGAGTACAGACAGTGAGCAGAAGCTAGATGCAGTGCTGACAAGACTAGGGTCAGGGCTAGTCTGGGATTGGGAAGTTATTTCCTGACAACTGTCATGAATTTTCTTTTTGAAGTAAGCAGCCAACTCTAGGGCACTGAGATTCGTAACAGGGGGCTGCGGCTTAAGGATGAGAAGGAAGTGAAAAGTATCAAAGAGCCGTTAAGGTTGTGCGATAGTGAGGAGACTAAAGAGCTGAAGTAGACTCGTTTGGCATGGTGGAGGGCGAGGTTGTAGGTTCTGAGCATGAATTTGTAGTGGAGGAAGTCTCTGGACGTTTGCGACTTCCTCCACAGCCGTTCAGCACTTCTAGAGCACCGCCGGATGAAGCGCGTTTGAGGCGTGAGCCAGGGTTGCCGCGTTCTACATCGGATGACTCGGGTCCTGGGGGGTGCCGCTTCATTCAGGGCATGTTTAAGAGCAGTGTTGTAGTGAGCGGCAGCCAGGTTGGGGCAGGAGAGGAGAGAGATGGGGGGACAAGACTGTAGGGATTCAGCAAAGTCTTGGGTGTGAATGGCCTTAAGGTTCCTGTAGGTACGGTAGGTAGGTGGGTCTGGAGAGATGTTAAAGAGCGTGACAGAGAAAGAGAGGAGGTTATGATTCGAGAGAGGGGAGGTAGTGAAGTTGGGAGCAGAGACTGAGGAAGACCAGATCAAGTGTTGCCGTCCCTGTGAGTGGGAGAGGCTGTGAGTTGAGAGAGACCAAGGGAGTAGGTGAGCGATAGAAGCTGAGAGGTAGATGGGGTCATTAGTGGGAATGTTAAAATCTCCCAAGATGAGGGTTGGAATTTTGCAGGATAGGACGTGGGGAAGCCAGGCAGCAAAGTGGTCCAAAAACAGGCGAGGAGCACCTGGAGGGCGGTAGATAACTGCTACTCGCATGGACAGCGGATAGAAAAGCCGTAGAGTATGTACCTCAAATGATGGAAAAGGGATTGAGCGTACAAGGGGATGACCTGGTAGGTACCTTTCGGGGAGAGAAGAGCACCTATTCCTCTGCCATGCCTGTCCTCTTTTCTCAGGGTATGGGACAACTGCAGGCCATTGTAAGACAGTGCAGCAGGGGAGGCCGTGTCAGACTGCTGTATTCACGTTTCTGTGAGAGCGAGCAGAATTAAAGACTTGGCGGTAAAAAAAAGTTGTGGATGGTGGTGAGTTTATTACATGCTGACTGGCAGTTCCAGAGCGCACATTTAAAGGAGTCGGGAGGGTATGCGTGGGCTAGCAGTTGGGCTTGGGGATTTTTTTAGTGAGTCAGGTAAAGGGTGATGGCTAGGAGCAGTGGCGGGTGGGCCAGGATTGGGAGAGATAATCCCAGCAGCTAGTAGCAGCAGGATAGAGAGGGTTAGCAGATGGTTAGGAAATTTATGAGGTTGACTGTTATGTATGTTAGTGGCATTAGGGGGTTTGAGGCTAAGCAAGAAGATAAAGAGTGCATGCAAGCTGTGCATAGCTGAGGACAGGAGAGAGGGGCTGATGTGACTAGTGCCCCAGTGGTTGGCACTTGAAAGATGTTCTGAAACTGAGAGCAAGGATAGCTTTGAAGTGCAAAGTATTTAGGCAGAGTTTGAGGCCTACCTGTCTCCTACCCTGTCGAACTGCATGATCAAACTGCATCATACTTCATCCAGCCATATTTAATACAGCTCATATTCGTGTGGCACACATGCTTACACTGATATTATAGTGAAAGTTTAAGGTATGACTAGGAAACAGCTGGGAGTGGCTAAACAGGTTCTAATTGACTAGCCAGCTGACTTAAGCATTGCAAACCTAATGACCAAAAGGGGGGGGGGGGTGAAATTTATTGCTCTCCTTAAATAAGGAAAGCATCTCAGCAAGGATAGGTGAAAGATGCCGTTAGGGGGAGGTGGATGGCAGAAATGACTAAAAGTAAAGTTTCATTTAGCCATAAATGAACGTACCGATGCAAACAGATGAAATGCAAAAACACAATTCACAGCAAGCAGCACAGATGATTTTATCACAGGGATGGCACTTTCTTGTTCCTAGGATAGAACAGCTAAAAAGAAACCCTGAACGCATGTGTGATCAGAGTCTAAATTGGCAACTGGGTGTTACCATACCACTTGTCAGCAGAGTCCCTACACTGGCTGATTTGACAGTATTGGGCCATATTTACCCATACAAGTGTGATAAAACAAAAATTCCACATAGGGTGTTATCTTACTAAGATGCGTGATACACTATTATTCCGCCGGAAAATGAATAGATCTAGGACTCGTTAGACAAATCAGCCTTTTCAATATGCCTGGGTTTGTACTGTGCACACAAAATGCCCTGTGGGTATACAAAGTACAGTAAAATACGCCAATGTGTGCAAAAAAGCTTCATGGTGCAAAAATGATGCACTAACCCGTGCACGTGTGGCCTTATGAGGTCATCATAGTAAGTAGTGCCCTGACAATAACGGATGGGGACTGCAGAGGAGGAAGACTGAAGTCAAATACAAGATCTAGGTATGATTCTGGTCAGGAGTGTCATTACTCCACTACGGATACATGGTAACTCATGTGGAATGATAGGTACGCTCCAAAAGTCCCATTCACTAACCTATAACATCTGTGGTATTTCTGCAATGTTAGACGTGGAAATGCTTCCAGATTTCTCTAATTAAAATGTAAGTCTAGTGAGTGCAGAACATTCAGCTGCTACATCAGAGCGTCTTGTGTTCCTCCCACTGATCAGTAAATGCAGTCACAGGCTTCTTCCCTTTACATTGAGGGCTATGGATCTCACTGTATATACCTTACAATGTGAAGGGTTTCACCATGTAATCTATGGCCTGTGTTGGGCATAACATAAATGAGACTCCTCCATACATTGCAATAAGTTACCAGTGCAATCTTAATTCAGCAATATGTATTTATTGTACCTTTTTAAATTCTGTATTGTTCTCTGGTCACACTTACACCAGGGTTTCTAATCTTGAAGTCCAGAATAATATGGCATTCTTGCTATCAAAATTGCCAGTACCCCGGCTGACCCCAATATTATATAATGTGGTCAGGAATTGTTAGTATCCCGTTTGAAAATGCGTCCAGAAGCCATGACAGTAGTGTGAACAGTTTCTTATATGGCCTCCAAAAGCTGAACTTAAAGCAGATCAGTTCTTGACCGTCTGGATGGTTCCTCTTAGGCCAAAGGCACACAATCATATTTTCAGTCCATGTGCTGCCCAAGTCGACAACCGACTAGACTCAAGCAGCACAAGGACCCATAGTAGTCAATATGCCAAATCGCACATTAATTTTTGCACCTGGATACATGAAACACGTGAAAACGTAGTGTGCACTATTCTGATTGACTTATGGGTTAGACTTGGTATTCAAGTCAATTTGATGCAAAAATGGGTAGCAGTAAACTCATTTTGAAAAAAGGCAGGAAATAAGAATCTAAGCCTGTTTTTAAGATTTTTTTTTGCAGCTGTGTAGAATGGATGACAATAAAATGAACACACTCCGCATATGGATATATTCACAAATATGCAGGAAGCCTCAATATTAGTCAACTCCTGATTATGCTAATAACTCTTCATTATGGTAGTATCACTGTAACAAATAACCCAAAAGTTGCATATATCTGCGCTCTATTTACGCTTTCCTGTGAATCATATCTTAGTACAGCTACCACAACTAAATTGTTCTAAGAGTGGAAGGAAGAAATAAAAGGGGGGGGGGGAGGGAGAGAAACCCTCATTCACACTGGTACACCCTCATTCACACCGGTACACACATCAGTGGGAAAGGAAAAACAGCATACTAAAATATGGAAGAAAACCTCTGTAGAGTTATTACTTCTCGTTAGACCTATAAAAAGAAATAGAAAGATCACTCTTAAACGGCTGTCTGAGTTTTCAATCAGTCTTCTATGTTCTGGAGGTTTCTAGAAGTGTAACCAGGGACTTCGAATACATATAAACTTTTCCCGACTACCTCTCTTCTGCCACCAACTCCTCCATAGCTCGTTAACCTGAATCCACTCCACCGTTAAGTTTTATGCCTGCATAAAATAAATGACCCTAGATATTGGAAAACCTATCATTGGCTCGTTCACTTTTCGTTATGTTTTAAATGGCGCTCATTCAGGTCACATTCGCTGTGTAAGTGAATGTGAATGACTGAACGATTCTCATTTTAACGAGCCAACGATGTATTCGCCTGCACAAAACAGGCTGCATGAAAACGAACGAGCTAGCAGCGACGTCGCTGGTTCAAACTGGAATTGGTTCGTCTAAACAGACCCATCAGGAAAGTTTTTGTAATTGCACTTGGACTTGGACATTAAAATAGACATATCTTATATATACATTTTATTTATTATACGAAAAGTTTATTAGGTGATAAACCCAAGCCTTGCACAGCGATTTCAGAAATATCAGTCTTTGAATATACAAAGTGGGTCACAAAAATGAGCCCCGCACTGTAATGAAAGCTGTCCAAAAAAAAATCTGTTGCCCATAGCAACCAATCACGTTGTCGCTTTTATTGTACCTCAGCAGTATAAGAAATGAAGCTGAGCTGTGATTGGTTACTATGGGCAACAAAAATGATGCTTCAAAATGTATTTGATTTTACAATAAAGAACACATTAACATCAACAACGTAATGGCATTAATGTTGCAGGAAGGAAAATTGAGTAGCCTGTTGGTCAGGGTATGGTGGCCAGGAACCAGGCCGAACCATCTCTCCATGCCTATCACCCCCCCCCCCCCCCCCCCCGGTAGCTGGTACCATCGGGCCCAGGGCTATGTTGAGATGAGGCTACAAATTAAATAATGATTGGTACTGCGAACATTGTAGTAACAAGTATATAAGGGGGAGGAGTAAGGGTATGAGGGGGGAGAGGGAGTAGGTTGAGGCAGTGGAACAGTTGTCAGCGGCCTGTGCTCGGATCTGGGTTCCAGAAGCTGCGTGACAATAGAAATACCACTTTAAGGTAAGAGGGTAGTGTACCTGTTTGGAGCCAGACCTTTAGGTCGGGGGAGTTCCTGAACAAGATCCAGAGAGTTTCCTTTGTCAGCAGCACCAAGGTCTTCCATGTGGCATATGTTGTCCATGATTTCCAGCCAAGAAGTCCTCGTGGGAGGCGATGGTGACCTCCAGAGTCTTGGTATATTCTGTCTTATGGCCATAAGAAAGAATCTGAAAATGCTTTTTTTTTTATTTGGAAAGGGGTCCCCTGACCATGGACAGCAGGGCCACCTCTGGCATCAAAGCCATGTTGTCTTTGTTGATTGCATCGTAGAGATTGCTGATTTCCCGCCACAGGGGTATAACCAGAGGGCAGGACCACCAGATGTGGGTGAGGTCGCCTCTCCCACCCTGGCATCTCTAGCAGGCGTCCAGGATTTGGGGGTACATTTTGGCTAACTGGGCCGGAGTTCTATACCATCTAGATAATCTTAGAGTTGGTTTCCTGAAATTTAGAGGCGGTTGCCATTGAATGAGTTAGTGTAAAGGAGTTTTTCCACGAGTCATCCTGGAAGGTTCTCCCCAGCTCTCTCTCCCAACTCGCAACAAAGCCCGGTGGGTCCTCTCGTGTCTGTTTCCAGTAGGAGGCTATAAAGAGCCGAGACTTTGACTGGGCCGGAGGTCGGGGATGTGCATAATTGTTCGAACCAGGAGAGAGGGATCTGTAGAGAAGTCAGGGGACCCAGGGACAGGACAAAATGACTTATCTGTAAATATTCGAACCACGCTCTGGTCGTCCCCCCCCCCCCCCCAAGCAACTCGCTCATTGGTCCGACCCCCGACGTCACCACGTCCCTGGCCCTAAGGGGTGTTGAGGTCCCCTCCAATAAGAGCGTAGAGCCCCTTAGAAGAGCCGGCAGTTCTGGGTTGCCCGTAACCGGGGTGAGAGGGCCGGGACGGGAGACCACACCCAGGTGTGAGGCGAACCCATTCCAGGCCTCCAGGATCCGTTTTAGTAGGGGCGAAATCAGGTGCGTTTCACCCACCCTTGATGGAGGGAGCCAGGAGGAGCCTGTTGCAAGGGCAGGAAGTTCTAAGTCTACCCAGAGTTTGGCTGGATTTTTGTGAATAATGTCGAGCATGCATCTGCATATGGACGCCTTGTAGTATGTGGAAAAGCAGGGAACGCTTACTCCTCCGTTTCCCTTCCTTCTGATAAGTGTCTTATATTTGACCCTTGGTTTGGAACCTCCCCATACAAACTCCAGAGAGTTCTTGCGGAGCCTAGTCAGGTATAGGTTCGGGATTTTTAGCGGTAGGGTTTAGAAGAGGTACAAGAGCCTAGGTAGGGCATCCATTTTTAGAGCGTTTATTCTCCCAAGCTATGAAAGGCTGAGGGGTTTCCACTTGTTGAAGTCTTTTTGGAGATTCTCAAGCATAGGCTTAAAGTTTGCTTCAAAGAGGTCTTTGGGATCCCTAGTAATAACACCTAGATATTTAATGTGTTCGTTCCTCCATTTAATGGTAGAGAATTTGCTGACAGCAGAGGCAACCTCCGGGGGAATCGAGGTGTTGAGGATTTTCGATTTGTTTGTTAATTTTGAAATTACTGACGTTACCATATCTCTCGAATTCTTTCAGGGCTATTGGGAGGGCTACCATAGGGTTTGTAATAAATATTAGGAGATCGTCCGCGAATAGGGAAAGTTTATGTTCAGCCGAGTCTAGCTGTACCCCTTGAATGTTGGGGTTGCTTCTTAGGGCGTTTGCCAGGGACTCCATGACCAGGACATAAAAAAAAAGGGGGAGAGGGGGCATCCCTGTCTTGTCCCATTCTTTATTTTAAACGATGAGGATAGGGCCCTATTTACTCTAACTCTGGCTGACGGGTCACGGTAGAGGGCCATAACCCAATCGATAAATCTGGGACCCAGCTCAATCTTCAGGGTCGCCTCCAGAAACCTCCAGTGTACCCTATCAAACGCTTTTTCTGCGTCTGCTGACCTTAAGCACAGGGGAGCTTCCGAGAGGCGAGCCCGCGAGATCAGGGAGATTGTTGTGATAGTATTGTCCCTTGCCTCACAGCCCGGGAGAAAACCAGACTCCTCACGGTTGATTAAGGGAGGAATGAGGGGCCTCAGGCGTGAAGCTAAAATTTTGGAGAACATTTTGGTGTCAATGTTTAATAGAGATATAGGGTGGTAATTGGAACAGAGCATGTGGTCCTTCCCCTGTTTTGGAATGATTGTGATTATTGATTGCAGGGCCTGAGGTGGGAGGGAGCACATGCCAGAGATGGAGTTGAAAGCCTCCGCTAATGAGGGGCTTATGAGGTCCGCAAACGCCTTATAGAAACGGGGGGTCAACCCATCCGGGCCAGGGCTCTTCCCCAGTTTAAGGTTTTGGATTGCCTTTTATATCTCCCTCTTTTATCTCTTCCTCTGATATTCTCTAAACCAGATTCTATCTCCTCTGTGATAGTTCCTGGGGCGAACCTGTCCAGGTAGTCGTCCATTGCCTGAGTCTGTGCACCTTCCCTGTCTCCCTGTAGGTTATACAGTTTCTGATAGTATTGCTTAAAGCATTCCAGAATATCACTTTTGGCGTGGATTATTCCCTTAAAGCGGGAGTTAAGAGAAGGTATGTATGGGGTGGATGTCCTAAGATTGAGAGCCCTGGCCAACATTCGCCCACATTTGTTTTCCTGATCGTAAAAGCTGCAACGCCATCTGTCCTTAGCGCAGAGTTATTGTTGGTCTAGGATAGAGAGAACTTTGTTCCTAGTGTCTGAGATATCTGCTCTGTGTGCTTCGGAGGGTGAGTTCTTATTGGCTGTTTCTAAAGTACCCAGTCTGGACAGTAAGTTTTTTTTTTTTTAACCCTTGTACCTGTTCTCGCTTCAACCGCGCGCCATGGGAGATGAAGATTCCTCTTATAAGACATTTTAGGGCCTCCCACTGGATGGGTCGGGACGTAGAGTCGTGTAGATGGTCCGCCATGAAATTCTGGATCGTTTGTTTAACCTCAACTAAGCAGAGCGGGTCTTCAAGGAGGTTGTCGTTGAGGCGCCACAATTGGCTTCCCCTCCTATTCGTGAGGCCCCGTAGTGACCCCAGGATCGGAGCGTGGTCGGACCAGAGGAAAATCCCAATTGTGCTAGAAGGGGATAGATCTAGAAGGTCATGAGAAATGAACACGTAGTCTAAGCGATTGTAGCTGTTATCAGCTAATGAGTGGAAGCTAAAGTCTTTAGTTTTAGGGTTTAAGAGCCTCCAGAGGTCAGCTAACTTTAGGGAGACTAGGGCTCTTTTGAATTTTCTAAGCTCAGAAAAGGAAACCCCGGACTTACCCACTGCAGAGTCCAGGGCGGGGTCAAGGCAGAGGTTGAAGTCCCCTCCCAAGATTATCCAAGATCCAGCAGCGAAGGTCGAGAGGGCTTCCAAAGTCCGGAGACCAAAGGGAACCTGACCCTGGTTAGGAAAATAAACATTTGCAATGGTTAAGACCTAGGTGCCGACAGATTTTGAGAAACACATCGCCCATCTGGGTCTATCTTGGAGGCGGTGACCTGGTGGGGAAGGTTTTTGTGTGTTGCTATTGAGGTGCCACATATTTTCTTTAAGTGGGAGCTATGAAACCAGGTTGAATAAAATTTAGACTTAGTTAGCGATGTTCAGGGTGAAATGGGTTTCCTGGAGGAGAGCGATTATGACTCTATTCTTGTGGAGATGTCTTAAGTATCTGGCCCTTTTTTGGAGGATTTGTTTAGGCCTCTAACGTTGGTACAGAACGTTAAGCTATCCATTGTCATTCTTCGGGGGTGGAGCACTGGTCGCTGACAACCTAGGGAAGGACTGGGTGGGAAAGAAGGGGGGGTACAAATACAAAAACTATACATCCGGGTGGAATCGGAACTTGGCAGGCCATCCCCAATCGTCGTCAGGTATTGCACCACACGAAGTGTCGTCTGGCCTGGTGGAGGCAGTAGTTGGCAGCAGCGGAACAAGGTGCCCCTGGCCGTCACTCGTATAAATCAATGTCCACCTAACAAGAAGGGGGGGGACCTAGGTGGGAACCAGGTTGCTTAGTAACAGAAGAGATACATTTCAAGAAGCAGGGCGAATCGCAGTTAAAAAAAAAAATCGGTAAGACAGGTGGTTTAGGTTTACATATGAAAGTATATAGCTCGCGGATGTTAGTTAGCTGTGAGTGTTAGCAGGAGAGACTAAGAATAGTAGGCGAGAAAGACACGAGATACAGAAGAGGGCGGGGGGGAGAGCCCCCAAACCCCCGACCCGTCTGCGGCGGAGAAACTCTGCCGAGCGTCCAATGTGTGGCATCAAATGCTCCCTTTGGGTCTCAGAGGGCCCTTATGTGGAGGGGATGTGGGGTCTTCATCTTGGTGGAGCTCTGGGTTTACGGTCGTTCCGTTTGCGCGTTGAGCCGACGGTGTGCCAGGTCTTCGGTATTGGTTGGGCTGGCAGAAATGGCGGAGCCGGCCACTCTGGTGGAGAAATGTTCGGGAGTTCCAAGGTTCCCAGAAAGTTAAGGAGGTCCCCCAGGGAGCGAAAGGTGGCAGATTTGCCGTTTTTCCAAGCCACCAACTGGAATGGGTAGCCCCATCTGTATGGGATGTCCTTCCTTCTCAGGGCCTCCAGTACTGGTCTCAGTGCTTTCCTTAGTTGTAGAGTTCTCCTTGCTAGGTCCGGTAGTAGCAGGATGGGGCGATCTTGGTAGGATAGGTTTCCCGTTTCTCTGGCTCGTTTTAGTATGTCCTCATCTTTATAAAAATGGATACAGCAAATGTGGTCTCGGGGGCGTCTTGGGTCGAGCTTTTTGGGGCCGAGAGATCTGTGAATACGATCGATTTCTATAGGTTTATCGTGAGGTCCTTTGGATGAGGGAGCTGAAGAAATCTTGGGCCCACTGCTCTAGCTGCGCATTAGTGATGTCTTCTGAGAGTCCTCTCACGCGGATATTATTTCTTCTATGTCTGTTTTCTAAGTCGTCAATGTGCGCGAGGATGCTGGAGATCTGAGTGAAGTGTGACATGTTGACTTGTCTATGGGCTTCGAGCGCTGAGTTAGTTTGTTATTGGGCTGCTTCTATGGCTTGTACTCTATGTCCGATTTGTTTTAAATCTTTCTGTATCTGGAATGCCAGGAGGGTGAGCTGCTGTTCCCCTCTTTACGGTGGAGACTTGTGCATGGTGTGGCGTGAGGCGTAAGGTGGGGACCTCTGGGGGCACTATTGTCGTCAGTGATCTGCTGGGAGTTGAGGGTGAGTAGATCTTCCTTTCCCTGGGGCTCCACTAGCTCCACGTGGGTAGGGGGGGCTCTGAAGCAGCCATCTTGTGGGTAGTAACCCTGCCCAGCAGGCTAGATATATCTACCATCCAGGGTCCCTGTTCTGCCCTGCTCTCCTCCATCACTTCCCCCCCCCCTTCCTCCTGTGTCAAACACCCTATAGCCCACAGGGCTCTGTCGGCCGGAGAGTCCGGGGTCCCGCAGGTGGGGAGTTCACGCTCCTCTGGCGTCTGCCCGTCTCCCCAGTCTTGTCCTGAGCTGCTTCTTTCCTCTTCTTCTCTCTCCCCTCGTGCTGCTCCAACGGCTGCAGCGACTCCTGTCTCGCTGTGCTGGGCAGACTGTTTTACCGCCGGTGGGGGTGCAGGCGCAGCTTCTCGCCATCCTCCCGCCATGTCTGCCTCTCCTCCGTCCGTGATAGTTGCTGGGCTAAAGAAGCGGTTTATGCCGGCCGGGTCTCTCTCCGCTGGTGACTGAGTGCGAGGCTGTATTCTTCTCTTTACCATCCCATCGGGTGAGTGTGGGGTACCTGCTTCACTATTTTTTGCCTGCTCTTTCAGACGGTACGGGAGCTAGTCCTTAATGCGGCTTATCCCGCTATTGGCAAGCCATGGTGAGTACTTGATTTTGAATTACGCCAGTATTTGTCACCTGGTGCGGAAGTGCAAAATTTCACTAAAATCAGACCAGAACTGCGGAATTGTATATAACACAAATAGACAGACATATTTTGCGTTTTATGAGGTCACTTCATATTGTGCAGTGGAGCAAAAAAAACTTGACTTGGAAAACCTTTTACATACTATTGCTGTCTGTCCACGGGCGTAGCGTTATCCCGCGGCAGATCGCCGCCGCTGGGGAGCAGGAGACAGCTGACTGTTCCCCGCACTGAGCCTATCTGACAGGCTCACTGTGGAGAATCGCGGCAAATCGCAGCATGCTATTTGAATACCACAAGCGGAGAATCGATATGGGAAGCTTCAGACTGAGTTGTTTGCTGGCGATTTAAATGCATCTGGTACCTAGACAAACACTTAAGTATAAATGATGCCAACAAAATATCCAAACAAACTCACAAGAAAACCACTATTGTTGAATTAGTGGGAAAAACTATTCCTCATTATCTCCATACCCGAAAATAAGTTCTGGGTTCTAATATGATATGAGTAAGGATTTTACCAGAGTATAAAGCATCTTTCTGAGCGCCGGATAATATAATACTACCACTCATAGTACTCAACACTAATACCACTAGTCCAGGTACAGTATAATCCTGGTCCAACGCGTTTCTCTAGAGGTCATAGATAATCAGAGACCTCGATAGCCCTCAAAGATAATCTTCAAATATTATTTGGTAAGTTGGTCGGTATGTACAGTGACAAATTTCTACCCCCAGGGCAGGTATCCTTTCAAATATACATTCTTCCCAAGATGGTTTACAGAGCTATGCAGAAACACTAATATCAGCTATTCTGCATGGACTTACAGATCATAGTTTCGAGTGTTGACAATATGACTCAAACTGTGAGCATATATGTTGATGAAATACTTAAACCATTTGTCACGGCATTACCATCGCACATTTGTGACATGTCTGATACACTCAGGCAATTAGAGGGTATCTCGGTTGAACCCAACACACTCTTGGCCACGATGGATGTGGAACCTTACAAAGCTCCATACCCCATGCAGGAGGACAGCACTTCCTACAACAGAGGGACCCTCTATCTGAGATTAACTTGTGAGTTATTAGGATTCATTCTTGTGCACAATTATTTCATATGCGGTACCCAGAAAGGTGCTTTATACTCTAGTAAAATCCTGCTATATCCCATCAGAACCCAGAATTTGTTAAGGTATAGACAATGAGGAATAGTTTATCCCCCTAATTCAACCAGTGGTTTTTCTAATGAGTTTATTTGGATATTTACATTTTGTTAGTATCATTCATAACTTAGGTGTTCGTCTAGGTACCTGATTTTTGTTTTAAATAAAGCATTTATTTAATAAAAAATTTAGCTAGTCTGTGAAGGGCAATTCATATTGTGAGTGCAATAAATTAAATTTGTACTGTACATTTTGTTCTTGGATTGTTTCCCCAGGTCAAGCTTGTGGTATTTAATTCATAGCATATCTTTTATACGCCATGCATCAAATATTCATGAGACAGGTGCTAATCTCGGCTGCTTCAGGTTACTGTGGTGATATTGTCATCAGTAAATCTATGACAGTATTATTGGTTACGTTGATAAAAGACTGCAGTAATGTTTTTTAGATCAAAGCCATTTGGTTAAAGATCACAGTAACGTTTTTTAGATCAAAGCCCTTATATAATGTGCTGTCACAAGTCCCAATGGGGTTGCGTCAGTCGTAAGACGTCGAAGCATACATTCTGTCTTGGCTCTCTAGTGTAAAAGTAGTGCCGTAAATAAGTTGTTCACTAGCGGTTGGGGAATTTGAAATGCTGCTTCATGTTTTTAAAATAGTTCTTATTTATGAGTGTAATAATCTTATTTATGAGGAGGCCTGCTTCATGATGTGCAGGAGAACATGTTAATGTAAGCGGTTTGCTAGGACCCGGCACAAGGCCACTTACATTTTAGCATCATTTATAAGCCAAAACCAGGTATAAAACCTAAAGAGAGAAAGCCTAACGGAAAGATTTGTACCCCTTCCGTGTTTACAACCCTCTTCTGGGTTTGAGTCCTGTTAAGCTGCCTTATTCCTTTTTTTATATCCAGTAAGTGTTAGACTACCAGTGCGCTTGATCGGCTTTTTGTTTGGCCAGAGCTGATCACATTTTCACTGGCCAATCAGAGAGCAGTTAAGTGTGCATTAGGTAGTTATAAATTGGTGGCCGTCTTGGACTGCCCAAAACTGGATCCGGAACTGGTGGATTGGAAGAACGGTAAAGAGCAACAATTGCAGGTGATATACCCCTCTCTTCACTGGTCCCTGAACAGTTTTGTCCCATAACCAGAGGGTTTTTTAATTGACTGATTGTAAGACAGTGTATCAAAGCTGCATTGATACTGTGGTGATAACACCATACGGATAAATAAAAAGCAGCCAGGAAGTGGTAAGAGTTCCATGGTTAAAGTGCTGTGTGTTAATGTGCCAATACTTTAAATGGCTATCAAACAAGTGCTCACTTAGTGGAAAGCTGTTGCTTTTGACTACCCTGTGGCCAAGCCTTCATGTGGTTTACACATGAGCAGAATGCCGCAGTTGAACAGCTCTGGCGGCTGCTTATCACCAGGAAGAACAAAAGGATAGGGTGTTGAAATTCAGTAAGCTCTATTCTTTTCCCCAACGTCTGTCGGGAAAGTCGTGCCTCCTCCAAACACATCAGAGTTGGCCAGTCCTACTGAGATCAGCATGGTCATTCTACTTTTGTTATACGGGGACATAGTTTTTCTGAACTTCAGTATGGCAACCCTTTTATATACCTTGGCATATGGAAGTCAAAAAGGGGCTCCCTGTTCATGATACAGCCTCTTAGCCAAGTTTGGCCTTGGTTGTCCAGTTATTTGAATGGCTGGAATGTAAAACGAAAGAACATGCAAGTAGAGGGAAAATTAAGATGAACTTGGGCAATATCAGTTGCTCGCTGATTCAGTTTTCAGTTTGAAACGAGGTGGTTGTGTGAGATAACCCCGTTAAGTGTAGAAACACAGCATAGCTAATTTTTTCCCATGTATATTACAGAATTCCAAGACTGTTCCCATTTTACTCGATTTGTTTCGCCCTGTGTACTAAGTCAATTCGGGGAGCCTGAGCTAAGGTGCCGGCATGCTGCCCATTATCAGTTGATCGCCAGGTGTTGCAGCAATTGGCCTGGCCCTTGATCTGTAGATTTCTGTATTTTTGAACATAAGTGGAGAACCTCTGTAAAGGGATTTCTAATTTCGACAGACCTATATTAGATTTCAGGACTCGTTGCCAGTAGTTGATCACTGGGGGGAAGCCAGCAGCTTTGCTTTTATCAGTGTACGCTTGTTTTTCGTACAGCAGAACTTCTGGGAAAACAAAGCATCAGAGGAGGACTAGTAAAATCTGCTTGCGTCCGTTATTTGTACACATACACTCCTCCAGAGTTTAGAACCGTGAGCTTCATTCAGTACAGCTTTCGTCTATTGAGGGTAGTCCTAACTTGGGATCTTCTCTTTTAGCTCTGCTTTTCTCATTTAGGCTTTTTCTGTCAATTCCAAATGTATGAACATATTTCTGCCATGCTAGGGTGGCTTTAAATCTGCGGCGTGGGTTCTGTTTTTTGCCTACTCCATTCAGGTCTCAGATCTCAAAGTATCTGGATGGTAATGCCACTCAGGATTTCAGGATACAATACAGCAGATGGGGTAACCAAAATTAATAATAATCCTTGATGAACACCGTAATGGAGATGATGGCTTAGCAATAATGGTTATGCAATAAAACTTCTTATTTAAAATCACCTGTTGCTAACTATGACCCAATAGATCCTGAGGATACTTTGTGCACAACAGAAAATAATTCCAGAGGAACAGTGTTAATACATATATATATAGTATAATAAATATAATATCTGCACCATTTCACACTATGGAAAATATGGCACAGTGACACAGCTTTCCCTTAGTGGGGAATACTTCAATACAGTATTTTAGAAAACCGTTTACAACCCAGGTTAAAGCATCAAAAACTTGCACAATGTTGGTGTCCACAATAAAAGCCCGGTCCCCTATAACAGACTTGCTAACACGCAATCCTTTCTGCAATGCGCATAGCTATCGTTGTATTGAGGCTAGCCACACTTATTGTTGCACGTGGGAGTAGTCACTTTGTGTCACAGGCTAGTTCAGGGTCAGGAGCGCTCCTCCACCATGATTGCCATACATCTTTGTCGCTGTCCAACTGGGCTGGTAAACACAAACTTTTTGCTCCAGTCACTGCCCTTTCTCAGCATCTCCAGCAGCTTTACATCTCGCTCAGGCCTAACTTCAGCAGCTGCTCCAGCTCACTTTGCTCAACACGGTCTCTCCACTGGGACTCTGTACAAAAAGATCTAGAAAGTTGCTACTAAGCATGATCAGTTTTAATGTGTTAAAATTTTATGCAAGTTTTGGTAAAAGTGACCGTCAATCTCCATGGTGACTTTTAAACGCTTTAGTGCAGCTCCTTACATGCGAGGAAAGAGGATAGTCAAGCTGTGGCTGCAGAGCTATGCAGCTAGCCTCTCTGATTTGATGCAGTCAAGTCCTCTTTTACAGGTGCGAATGGCCTTTACTTTTATATAGTTATCTGCTCTCTGGAAAATGTAAAAAAAATCTCAAAACCCCCCCTTTAATGGTAACAGTCTGCAGAAATGTCTCCAGGGCACAACGTAGTTTAAATAATATATTTCTGCTTATATTCCTAAGGCTGCCTTCACACTGGTATCAAAATTGTGTAAGATTTGTGCATTGAGATCCAAAATATGAACCCCATTCTTTTGTATGGGGTCATACACATAAGGGGTGTTTTCCTGCACGGCACCACGGGAAACACATTGCAGCATGTTCTCGCATCACAGCGCCCATTGTCTTCAATGGGACCAGTGGCAGCATTGCTGGCCCATTAAAAGGAATGGGAGAACTCTGCATCCCTCTACTGCAGCTTTAACATTTGCATCGGAGGATCCTTGCATCATGTAAGTGATGCAAAGCTGTTTTCACATGAAAATGCCTTGCATTCACGGGGCTTTCAAATGGTGGTCCAGATATGGGGTGGGATTCACGGCAGCATATCGCACTCGCCCCTGTGAAGTTAGCCTAAGTATAAAAGGTTTCTATATATATCGCTATTACCAATGAGTGACATGAAATGTCTATAGCTTTGATACAGTCTGTTTACCGCTCTATGTTCCTGCGATCAATACAAGCCGCACGTTGTACGGGATAGGATTAGGTGCCATCAAATATTCATTAGGCTCCTTTTAAGAGGAATGTTTCCATCAGTGATCAGCTCCACAGGGTGCCTGCATAATGCAAGAAAATCCAGGCTGCATCCCGCCCCGTACTGAACATTACCAGCCACTACTGGCATTGCATGTAGAAATGTTGCTCACGTGCAGTGGAAGCAGCATCATTGTGTTATGCAGATAATCCATATGCCATATAGCATCTTGTTGTAGGCAAAGCTATACCGCTAATGCAACCATCAAAACATTTATACATCGGAGGGTTCCTCTTTAAAAATCGTACGTTCAGATTATTTCTATGAGCTAAAAAGCTGTACCACCGTAATCCTCCTAAAATCAGAGGTGGAACATGTGAGTCTCTTCAAATGGAAAACTGTCATCCAGGCATTAATAGATCTGGCATTAATGCACTGAAGAATATGTACTTATGAAGCTGCACTAATTAGGCTGGCTGCACAGCAGAGCTGGATTCTGCATGCAGGAGCCCGTAGCGAAATCCGGCTCTGACCCCGGCCAACAACCTCACGTGCCGGTCGTCTTACCCTTTACTAATTATCTGTACTGTGGATGGTGCCGGTGGCGAGCTGTCAGACCTGCACAGCAAAGGTCCCCCCCCCAAAAAAAGTGTTTAATAGTGCCACAGGTTGGACGGCTTCCGTTGACTTCAATCACCTCAACTGCGATTTCCGCTCGCGTGCAGGAAGAACAACTTCCCACAGCATGTTATGAACAGTATTTGCTACGAATCCATGGTGTGGACGCCCACCATGCATTCGGCAATACAAATCTAATCTTGCGCAGCTGGACTTGATCCCAGTGTTTTGTTTAAGCATTTTCACAATACTTTTTTTTTTTTTAAGAAAAGTGCTATAGTCAGGTGTGACCTGTTGCTTTAAAGCACAAGGGTTGAATCTGGTACGTGCAGCAGAGGGAGATAAGTCAGAGTACCACTTGAATGGTGGCATCAGTAGCAATGATTCTATTTCACAGGAGCTTGTTGTAAAATGTCTGTAGTATGGATCTACAACATAGACCCTTTTCAGACGAAATGATCAGCATGCCGTCGGGGTTTCATCTGTTGGCTGCCATTGGCATTATTTTCTACTGGATAATAATGGGTCCATTTGGTGCCCACAAGTAGATAATAAATTCAAAAACAGTGACAAAAAACTGATGCAGTGCAAGTCTATTTTATTCACTCTGCATAGACTTCAGTGGTGTATTCCATCCGTAAAATGGATTAAGCTGCGTTTTCCAAATATGTACATGTTTTATACTCCCATGTAAATAAATTTCTATATTTTCTTTAGCTCCATATTACGGTCTGCAAAACCCAAGTTAATAAAAACCTGTTGGCTCCAATGGACATCGTAAACTTGGTTTGTGGACTCGTAGAACAGGGGCTTCTGAGTCTCCTCAGTCCCTTGCTGTTCATCCGGAAAGCTGCAACTCAGAACGTGCAGCAGTTGCTCTTCGCACGAAGAGGACAGTATGTGCCCGTGTAAGGGGGCGGTTTATATAAAGCAGGCTCTTCATTAGACCGGGAAGTAATGGCCCTCTTCATTATTTTACTATGTTAAACTGCACATGGTCTGACCCCTGGTGGGCAGAACTGACATGGCACCATTGCTTGCTGTGATTTGTATTATGATCTGTGATTGGTCAGGAGAATTGTGGGAACTCATGCATGCAGTGGGAGGGACTTGCGATATATACCTCCGAAGCACCACCTATTGGATGCAGCATTCCTCCAAATCAATGTTCAGCCCATTATACAAGTTTTCAATTCCCAAGGGTCTGACATTGATGTGCAGGAATATTGTCATCCAATAGGTGGCGCTGCAGAGGTATTGATCATTCTTCCTTTCTTGCGTATATATCCCAGTGGAGCATGAATGGCCTTATAAGTCTCCTCGCCTTCTAAGTGCTCTCCTTAAGGAGGGATGATGCCCCCTCCCCCCCGACTGCCCTTGTTTTAGTAGAAACTGCTTTTGACTGGTTCCCTTGGGTCCCCCCCACATGCACTGTTGGTCGCCCACTTGCATCCACAGTGTACATAATGCAGCTCACATACTGGACGCTTCTGTGGCGGCTACATACTTTATTGTAGGTGTCACTGGCTGCAAGCTAGATGATCGACGACAAGGAATTCTCGATCTTCCCGAAACATTGTCTAATATCTCTTCATCAATCAGTCTATGTATGTGTGTGTGTATATGTGTGTATATATATATTCTCCATGTATATTTGTCAGCTTTTTTTTTAAAGCAAAAATGGCAGAATTCTGCTGAACAGTAATACATTAGCTTTATCCCAATACATAATACATGGCTGGGATGTCCTTGGCTTTATGAGCAGACAGCAGAAAAACAAGCTGTCAAAACTGCTAAAATATTCTGTCAGTGCCAATGAATAACCAAAGATAAGTACAATCCCTGACAGGAAGGATGAAGTTTGCTGCTATCAAGCCTGCAATAATGCCCTGGAACTCGGTGACACTTCTAGACCAGGAACTGTCATTTTTACTGTACCGTTTACATGTCTTGTTTCTCCAAGAACTGGCCGATTAATGCAGAAATTTCTTATTACGTAGAAGGAATTAATACGATCATCAGAGAACATGTATGGTCCGGTGAGTCTATACAAGGACTTGCTGTACTGTACACTTATAGTATATCTGTGGTAGTTCATGTTAAAGGGGATGTCCTCTTATGAACTATCCATGATCAATCATTAAGATCATCAATAGGTAATCGATGGGGTTCTGCCAGTAGGGACCTTTGGTGATCAGCTATTGTACAGGCCGCTGTCGGTATTGCAGACACTGTTCCTGTCTAATACAATGGGTGCTATACCTGCAATACCATACCTTCCAACTTTTTGGACTGTCAAAAGAACATTTACGCTGGGTCTAAGCTTAGGCTGATTTGCAGCGGAATGTCTGCAGTGGACATATATGCAAATAAGGAAGATGGAACAATACCTCTGCAGTGCCACCTATTGGATGGCAGCATAATACCATTCCCGACTGCAGTGGTGCGGGTCTTATCTCGTATTATTTTGCAGAGTTCACCCACTCATTAAGAGGTAAATTCCGCAGCTGAAACGGTTATAAAAATTGACATGCTGTGGAATTAAATTCCGCACCACATGTCCATTTTTGCGCGGGTTTTGTACAGATTTCCATGCTGTTCTCTAAATACATTCCCTTTGTTCTGCCACGGGGCTGACAGCTGAGACCATGTAATCAGCGCTCCCCAGGCAGACCACAGTATGTGGTCCTTATTAGCTGTTCTTCCAAACAATGGATTTCATGCATAACTGAAATCAGTCGTTCAGCAGAAAAGTGAAAGCTGGGCACATTTACACGCAATTATTATCACGCAAAAGATTGCTTTTGAGCGAATTGTGAGCGATAATCATTGGGCATAAGGAACCGTACAGATAGCTTATGAAGCAATGTGATAAGTTCATGCAAATCTATTTCCAAGGTCCAAGAAAGACATGTAAGGGCCATAGCAAGACAGGGCCAAAAATAGGGACTGGCCTTCGAAAAGAGGGAGGTATACAATACCAGTCTGAGCCAATGTCAAGTGTGTAAAAATATGTGCTGCTGGCTTCATCCACACTGACCGTGGCCAGAAAACAGCTCATCCCCTGCAGGGTAGGTTATCAAAAGTTGATCAGCAGCAGTGGTGTGCCACTAATGTAGGCTGATCACATGATGGCCTTTAACTGAATGGCCCCACCAGTGTCTTCCGCTGGAAGAAAATAGTGCTGACAACATTGCAGTGGCCCAGTTTGGTACTGCAAGCACAGCTCCCATTAAACTGAATGCAATACCAACCTGAACCGATGCACTACAGACAGCATAGTCTATTTCCTGTGCTGCCCAATGCTCGGAAATCATAGTCAAATTACTTTAGTTCTGAAGATATTGTGGATGGTATTGATGCCAATGCGCTAACAGCAGAAAGACAATTGCGGAGGCATGGAGATGAGTAGAACGGCATGACTATTTTTGCTCATATGGGCAAATGTTGGTTAGAAGTGGAGCTTGTTTTTAAATAGTATGTCTACCAGTGAACACTGTACTAGTAGAAGTAGATATAATCTACAGAAATAGGTGAGCAATTTTTTACATGCATTACTTTTATTGGCCTGATCCAAAATTGCAACCTGCGTTGCAGTGCAGAACTGCACTCTGTTCTTCAGCCTGCTATTGGAAAGGTGCCGTTCTCACTTGCATTGTGGTTTCGGTCAAATCTGGCGGAATCTGCATTTGTTCCTTTTAAAAGCAGTCTTTGTTGCTTATGAGTAGAGCCTAATTGTTGGGGTCTCCAAGAGCTGTCTAGGAGTCGGCACATATCCTACATGATACAGTATCGGTGCCAAATGACATGATGCGCCTGGAGGCGCACGTGCAGAATTCTTTATCGTGCAGCTGGAGGAACGTCTTCACAGTTGTGAAGCTGTTAGGCTGCCTGTTTCAGCAGCCTTGAATGTGTTTCGGTGGGGTCTATAAGTCAGCCCTGTGATTACATGGGTGCTGGTTATACTCATCGTATATTGGTCAGTGTGCTGTGAGTTAGGTGTACTGTTACTCTTAGAATCTTGTTTGTTTTTGGATGTGGTGGCTCTTTAGTTTTGCACTTTATCTTCTATTATGGTTCCCCTGGGTATCTGTTTTGTTCTTCTCTCACTTTGGATCTTTTTGTTTTCTGTGGAGTCATCCTTTTCGGGGTGGGTGCTCAGTTTAGATGCTGGTCCAGTCGGGGTTGCTCAAGGGAAGCTAAGTATTTGGTTATTTACCCCTGTTAGGGAGTAATTTCCTTTGCCTAACTACAAGTTCTCGTACACACATCTCCCAGTCTGCTCTGGGGTATTACAGCACGTGTCCACATTGTCATTTGCCATGTGTCCAAAGAACAAAAACTTAATTTTGTTCTTGTTTGACATTATTTCTTGATCTGTTCTTAAAAACCTCATGTGAACACATGCTTAGTAGTACTCTGCTCTGGAATCTAGCTCCCCCGGCTTTGCCACCGTTGACAGACCTGAACAGACATTTTGATGAAGTTCACACAAAATAATTTAGATGCCGTTGAAATCTTTGCCATTGTGTGTTTGCTGGAAATTGGTATGATTTTCAAATTGATCACTAATGGCCATGTGGTTTTACAGGTACATAGTTTTACTTATAAAATCACATGGCCATTTAACGGTCAATTTAAAAACCACCTTGATTTGTAGTAAAACCGTATGTTGCTACTTTTTTTTTCTTGTTTTGTCACGTCCTTACTGAGGTTGCTACGTGTGAACTCAACCTTTTTAGGAGTCTAGGTAAATTTTAATGCTTCGGAACGGTCAGATTACAACTTGCATTGTCCAGCAAAGGCTGTCCATAAAGGGCCATTTACATGGGACGATTATCGTGCAAAATTTGTTTACGTGTACGAAAATGTCGATAGTCTATAAATGCAAAAACATGCAGTATTCGTTTACTTCAATTTATCGCTGACTTTCAAACAGCATAAATATCCCTGGATCGCTGCGTGTAAATGCTCAGTGCTTCTCACATAATGTGTAGCACTGAGCAAGAAGCCACCAATTCAGTGGTGTTCTGTCTAAATGCTCTGCATGAGCGCTCACGACCTTAGCGGTGACGTCAGCGCTTGTGTGGTCAGTTAGCCAATAGTCATCCCTTATAAACCCAGCATTACAGAATTAAACACACCAAAGCAAGTTTCTTGCAGACCTTGTACTGGCTATGTACTCTGCGGTTTAATTTCCAGCTGCAACATGGGATTAGAACATAAGTATGATGCACAAGGTTGCTGAATGTTACACATAATCACTCTTCAGAAACATGGTCAAAAATTAAGATGTAGAGGTAGTGTAAAGTTCGAGTGAATGCTTAGTGTCCCGCCAGCTATAAGATAACTATTCCAACACAGATGTTTGTAATATCTTTTAAAATCCTATTAAGGTAACTTGCTTTTCAGACCAGATGCTGTCTGCACTGCGGGTTATGATGCACTTAAATAGTAGGCTACATAATGTACCGCACTACCTCCTAGACTGCAGTCTTCAGTGTGGGAGCCAGCGCGCTGTGATCTTATGGTCTTCCTCCTACTGTCTAGTTATGTGCAGCGTGGATTGTGACCATTCCTTGTTGCGGGTGAAAAGCAAAATACCCTAATACAATGAATTGGGGGGGGGGGGGGGACTAAATTGGAACCTTTTGCACAAAAGTCGTTTTTCTTTTATTGCTGGATCCACACTTGAGGCCCCTCTCACACGAGTGAATATTAATCTCCCATACACCTTAACTGTAACCCTCACACACAGCGCCGTAAATACACGCGCAAGAAAAAAATCGTGACATGCACTGGCTTATCGCGTATTATGCACACATACACGCTAACTTAGTGTATGGGGATTGCCAGCACGCAGCTCATTACACCCATGTAAGAGGCCTTAGTTTGTACATTGGGAAACTTTGCCCATGTGTTGCTGCCTGACTTCCTTTGCAAACAGCAATTTTGTAAATAGCGTAGAGCATCTGCAAGGTGTCTCTCCAGTGTGTTCATCTATAGAAGGACTTTGTGGAAATAGGGGGGAGGGGGGGGGGGAGGGGTGGCTGTCTTTAATGCTGACGACCAACATAATCCCAGTGGTTCATCCATTGACAGAAGACAGGTGTTGCAAACACAGCCAAAGCAAATTGATCTCTGTGGCCGCTCGCCTGCATTATGCAATTCCCTAATACACAAGCGCAGGTGAAAATCTGCACTAAATGAAGAAAAAAAAAAACTGCTAAAGCAGTATAATGTGTGAGCATCGTGGATATTAAATCTGCTGTATAAGTGAACGAATAACCTAGTAGAGGGATGAAGGCTTCAATCCCCTAAGTACACATAAAGGGTTAATTATAAGCATAAATATGTGCCTGTATTAATATTTACTAAGTGTAGAAAATCTAAAATCGCAACGCTTTTACCCAGAATCCTATTGCACAGCCTGTACCGTACATCAGAGCCGTTAATACTCGTGTACTGCGGTGTACTACCAGTGTACTGCACCGTAGTGCCCGTGTAGCATGTTACTGAGATATCATCCTTTACAAAGAATGCTTCTAGGGCAGAATGCTTTACAGGCATGTTCCATTGCAGAGCTGGAGGCAAGGGAAGTAATGGTAAAGTCCCATAGAAGTCTATAGGTACCATATAAATAGGTGGCATATAACACAAGTGGTGATTGGTTTCTACCTATCTAGAGCTGACCATAAACTTAAAGATATCAGGACATTTTTTCAAAAAAGAGGTATTTACAAAAAGATAATTACAGATGCAGCGAATATTAGCTTGACACTTAACACATAATAATCTTACTACTTGATGTAAATCGAGTTGCCATTTAATGATGGCTACATTTGTAACAATGCATAAGATTTTCTCTGCAGAACATCATTAGAAGTACAGGAAATACTGTATCTTAGCATTGCCCCTTGGATTATATGGATCAAAAGGGGCTAAAACTTTCAAAAGTAACAATAAGCCTTCCAACTGATTTGTCCGATTTCCTTAAGTTGAAGTTGATGGATGCCATAACACAATAATCATTTTTTAAAAAAAACGCTCTGTAAACTGTAATCTTGGTTGCCACTTTAAAAGGGGTTACCTGGTTTAGGAAACCCATTTTCAAATATCCTATGAGGGTGATTTTAATATAATGGATACGAGGGTACCTCGAGATCTTTCAATAAAATGAGTGGCTACATGGATGTGTATTACATGGACAGCCCATTGATTTCATTGGGTGCCATGTAATGCTAATTTTCTGGTACTGTTGTATATGAATCAATTACTTGTGACCAGGTCCCCCCTGTAGATTGCAACAGATTACCTTGGGTCCAGCAGTACAACTTTCTGCTTTTAGCTGCCTCCTGTAAAAAGACCCCTCTAAAAAGGCGGATAATAAAAAGGGATAGCTTGATTATCCCTTTAAGTACTGGATGGCCTTTTTTATGAGAGCATTTCACTTTTTACCTGTGCTTCCTTCATTAAAGGGGTTATCCAACCTTGCAAAAATCAATTGTGTAGCCTCAGGATAGGCTAACAGTGGGGAACCACACCGATAATATATTGATGGGCTGTCCTGAGGATAGGCCATCAATTTGACAAGGTTGGATAACCTTTTATATATGCTCCTCTGCTTTTTTTTCTGCAGTACTTATACCGCCTTCCTCATGAGACTGATATCTGAAGTTCAGTGCACTTAGATTTTCCTCTCATGCACTTATCTCCATTATCATTGTGCTCTCACTAAGGTTCATGCAGTGATTGACATTTGAACAAGGCTTGCTGTACGGTGCTCTTCCTTGTAACATGGATAATAAAGGAAAAATGTCATCTGCTCAGGGTTCCATTAATTTGCTGTAGACACGTTGGGGTTTTGTAGCCAATAAAATCCTGATGTGCTGTCAGTCTCCTAACGAAGATTGAGGGAAAGTTAAACTGCTTGGCAGTATGTGTGCTAGACCAGGTTCTTACCTGCATTCTTCAGCAGAGTAGTGAAAGATACACGAAAATGTGTTTTGGGTTGTGTTTTTTTAACTTTTTAATCTTCCATTGTTGTACATTTCTCAATAATGTTAAACAAGGGGCCCACACACGATGAAAGCTGCCCAAACTTTCCCAATTTTGGTGGGACCAGCCAAACATCTGTGTATTGGTGTTTCGACTTTCTTTTGGGGAAAAGGATGGTCATTTAGATTGGATTTCAACATGCTTGATCTTTTTGTTGCCTTGCCTCTTTGCTTACCATGGGTGATAAACCACCAACAGAAAGTCTGCTAGCAGCCGATACCCCTATTTCCATTGAGGACACATGCATGCTCAACCAACCCAAGCATGCATGTCTATGGGTGGGGGGTCAGTGTATGGTCGTCTTCAGTTCTTCTATAGATTATCAACTTTATGAACTTATTTCTTCCTACTTGTTTCCATTCATTTACCAGTCAACCACTTCCTCTTATAGTTCATAACCTTTTCCAATTTAATGGGTATTCTGATATGTTGACTATAGACTTAACTGGAGCAATCAATGCCAGTCAGCTGCTGCAAAAGCTAATAGTTTTGGGGTGCATTAAGAGGTATAGGGGCGAGGGATGAGAACATTATTCGCCCACTATTTAAGGCATTTGTCAGGCATCACATGGAATACTGTGTACAGTTCTGGTCACCGGTGCTCAGGAAAGATTTGCAGTGCTTGAGGGGGGTTCAAAGGAGGGCAACTAAATTAATTTTCTATTGAATCTAATTGCTTTTTGTCTTGCAAAGTTTGCGCTGCAGAATTTTACCACAGAATTCTGCAGCGTGAAAGAAATCGCAACATGTTCCATTTACTGCAACAAAAAAAAATGCGCGTCCTGCTTCCATTGTAGTCAAGTGGAGGCTGTTTATCACGCGATACTTCTGCTGTGAGGAAATAGAAGTCATCCAGGCAGCATCCGTTTAAAAGATTGCTTCTTTATTCAGTGCATAACATCACAGGTGAGGCTTGCCGGACGGGACTCTCTCGATGGATCTGGAGAGATGAGTAAGGGGTCTTTGCGGGGCGCCTCTGTGATATTCCGCTGGCGAAGTCTGACGCTGCTGTGGGCATGGGGCCTAAGAGAGGACTAGATGTATTTCTAGAGCATTGATATTACAGGATATAGACATTAGGTGACCAGAGAGGTTGTTCAATCTGGATCAGGTAGGAACATCGATGCAGGGATTATTTTGACTGCCATTATGGAGTCGGGAAGAAATTTTTTCCCCCAAGTGGGCTAAATTGGTTTATGCCTCATGGGGAAAGAGGTTGCCTTCCTCTGGATCAACCTAACATACTATGTTCACTGGTTTCTGTTATGTTTCAATTGGAAGGTTTGGGTTGAATCATCAAAGATCTATTTTTCTGTGTTCAGGTTCCTACTTTTTGTCTGTCAACAAGGAACCACAATGGTCATTATCTTTATTGTCCCTGTTTACCTATAGGAAAGTTCCCAGAAAAAGACAAGAACATGTCCCCTTCCTACATGAGCTAATTAGGGGAAATAAAATAAGCCCAAGGTAATATTTATAGACCTTGTATGTTCTATAAAACTTGTAAGAGCACATAATTAGTTATTTATAGTTAGAGACTCTAAAAGAGTTTAGATAATGCAAAATAATTAGTTAATTTATGAGATTTGTTTTTTAAATCAAATTCTGCTACTGGAAAGCATTTTGAGAACTGCGGTGCTCGCTTGTTCTAACACTCAAACTATTACCTTCACTATTTCAGCTGTTGTAAATCCCGGTTTGGTTTCTGGCCTTGAACAAGCTCCATGGAATATTTTACTTGGAAAATGAAACAATTAGTCATTTAATTAAAAAACAGAATTGGCAAGGAAGTACCATGTGTCTTTTTGATCCGCCCTAATTGGCATCATTGGTTATTAATTTTGCTTAGTATGTGGTCAGAACAAAGGTTTTACTGGATAGAGCTGAAATGTTAAGTGATTAATATCTATAATAGATAATGAGATAGTTAATAGCAGCAGAAAATTTATGTCTTAGACCAGCAGCTTTATGAACCTGGCAAGATGTATTGGATTCCTTTTCGCTGGTTAAAGAGGTTGTCCAGGGTTAGAAAAACATGGCTGCTTTCTTCCAAACACAGCATCATTTTTGTCCATGGGGTTGTCTGGTGTTGCCAATCGGCTCCATTGAAGTGTATGTACCAGACACAACCCATGGACAAGGCTGGTACTGTGCTTAGAAAAAAGCAACCATGTTTTTCTAACCCTAGACAACCCATTTAATCATTAGTACCAGAAATGTTGGTGAGGAGTTCTAACAGACTGCCCAGTATGTACCAGGGACCGTTATAAGGCAGTACGAACAAAGCTGTTGAATTGTGGCCTCCTAACTGCCCTCTTAACTTGGTTAGTCGAAGATCATCACAGAAAAGGTTGAGTCAAATAGGAATCCAAGAGAGTAGTCATACAAGGGTCACAAGCTCGGGTCGAAAAATTATAAATAGGCACAGGTCAGGATTACAGGTGACGGTTCAGAAATGAAGTCACAAGCCGAGGGCAGGTATACAAATAAACAGTCACAGGAAAAGCTAACCATGCAGGAATTAGAATGGGACCTAATACTCGGCGCCTGTTGGTGCTCAGAAACAAGCTCCTCAATGGGATTAGGTGTCATGTGGCGTTATAGGGGGGGTCTGTAAAACAGTGTGGTGTAGTGCGCTGGCCACAATAAGAGTCAAGTATATAATCTCATGCGCTGGTGACTAGAGCGCTTTGTAGTACTATTCCATAGGGGATTCCTGTGTTGGCACCAGTAGAAAGATGATGTGTGACATAAGTTTAGTCTATTTCAGACGTGGGAACTATCAGATACAGCAAACACAGTTTTTTCTTAAACTGTGTTCTCGCAGAATTCGCGGCCTGTCTTCAATTCAAATACTTAACAGATGCTGTTTTTGGTGCAAATCAATAGTCCAATTTGTCCAAGTTTATTTGCACCAAAAAGTTGTAGATTATTCCGGAAGTCTGGCACAGCACCAGTATTCTGCTCAGGTGTCTCTTGCATTTGGGTGTGTTCATGTAGTGAAATCCAATGCAAATTTTTCTCTCTGGATTCCACATCCAGAAACCGCTGCAGCTATGTAGATGTAGAGCTGCGTGTCCACACGCAAAATTAGCCCTTTATAATTGGCAAATCCACATATGGTATTTCCAACGTGCGTTCTGCATGAAAAAAGGCGGAGTAACAGCATCACGAAGTGACATGAGGCTTTAAAATGGGCAAAATCCATGCTCCATAGACTGATTCTCATTGACTGTAATGGGATGGGATTTGCCCTGGCTTTATTGTAAAATTGGGTGGATTCTGCTTCAAACGCCATGGTGGAAATCCACCATGTGAACATAGAATTTCTTCCTACACACAAGACCACCCATTTTTCCTTTACTATTGTAGTTAATGCATAAAGCAGTATGGCAGGTTATCTCATAGGGTCAAGGCTCATATGTAATATTTTCTAATTGTTTCAATGTGTTACCCCCAATATTCTACAACTTAAAGGGGTTGTCCCGCGACAGCAAGTGGGGTTATGCACTTCTGTATGGCCATATTAATGCACTTTGTAATACCCTGTTTCCCCGAAAATAAGACGCGTCTTATATTAATTTTTGCTCCCAAATATGCGCTGTCTTATTTTCAGGGGGTGTCTTATTTTTCAATGAAGAAGAATTCACATTTATTGTTTAACAAAAAAAATGAACATTTATTACCGTATATACTGCACAGTACCGTAGTTGTCACCACAAACCAATATAGCTAGACAAACTGAAAACAAAGCAAAACTTACTCAATGACAGTCATGTCATCATTTTCTGGCACATCATCATAAACATCTGAACCCGGAATCTCCTGCTGAATTTCTTGACACTCCATTTCTTGTAAAATCTTCGGGCCAAAGCAGGAAGGTTTTTGCCCCAAGAATCTTCCACGATTCCTTTCTTGTACTCAACGGAATAGCTCTTTCTTTTTGCGCTCATGTTTAGGGGTAAAAATATACGGTAGCAACATTGTTTATTTCTTGTACTTTAGACTCTTCAGCAAAAAAGCAGTCACCCCCTATTAAATCAAAATGACACACTGTTTACCTGGCTCCCACACACTGTCTGGAGACTGTAATGCTCACCCCCTAAGGCTGGAAATACACTCTGTGAGAACCCAGCCTTAAGGATCACACATATGGTTGCCTGACTCACACACAGAGCCATAAAAAAAAGTAACGTACCTGCAGACAGAAGTTCCTGTACCACTTGTAAGCAGGGATGGTATTGCAGCTTCCGGCCACCAGAGGGAGCTCATCACAGCAGACGTCTGCAGCAGCAACAGGATGATACTACCGGTATGGAGTTTTCCAGCAAGGGGAGCTTACAACAACAGCACAATCGTACAGCACAGCAGGAGGTAGGAGACAACGGAGATGGCAGCAGGGGACAGGCCTCTTGACTTGCCTGCACACTTTAGTATGCCTTATTATTGGGATGTGTCTTATATTAGCGATTTCTGCAAATTTCTTAATGTGTCTTATTTTCGGGGGTGCCTTATTTTCGGGGAAACACGGTATACATCGTGCATTAAATATTGGCCATACAGAAGTTATACTCTTACCCCCTCCGGTGCTGGCGTCCCCGTCTCCATGGCGACGACTGAAGCCTTCTTCTCTGGTCGCCGCAACAGTCGGCCCTTGCGCAGATAAGAATCCTCTGCTGGCTGTGTCTGGGCTCAAGAGCGGCGTCCTGGCCCCTCCCTCTTCTCCGTGTCAACGTAGCTCCACCTCCGTCACGTGGTGCCGATCAGCCAATGAGGTGGCTGTAATCGGCAGTGGAACGCAAGACTGGAGAAGAACATCCACGGTGCACCATAGGAGAAGACCCGCGGTGCACCGTGGGAGAAGACCAGCGGCGCCACCTTTAAAAGAAGAATCTTCAAAGCTGCAGAACGGGGATCCAGGTAAGCGTTTTTTGTTTTTTTTAAATAACAAATGTCTTCGTTTTTACAGTGCACAATGTGGGGGTCTGTTTAAAAAAAAAAATTAGGTTTCGGCTCGGGACAACCCCTTTAAAGGACTGCAGAAATTAAAACCTTTATGGATATTGCTCATACTTTCTATTTTAGTGTGAAAATTCTGTCCCTGGAGCATTTACCTTGGAGGCAGTGACATAAGGCTGGGTATAGTTTGCTTACATGTAATTTTTCATGATGCTTCTCTATGGTATAAATTATGTACTGTAGGCAATCCATCCCTCTTCTCCACTGTGGCCTCTTGAGATCGCAAGGGAGAAATCACAACATAATATATCTGGACATATGAGAGCAACTATTCCTTTGCTCTTGTAGTGACACATAACATCCCATGAAGTTCCTTTTAGAAAATTCAAGGCTTTTTCGTTACTTTGGCTTTAGAATGTCAATATTCTTGAAAGAAAAAAAAACTATTCCAGCTGATTATATTAGTAAATCAGATTTGTAGAGCTCTCCATTCACTAGACATGCAGTGATTTATCTTGCTTCCCTATAATCCCATTATCTACTTTCAAGAGTCTTCATCTTAACCCCAGTGAGATGTGATAAACATTTCACAATAGAAAGGACATTTGTGATGTCAAGGTGGATCAGATAAAAGTCCTGGAGCGGATGAGAAAAGTGACAAGGGATAAGCAAAGAGTTTTCAGTCTGTTAAAGGGAAGAAAAGCACAATGCAATGTTCCAAGCTCATTAGTTCCCAAAAGATCGTTTATCAGATCGCAGGTACCTTTTAAAAAGCTCTTTAAAAAGTAAAGGCACTTTTACACAGCTCAGTTATCGGATGAGAACATTCCTTCAAATGTCTGCTTGCCTGATAGTTGGTTCATCTAAAAAAGCCAACTATTGGCTAACATAGTAACATAGTAACATAGTATGTAAGGCTGAATGAAGACATTGTCCATCTACTCCAGCCTGTCTATCCTACTTTGTTGATCCAGAGGAAGGCAAAAAACCCCAAGGCCAGAAACCAATTAGCCCTTTCGGGGAAAAAATTCCTTCCCGACTCCCTAATCAGACTGTTCCCTGGATCAACCCCTAATAGTTCCTACCTGCCTATATACCCGGATTAACAATTAACCTAAGATTTATATCCTGTAATATCCTTATTCTCCAGACAGACATCAAGTCCCCTTTTAAACTCCTCTATGGATTTTGCCATCACCACTTCCTCCGGTAGAGAGTTCCATAGTCTCACTGCTCTTACAGTAAAGAATCCCCTTCTATGTTGGTGATGAAACCTACTTTCCTCTAATCGTAGCGGATGTCCTCTTGTTACCTTTGTGGTCCTGGGTGTAAACAGATCGCGGGAGAGATCCATGTGTTGTCCCCTCATATACTTATACATAGTTATTTGGTCCCCTCTTAACCTTCTTTTTTCTGGAGTAAATAGTCCCAATTTGGATAGCCTCTCTGGGTATTCCAGTCCCGTCATTCCATGTATTAGTTTAGTTGCCCTTCTTTGAACCCCCTCCAGTACCGCAACATCCCTCCTGAGCACCGGTGTCCAGAATTGTACGCAGTATTCCATGTGAGGCCTGACAAGTGCCTTATATAATGGAAGGATGATGTTCTCGTCCTTCGCCCCTATACCTCTTTTAATGCACCCCAAGACTTTATTTGCCTTTGCAGCAGCTGACTGGCATTGGTTACTCCAGTTTATTCTATTATCCACTAATACCCCTAGATCCTTTTCCATATCACTTTTCCCTAGTGGTACCCCAATAAGTGAATATTGGTGACATCCGTTTCTCCTGCCCATGTGCATAGTCTTACATTTTTCAACATTGAACTTCATTTGCCATTTTTCTGCCCAAGCCCCCAGCTTATCCAGGTCCGTTTGCAGCCACACATTGTCCTCCGTTGTATTAATTATATTGTATAATTTTGTGTCATCTGCAAATATTGATATTTTGCTGTGCAGCCCCTCTACCAGGTCATTGATAAATATGTTGAACAGAGTGGGGCCTAATACTGAACCCTGTGGCACCCCACTAGCGACTGTGGTCCAATCAGAGTACGCACCATTTATTACCACCCTCTGCTTTCTATCATTGAGCCAATTTTTTACCCATTTACACACGTTTTCGCCCAGTCCGAGCTGCCTCATTTTGTATATTAGCCTATTATGTGGCACGGTGTCAAAGGCTCATTCGTCAGTTGTTAGCCAATAAACGAGCATAAAAATGCTTGCTGATCACAAGCCTTTTCTCTTGACAGCTTTTTGCATTCCCCTTTACTTAAGAAACATTGTCTATCAAACGAAAGGGAGCGTGGTTAGCTTGGCCTCTCATGAATCAACCTGACTCTTATTGCCCAGATGACTCTTCTCGGCTAATTTGCATGTGGAGTAGGATGACTTTGGCAACTGGTTGTGGAGGTACATGGGCTCATTAAAAAAATATATGCCATTAGAAGTGCTTGATACTGATTTTTCATTTCCTGCCGGTCAGTGGAATAAGTTTTAGGGGTGAGTTGGTGACACCCTCTAAGCTTGCAGACATTACATGAGTACTTCCTTTTCCACAACCCAAATTACAATGAACTTTATACAGTGGGCCATGTTCCAAAGTGCTCCATGTATTACTGATCCACAAAAGTTTTCTCCTACTTTTCCACTCGGAAAGCTAGCAATGAACTACTCTATGTACAACCTGGCATTAGGTTTGGCATATTCGACAATCTTGTGCTGACTTGGCATTTACCGAATTGGCCCAATGAGGGCACTGGCATTAATGGTTGTGGGTAATTCAGCATCGCAGTGAAAGCGCTTTGCTGACTCGAGGCTTTTACACAGGCCAACAGTCGGGTAAACGGCTGCACGAGCATGGACGTCACCGGTAAGGTCGTCAGCGCTCGTGCTGAGCATTTAAACTGAGGCTTGCTGCCTGCTCATTAACTTCTCATCCACTTCTCACTCAGCGCTCCTCTTATGGGAAGCGCTGAGCGGGAAGCATTTTCCCAAAACGAGAATACAGCGAGCCAACAAGGTTTTTTTCTAAGTGGAGTGAAATGTCTGCTTAAAGGGGTTCTGTGATTAAAAAAAAAAAAAAAAGTTGGCTTACCACATTTTCTTCTCACTGAGCTTCTCCGGTGCCCCCAGGGTCACCTCACTACACGCTGGTCAACTTGTTAGGAAGCTGGCATTCCTCACATTCCGGTCGGGTCAGTGAAGGTCAGGTCCGTGTGCTGTAGCATTCACTGCCTAGGAAGGAATTCTGATCTATTGCCAAAACCGCTCGCATGAACAGTTTCTGCAGTAGATCGGCACCCCCCCCCCCTGCTGGTCTGTGAACTGTGACATAACGTACATTGGCTGGCACGAAGAAGACTACTGGCAGTGTATGTAACCTCACAGAAAGCAGAGGAATCGTCCAGCTGGAGGTGGTGACCAACCCTGGACTGCAGGAGACAGGGGAAGATAGGTTAGGTGAAGATCTGGCGGGGGAGCAATAGGTAAGTATATATATAAATTTTTTTTTTTTACAGAAACCCTCCAAGTTGCCAACGACAAGTGAGTGATATTTTTGCATTCACACTAAACGATTATCGCTCAAATTTGTTTATTTGAACAAATTTTGAGGGATAATTAAGTTTAAATAGACCTTTACTGAGGGCAACAAACAGACAGATTCTGTGATCTTAAAATGTGATCTAGGACAACACTTTAACAGGATTATATTCTAAAACTTTATTATAACCAGATAGAGAAACCTTGTTTATTTCTAGTGTTTTTATATTTAGATTGTAGATTTTTTTAAAATTCTGCTGTCTATACATGACTATGGGGGTGGCCATCTTGCCTGAGCTAAATGTTACGACATTTAGAGATGTCCTTTAGAGCAGCTTCTTGGGTCGTTCACACAGTGGACAGGACCCATTGACTTGTATGGGAGACTGTGACAGACATGTACTGTGCTCTGTGACATGTACAGAGGTTAGCTAAAAACCAAGCGACTCTGACAAATGAGCAATTCGTCTGTGCCCTTTTGGTGGCTATTAGTACATTGGATGACTATTGCCTGAATTTGCCACTTCTAGTGATACTTCAGGCTATGATTGCCCCTTGCAAATGTACCTTAATCCTGCCTGTGACGTTAGAAAAGAGAGCCTATTGGGCTCCGTAGTCAGCGTGAAAAATGCAAGATTAAAAAAAAGCTTCAAATTGCATTATGTGCCAAAAAAATCACCAAAAATTCTTAAATACAGAAATCACATTTTTGTGTTTAAAATAGAATAGGTAATTTTCTGATGACACATCCCCTTTAAAGCCAACCAATGAAAATCCTTGTACCCTCCTCTTATGAGAACAATAGTGCTATATCATAGCTAAATGTAGACTGGTGGATCATGCTTGCTCTGGTCAAAGCAATTCTTGAAAACACTTAAGAGGGTATAATACTTGTATTGGTCACAAAGGAAGTTATTTGCTGATTAACATCTATATACTGCAATGTAAATTACAGTGATATGCAGAAAAAAGGGAGAAGCTGCAGTGGGAAGTTGGTGTTCAACTTGCAGCTTCCTGACGTCTCCTGACCTCAGAAAATCCTGAATACGGTATATAGAATAATGCGAGGAGGGTGAGAAATTCAATGCAGTTATAATGGCAATTTACTCCGTTTCCATTAATATTCATATACCAATTTTCTTAACATAATACAAGGTTTCTGCTTGTTTATACTAAATCAGATGGAAAGGATTAAAAGCCCCATTATGCTTTTGAGAGACGTTGTGTAGCTATCCAACAGTTTTGGCAGGACTGAACGACTGTCAAATGTGTGTCCATCCAGATGCTTGAAAGAAGTGTTGGGCTTGTTGCATTTAAACGCTCTGTCAATGTGTTCTCATTGGTTATAAGCTCTACCGATTAAAAAAAACAAACGCGGAAATGAACTGAGGATTCATATGTATGGGGGAGTCGGGAGAAATAGCGGACAGGCCGATAACTGTTAAAAGTGGGTGGGCACCAGAAGACCGGAGGAAAATCAGTTTTTTCATATGCAGTGTTGAAAATATATCCATTTCTCTAACAAAATATTCAGTTTCAATGTCAAAATAAAACCCTGCTTATTGGATTGCTTCCACTGGTTACTTAAAAGGGTAGTTAGTAGTTTTCTGGATTTGCCTTTATTGAGATGGTATGAAGTGCCCGGCTGCATTCATCCACCCCTCTATATGCGGGCAGTTTGTGTATTTGGCCAAATGGGAATGTTGGATGGATTTTTAAAGGAACACAAGCAATGGATTCTCTATTTTCCCTGTCATCCTCCACTAGTCTCTGTACTAGACATAGTACAGTGTACAATGTAACTTTTTGTCCAGAATGTTCCTTTAATATTGCCAACTGAAGCATCTTTTAACCTCTCCCCAGCCTGTGCCGCAGTACGGTGACCATAGAATTCCTTGGACCTATGTGAGCATCTGCAGGAAAAAATGGTGGCATCAGCTTATGGTTTGTCGATATAATCCCATAAAAGCGATGTTTCTAGGGGACATTGCAATGCCTCATTGAAGCATCATATGGTATCACATAGATTCAATATGGACCTGCATAGATTCGGTGTGCCTATGTACAGAGACCAGACAGACAGCATTGCTGTGTCCTCATTGACAAGATTGAATACAGTTGGGTTGGTCTCACATCTGCGTTGGAGGTTACATCATAGTTCTGGACAGCCGAGTGGAAAGCGAAAAGACCCCACTTGAGTTACTAGGGTCCGTTTGGCACTGTTGGGTTCCATGCTAAGACTGATCCGTTATGCCACAGGGATTCCCCTTTTCTGCATCCCAAATGGAGCAGGAAACTGGAACGTCCGCTGCAAATGTGAAACCACCCTTTTTAAAATGACTTCAGCAAATCTATGCTAGTCAGTCTATTTGCCTTAATTTTAAAGCTTTTGCTCCATATATAAGAAATGTAACGAATACTGATATATCCATATCTTCATATGCATTGTGTGGCTGTTAATAATCCCCGAACACATGGTGCCATTACTGTATGTCCTTTAGAGTGACCAGAAACCTTATGTGATTCCAGCAATGCAGTAATACAGAAAATCCTCAAATGATAGATGGCTTTGGTATAGGATATTATATTTCGTGCTGCTGACCTTTTCTTCACAACATCTCTGGAGACTAGGAAGATCTCTTTTGGTATAAATTTAATTTAGCATGTTAAAAGTTCTCATGAGACCTACAATTTCCCTCGAGGATTTCTTTTACAGTTTGTATTTCAGAATGTTCAATGCAATAGAATGATATCTGAGGAGTTTCCCCACCGCAGCAACTGCCAGGATGAATATTGGCCTGAGTAAATAACCCGATTATGCTGGAGAGAAATAGGTCTAAAGCTTGCCTGTAGTAGAAAAACAGGACGACTCCAATGACTAAGAGAACTATCTTTCCAAACTTGTACAGGACCCAAGTGCAGTGACTGCCATTTTGAACTTAGTATTAACCAAATGACCTGACTAAGTAGCAGGGGTGCAGGTTGGGGGGCACCAGCGAAATAGTGACCATAATATTACCAATTTCCACTTGTCTTTCAATAATTTATCAAGGAGCCACAAAAATGCTGAGATTCAGGAATGTGAAGTTTGATCAGGCTAGAGATGCCATTAAACATCGAACACAGAAATAGAAGTGCCTGGAAAGCAGGGTGATCATCCTGGCAAGGGCAGCTCAAAGTTTCATATGTATTGAGCATAGTCTATCCCTAGATGACAAGTAAAGACAACAGTAGACACAAGTACAAGACAGATAGGTGACCACTGCCACTCCAAACAAGATATGAGTCAGGTGTTTGCACACCAACCAACTAAAGGGATTCATTCAGGCATTTTCACACCTATGTCCAGAGGGGATTAGGGCCGCCGGCGGAGCGGGGGGCCGCCGGCGTCGGCCATGACCCGTCTATTAAAGCACCAGCACTTTTTGCTGTTGCCCCCTTTACGTCTTTATGGAGCCATATTGGTTTTCCCTTATTCCTAACTTTTATTCCTGAAAGGTATGAACCTTTCTCAGCAATGTAAGGTGTTTTTTAAAAATTTCCCATTTATTTGTACTCATTTCTGAAGACCTTGTTCAACGGCATCTCTCAGCTGATAGAGCTTTGCCTTCCTTAAGGCCCATTTAGATGCAACAATTATCACTCAAAATTCGCTTAAAAGACATCTTTTGAGCGATAATCAGGCAAGATCACTAAAAATCCCTAAAACGGGAATCTGAGTGACAGTTTTGAGTGTTCACTTTGCATAAGGGACCGCTATCTTCTGCATACAGCTGTCGTCTTGGAGCGCTCAGTTGGCATCCAGCTGAGCACTTAGAGTGGGGAATGCAGAAGACAAATAGAGCGCTGTCTTCTGCATATTCCTGCTGTGTTCACGGAGCGCTCAGCTAACAGCTGGAGCGCTGCCTTCTAAATACTTCTGTGTTCTCCGAGTGGGATACTAGCTGAAACAGTATCAGTTGTTTCTTGCTGAGAACTCAGCGCGCGTCTTTCAGCTAGTTCATCAATTCTTGCTGAAGACAGCTTTGAGCGAATTTTAAGCAAGAATCGTTGGGTCTAAATGGGCCTTAAGGCCTTCTGCACACGGGTAGATTTGCATTGCAAAGTCCGAAGTGGGATCCCGCCTCGGGATTCTGCAGTAAGTCCAGCCTATAGCATTCTATAGCAAATTGCGATTTCCTGCCCATGAGTGTAAATCTATTGTGATTTATTGCAAATTACGCACGGCCAGCTTCCATTCAAGTGAGTGGAATCCATCCATTCTGCGGCCATTCTGAAATCATCATAGCTGAATTGTCGCGACAGCCCTGTCATCGCCATAGCAACGGCACAACGTTCTCTGTACTGCACGTGTGCCAGTGCGTCGGCCGGCAAATCGGCAGTAGAGACGTCTACGAAGAGGTTAGCTGGGGTCACTGGCTGGGCATCAGGTCAAACTCTGGGACGCGACCCACCCATGTGCAGGTGGCCTAAAGCTTGGCATTTTAGTAGCTCCACTATAAAACACTCTTGAAATTCAAGTTGAAATTTTATTATGGTAACCCTTTTCCTGGTGCCCTCCAATCTGCACCCCTGTTCTGTCAGGTTTGTTGGTTAATAAGACCAAAATGTCTGTCCCTCTAGTTGGATTCTATACAAATTGAATAATGTAATTATCTTTAGTAATTACATACTTGTTACCTTTTAGAAGATCTGTAGGTTTCAATTTCCCTGGATAGTTTAAGTCCATAATTACCTTATTGTGATTTGCCATATCTATTTGCTCGAATTATAGTTTTTCAGTAGCTTCTGTTATATTTGGTGGCCTGTAGAAACCCCCTAAGGGCATTTTGTTTTTCACTACATGTATTTCTACACATAGTGACTTCACATGTTCATCCTTCTTACATATATCTTCCCATAGTGAGGGCTTTAAATAGGATTTTACATAAAGACAAACTCCTCCCCCTTTCCATTTTTATGCTCCTTTCTGGAGACACTAACCCTTTAAGTTCACTGCCCAGTCACAGCTTTCATCAAACCAGGTCTCCGTTATTCCTGCTATGTCATAGCTTTCCTCAGACATCGTTGCTTGCAGTTAAACAACTTTAGCATTTAGTTACCATACAGTTTAGAAGCTTTTGTTTTTTTTATACAATACTAGCTGATATACCTGGCTTCACCTGAGTTAATTTGGGCAATTTTATTAGAGGAATAAAATATGTATACACATAGAGGAACGTTACATTCTCCTCAGACTGCATGTACCGATGTGCCACTCCTCCCACACTCCTCACTTTACCCTTAAAGGTAACACCCTTTTTATTCAAATTTACACCTAGACTGGAGGTTGCAGCCCCTTCTTAGCCTTAAAGGCATGCTGCATCCCTGGTCTATGGCAGCTTCCTTGTATACTTTACTGCCTTTCAGTATATACACACAGAGGAGCGTCGGATGCTCCTCGGCGTATACACACAGAGGAGCGTCGGATGCTCCTCGGCGTATACACACAGAGGAGCGTCGGATGCTCCTCGGCGTATACACACAGAGGAGCGTCGGATGCTCCTCGGCGTATACACACAGAGGAGCGTCGGATGCTCCTCGGCGTATACACACAGAGGAGCGTCGGATGCTCCTCGGCGTATACACACAGAGGAGCGTCGGATGCTCCTCGGCGTATAAACACAGAGGAGCGTCGGATGCTCCTCGGCGTATACACACAGAGGAGCGTCGGATGCTCCTCGGCGTATACACACAGAGGAGCGTTAATCTAATATAGATAAGCATACAGGCTTTTTCCTGCACCACACTTAGACTCTTTTGTCTGACCTTTGGTCGATGATTAGTGACCTCCTCACCACTGCTGTAAAATCCTAAAATTGAGGATTGGAACAGCGAGTGACCTATGTTAAGTGTATGGGGACAGTGAACCATTGCTAAGCGAGCTGCCAGTGCTGAAGGGAGAGCAACCGGTGTGACCTCGGAGCGAGTGATGGCTGTGATTGGTTATCCAGGGCGACATTAAAAGAATGAACCAATCACAGCCATTGTCGTGGAAACGGCATTTATGAATTTGCTGAGCCGCCTCTCGTAACTCCCGCCCAAACACAGCTTCTGAGAACAGAGGTAGCTCCTGGGACAAAAGCATGGAAGGGGGCGTAGTGGCCACGGATTATCTGCTGACACTCCCCCTCTGGGCCGCCAATCACAGCCAGAGACAGAAGACTGAGTGCAAACAGAAATGACAGGCAGAGAAAGGACAGATGCAGACCAAGAGAAAGAGACCCGCAGACACAGCGAGATAGAGGCAGACAGCAAGAGATCCAGACACAAAAAGGAGAGGCAGAGAAAGACAGATGTAGGCAGAGCCTGAAAAATAGGCAAAGAAACACAAAAAAACAGTTTCCAACCCTTTTATGCTCGCGTAGCAAACATCAAGACAGTCTAATAATAATCTTTATTTGTATAGCGCCAAACTTATTCTGCAGCGCTTTCAAGCATGGGAGAACAAACAAATACAACAGATTTACCTGTGGTATTACAATCAGCTTGAAACAAAGGGGTGAGGGTGATAAGGCACGGGTGAACATGTGTAGTACAAGAATTACATGTGGAAATCTGTTAGGAAGCAAATGGGGTGGAGGCAGTAAGGAGCCGTGGGAAGGGGCAGGGGGCCTAGGTCATGTGATTAGGTATGCCTCCTTGAAGAGGTGTGCTTTTAGGGTGCATCTGAAACTTTGTGCATTGGGGTAGTGCATTCCAGAGGATCGGTGCTGCTCTTGTGAAGTCCTGGTGGCGAGCGTGTGTGGTTGACATATGGGTATTTAGTCTGAGTGCGTTAGCGGATCGGAGTGTGCGGGCTGGGTGGTGTATGGACAGGAGGGAAGTGATGTACAGTGGTGTGGCATCTTGGAGAGCCTTGTGGGTGAGGAGTTTAAATTTCATTCTGCAGTGGATGGGCAGCCAATGCAGTAACTGGCATAGTGCAGAGGCATCTGAGAAACGACTGGATAGAAAGTCTAGCTGGCACATTTAGTATGTTTGGAAAAGGGAGAGTCTGGTGCAGGGAAGAGTTGCAGTAGTCAAGTCAGGCGTGAATGAAGGCGACGAGTGTCTTTAGTGTGCATGGTTAGAAATCATGCTAAAATCCAACCGTTCCTGAGGTGCAGGTGCCATGTTTGGGCCAGAGATTGGATGTGGTGGCTAACAGAGGGCATAGTTCAGTGTGATCCCAAGGCAGCCGGGGTTGTTGTCTGGGGGTTATGGTGTTGCCAGATACTGATATGGAGATGTTGGGGGGAGGGTCACCTGGTTAAGGGTGGTTTTTGAGAGGTTAAGTTTGAGAAAGAGGGAGGACATGGTGTTAGAGACAGAAGACGGTCGGTGATGTTTTGGAGGAAGGGTGCAGAGAGGTCTCACAGGAAGAGGTGTATAGCTTGGTGTCAGTGTAGAGATGGTATTGGAGGCTGAATTTGTGAAGTTTGTCCAATTGGGGCTCTGTAGATAGAGGTCAGGCGTATGGAGCAGAAACTGGACTGGAGGTGGTCGAGCAGAGTTATTTGAGAAGGCATGTGAGGTGGGAATAGACTAGGCATTCTAATTTTAAAGATGAAAGGGAGGTTTGTGATGGGTCTGTAGTTGGCAGCGTCTGTTGTGTCAAGGGTTTCTTTTTTAAGCAGAGGAGATATGATGGAGTGTTGGAATAAGGGGAAAATACCAGAGTTCAGGGAGAGGTTGAAGATGGGAGTGAGGTGGGTAATGACAGCCAGGGAAAAGGACTGGAGAAGGTGAGCGGGAAGAGGGTCACTAGCGCAACTGGTGGGACGAGCAGCTGAAAGCTTTCTGGAGACTTCTTCCTCTGTCGTTGGTTCTTATGTAGAGGGATTTGGTGATGGATGCAGTGCTAAAGAGACTAAGATCGAGGCTAGCCGTGCAGTTTTTGGAAATTTCTTTTTTGGGTGTCTTTTTTTTTTTTCCTTTGAAATAGGTGGCTAGTTCTCCAACACTGAGAACTGTCACGTGGCCTGTTCTTTGTTGCTAAAGAGGAAGTGGAAGGTGACGAAGAGAAGTTTCGGGTTGTGTTATAAAGAGATGAGGAAGGTAAAATAAAATTGTTTGGCGTG
Source organism: Eleutherodactylus coqui (assembly GCF_035609145.1). Taxonomy (NCBI): domain Eukaryota; kingdom Metazoa; phylum Chordata; class Amphibia; order Anura; family Eleutherodactylidae; genus Eleutherodactylus; species Eleutherodactylus coqui. Next base: position 162,926,535 of record NC_089839.1, on the reverse strand, counting down.
AAGGGCTAGGTTATACATTTTTAAGCATGAATTTGAAGCATAGTAAGTCTACGGGCTGCTGTGATTTTTCTCCGCAGCCATTCAGCGCACCAAGAGCACCGTCGGATGAAGCGTATTAGGGACATGAGCCAGGGTTGCCATGGTCTGTGATGGACTACTTGGGTCTTGAGGGGGGGGGGGTACCACTTCTTCCAGGGCGTGCCTGAGAGTGGTGTGGTAGTGTTCGGCAGCCAGATTAGGGCAGGAGAGAAGAGGGGACAGGCAGGACTGGATGGTGTTGGCAAAATGAGTGTAAACTGTCTGGAAGTTCCTAGAAGTGCGATAGATAGGAGGGTCTAGGGAGGCGCTAGGGTGCCTGATGGATCACAAGCTCCTATCTTTCTTCGAGAGTGGAAATGGGGAGTTAGTAAAGTGGGAGGCAGAGCAGGAGGAAAATTAAATCCCTAGTGTTGTAGTCTGAGTGGGGGAATCTAAGAGTTGTGTGGCTGAGGGAGGAGGTGACCGTTAAAAGCTAGGAGGCAGATGAAGAGCTGGGTTTATTAGTAGGAATATTGAAATCGTGAAGGATGAGGGTTGGGGAGGGGGGAGTGCCGAGGGGGGGAGTGCCAGGCGGTGAAGTGGTTTTGAAACGGGCTGGTGGAACTTGGGGGCCAGTAGATGACTTCAACACGCAGGGATAGTGGGCGGTGGAGTCGTAGGGAGTCTACTTCGAATGACTGGAAGAAGAGCGAGTAAAGCTGGGGAATGACTTGGAAGGTACAGTTTGGAGAGAGGACGCTGCTTACTCCTCCACCATGCCTGTTGTCTTATATGGGGTTGTGGGTGAACTGCAGGCCATCAAAGGCTAATGCTGCGGAGGAGGAATATGACTGCTACATCCACGTTTTGGTGAGGGCGAGCAGGTTGAGGTGTTTGGTGATAAAGGGTCATGGATAGTCGTGAGTTTGTTGCACACATATTGGGAGTTCCATAGGGCGTATTTGAACAAGGCAGGAAGGGAGACGCATAGGGTGGTTTGATATGAGGGGTGAATTTTAGTAGAGAGCAGCATGGCGTAGGCCAGGGTTGGGGCATATGTCCTCTGCGGCTAGGAGTAGTAGGGTAGCGAGGGTGCGCAGGTGATGGGGGCATTTGATAGGCTGGCTAAGTGGTTTCTTGGCAGTGGGGGGGGGGGGGATGGAGGTGTCTGAGGAAGGTAAAAAGTGCATGGGAGCTGTTCTTGGGTGATAAGAGCAGGGAAGGTCTGATGTGAATGGAGTGTTCCGGGGCTGGGTGTAGGAAGAAAGTGTTGAGGCCTAAAGGGTTAAGATGAGGATATTGGAGTGCAGAGTACGGGTGACCGCACTGTTTAACTGCATCATTCGACTGCATACGATACTTGATCCCAGACACTTAAGATTGGACATCCATGTGCGCCAGCCACATGCACGGCAATGAGGCTACCACCAAATCTATAGTAGAGGGATAGGTAGATTCTCCTCAGTATGCAAATCCTTTCCCTAGGCTTAACAGTTTCTGAGAAAATAACTCGTGTATCGTAGATTTTCTTTGCAGTTTTTCATGCTTAGAATTGAATATTGAACTTGTGACCCCCTTTACTTCTCCGTTTTAGGACCTAAACAATGGTTGTGCAAATTTCACGCTTGTGCGGTTCAGATATGTTAGTTGCAATACATAGGTTTTTGTTTTTTTTATTCCTCTTAATATCAAAGGAAAAGGATAATTTAGTTTGGAAAACTGAATACTTGAAGGGAGGCTCTAGTACCCTGTTGTACCGCATCTAGCTTGGATCCATGATGGGATATGGGCAGGCATAAAGGCTCTAGTACCATATCGGTCTGCCTCTAGCTTGGATGCAAGATGGGATATGGGCGGGCATGGAGGCATACAGGTTCTGTATGGTATGCTGCGGCTTATTGGTACACATTTGCTGTAATTGAGCCTCTAGATTGTGCAAACTCCCTAGGCTATTGAAGTTGGTTCCCCAGATGGTCCCCCATGTCTCATTGGCGATAAATCTGGTGACCGGACAGGACATGCAAGTATGACAATATTGTGGAGGTATTCCTGCCATGAGAAGCAACACATATGGCTGCAGGATGTCTTGAACATATCACTGAGCAGTCATTGTCCCTTATACCAATACTAGGAGGGACCGAATGTTGTATGCGATGGGTCTCCAGACTATCACACCATCAGTGGGGGCAGTGTGCTACTACACAGTAAAGGTAGGATTGCGGCATTCACCCCGAGGTCTCCAGACATGAACATAGGATTTGTCATTTAAGATAACCCGGTTTCATTCCATAGCTGTCTAGTTTTGTTCACAACACCACAACAAACGGAGGAGACAGTGGATGGGTGTCAAAGGAAGTTAATGTAATGGGCACTGCGAGACCAAATGTCCTTCATCCAAGCACTTGGAAGTAGTTCTGACAGGCACATGGTGTAATGATGGTGCCACCTGTCTCTGACAATGAAGCAGTTAATACTGTCCGTGCTTGTCGACTGATTAGACAATCCTCTCTACTGGTGGTCTGTAGGGGGCGTCCTGAGCCCGGTCATCTTGTGTGCCCTCATACATCCACTGGTCCCAACACATCCTAACAGTGGTCAAAAAGGCCCAGGTGGAGGACAAATCATCAATAAGACCATGCAGTTTCTTGCATTCCAATAATGCACCCCTCTCACTGTGAGCCGGGTGACCAATTGTGTCAGAGGCATGTCTAGTGGTCAAGTTCTACACAAGTGGAAAAAGGTCACAGCACACAAGTAGCCTCTGAGAGCCTTTTAGGCCAAGGGTGAAACCACTTTTGGAGCTTCAGGTGGCAAGACCGTCCATCTAATCACACCACAACGCTAATCATTGACTGGGGTCACACAGGGCGGATTTGCCGCGGTTTTGCCGCGGATTGCCGTTGCATATCCGCACTGCGGCAAAACCGCTGCATTTGCAGTGCAATGTAGCACAAATGAGATTTGCCAAAAAGCTGTTCTCACAGGACGGATTATTTCCGCACAGCCGCAGTGCGGAAATGCAACTGCGTCGCGATTTTAAAAGATGCAGCATGTTCATTCTTTGGTCGTTTCCGCAGCACCAAATACGCGACAAAAGTAAAAAAGCGCTGCGGAAAAAAACACTTGCGGATTTTTCCGCACGAAAATCTGCAGCAAAATCCGCAAGCCCAAATTAACCTTTGAAGCCGTTTTGCCGCAGAAGCAGTTCTTCTGCGTCAAAACCGCAACGGAAATACCGCAGCAAAACGGCAACAAATCCGCCCTGTGTGACCCTAGCCTTACATATCTGCCTGAGATGTAACTGCATTCCGCGTCTTGACGCAAAACCACAAACTCTAGCGGTTTGATTTTGTTTTTTTTTTACAGACTGTATATATGTAACATAGATCTTTTGCTCTGTGACTTTTCTCACACAACTATATGTTGGGGTTTATCCTTAGGGAAATTAAAGGAGATAACTTTAGGGAATCCTTTTTTGCTTGTCATTACCGATACTGTCCAGCAGAGATCAGCACACTCTGCTTTGTTTAGTTGATTGCAGAAGCCAAATGGGAGACACATTTACCTTTCCACCTCAGCGTAATGGTGTGACCTCTAAAATCAGAACATTTCCACACTAATTTACGCTGCATGATCTGCACTATTAGTAGGTGCAAATTGTGGTGAGAATGTCACCCCCACTGTTAAGCTTTAAGTAATGACCGGAGTCTAAATATCTGAAAATTGATCCATTTTCAGGTAAGCAAAGAGTTTGCTGCCTTTTCTCCTTATACAAAATAGATTTTGTAGCTACGGTGGAGCACTTACCTACCTTATTCCTTAATTTTGGAGCCTTCAAAGTGATTCCAACTGTATAACAACATTTGCCGCTGACGCAGCTCCGCAGCAGCTTTTGGCAGTACAGAACTGGTGAAATTTGAGAAAGTCATCCATTTTTAGAAGTCAGCTCCCCACCTACCAGTTGATTCCATGAATACCTCACAAGACCCATAGTCTTAGCTTTGCGAGATTATGAAGTGTATGGATAATGGATAGTGCTGCAGAGATATTATTTTTGCTTTTCCTTATTTGCATATATTTCCCAGAGGAGCTTTGATTGCCTTTAGAAGTCTCCTCACACACCTAAGTGCTCTCCTTAAGGAGCCCACAGCTATAAGCCTCTCGCTATCAAAGCCAGAAACCTAATGCACACTGAGGGGCAAACACCCTTAACCAGCTGTATGTGTACAGTATTCTGGCTTTTGGGCAGTTTGCAGTCTTTGTTATAAAGACCTGTATAAAGGGTCGGCATTGATTTGCAGGAATGCTGCCATCCAATAGGTGACGCTACAGAGGTATTGTTCCGTCTTCCTTATTTGTATGGATAATAAGTGAAATGTGTGGAACCAGGAAAGTGTTTAACATTTTGCCACTTTTACAATAGTATTTACAATACTGTAATGGATATTATTTGATTGTAAGGTATTATAATAATTATATGAATTTGAAAATGCGCAATGAGACACCATTGAAATATACCAGGAGAAGTTACTTCACAAACTAGGGACATATGTCTAGATGAGATAAGAATATCAAGAAGCTTCCACATGTTAGCTGAAGGGGCCCTAGGAATATCAAGATGCTAAGGGGGGGGGGGTTAACTCTCACTAGGAATAAAAGAATAATGTTCATAGACTAGAAATATGTGGGTGTGTATAGATATAGATATATATATAGATATACATGTATGTATGTATGTATATATGTGTGTATATGTATGTGTATATGAAGGTGCACATGTATGTATTTGTGCCTATATGTATGTAAATGTGGGTATATAAGTAATATTTAATATTACGCCACAGAGTCATATGAAAAGGACTACACAAAATGGCCGACCACATGCTTAGCTAAAGTACAAGGAATGCATATGTATTGATAAGATAAGAATTTCGAGCTACAGGGGCCCCTCGGCACTCTGTGAACATGTTACTCAATACTGACTTGGGAGTTTCTGGGTGGGATGAGAAACTAGCCAATAAACGGACATAGTTGATGCGACCCACCTATGTTGGGGGCTATAAATAAAAGGCCCAACCTTTGTTGGGAATTCTTTGATGAATCCATAACTGTGTGGGCTCTGTCATTTAATTCCTCCATCATATGACGTACTGAACTCTGGGTGTGGGCAGCCCTACTGCACGGGTCACCTAGACTTCGGTTGCAGAGTACACTCTGCTGTCCCTCATCAGGCTGACGCCGTAGCATGGGTCATATGACGTCATTCACGAGGTACACTCCGCTTTCCCTAGACGGCTATATATATTTTTGCCGCAACAAATACGATCTAGGAAGAGGACAAGATCAGTCCCTTACTTCGTCGTGCCAAGTACTTTTTTACTGAATGCAATCCAGGAACCAGCCTGATTTATTGGATAGGTAAAAAGGGGCTTTGTAGACATCAAAATAAATGAACCCCATATTTCTATTTACATCAGCTACTGGGTGGTCATCTACAAAACACTTCTGAGGAACACTTACACCCCTGTGACAGTTCTTTTGCATAGATTCTGTTCCGGAATCTGCATTCAAATCCCCTCCTTCCTGGCCTGTTGAGTTCAATGGTGTTCTGAGCCGGGTATTCTTGTATCTTCTCACCACCAGCAGAATGGGTGGAGAGCTAGTGATTGGCTGTGTGCAGCCACGCCCTCAAAGGTCCTAGCAGTGTGGGGATTCACTTCATGCTGGGATGGCGGTTTAGGGTAAGGGGGGTTGTTTCTGTATTAGGGATTACATTAGTAGCTGTTAATCCTTTTATGTCAGAGCTGGCTTCACGAACATGGAAGTATTTACAGCTTATATAACCCAAACACTGAAATGACCCTTAACCCTCCATGCCAGGCACGTCTCCCTCACTCCCTCACCCACTCACCCAGTGCTGTGCTTCCGCCCATTCCCCACTCATGCAGTGCCCCTGTTCCCCTGCAGCCTTCTGCACAGCCTTCCCCTCCGTCACTCAGTCACAGTCAACCAGCGCTGTGCAGCTGCTGCCCAGTACAGGGAGGCCGATGGGGAAGCCGCTCTGCTGCCGCTGCTTCCCAATCCAAGGAGAAGGCGCTGGAGCGACGGATAAGCCACTCTTAATGACTTCCAGGACCTGAGAGGGGGGCGTGATTGGCCTGTCGAGCAGTGTTTTATCACCACCCACACTTTCGGTGGTGACAAGATACAAGATTACCCTGAGCTGTAGTTCATATGATGCAGATTTGATCGCACTGTGGTAAAAAAAAAAAAATAACTTGTCAATTCTTGCTAAGATTTCTATGAGTAAGTCTCCACATAAATCTGCCCCATTGAAAGGCACTAAATCTGCATGCAGATCAGCAGTATTTTGAAACATTCATTTCAGGATTTGAGACTCTGCTCCTGATTTTTGCTGTGCATTTTTGAAAATCCAAACTTTCTGCGTTGGAATTGTCTGCAGAAATCCACGCATTTCAAAGTCCAAGCAAAGTAAATGGGATCCATGAAATCTCATCCACATACAGTGGGAAAAAAATATCCACTGCATAAACTGAACTACAGTGTGGATCTTAAATGCGCGGCATGTTGATTTGATTTTTTTGCCACAGATCTCAACTTTTCATATGATAGGGCTTATTTGGTGCAGAAATTCTGGAACCCTTAGGCCTCATGTCCACGGGGAAAATCAGATCCGCTGCAGATTCTACATGGAGAATCTGCAGCGGGTCCCTCCTGCCCCGCGGACATGAGCCCTGAAAATAGAAATTTAAAAGCATTTACCTTTCCGTAGCGGGCGGCGAAGGTCAGCTGTTCCTCACGGCCGGATCTTCATTTTCGGCCGGCGGATGAATTCCTGACGCCGGCGGCACGTCGCCGGGCACATCCGCCGAGCCGAAGCAAGGGAGATGCGGCCGTGAGGAAGAGCAGAGCTTCGCGGTCCGCTGCGGGTGAGTAAATGCTTTTAATTCCTATTTTAGGTCTCCCGCGGATCCGGACGGCTTCCATAGGCTTCAATAGAAGCCCGCGGGAGCCGTCCCCGCGGGAGACCCGCATGAAAATGGAGCATGGTCCAGATTTTTTCATGCTCCATTTTTTTTTAAATGCCTTTTATTGACGATCCGCGGGTATTTATCTACCCGCGGGTGGTCAATGCATCCCTATGGGGTGCGGATCCGCGCGCGGGAGATCCGCTGCGGATTTTAAATCACATTTTGCCCGTGGACATGAGCCCTTAGACATACCCCTACATCCCAATCACACAGTATTTTTGCTACAGATTTTATGCCAAAATCCGCATTGAAATCCATGCCCTTTTAGCATTTAATTTAATGGTATGGAAATCTATGGCACTTTTTTACCCTTTGCACATGGATTTGAAATCCACAGTGTGAAGGTTTGTCAGTTCTTTGTGGTTTCCACGTTGTTTGGCCATGTGTGCACATTGGCTGGGGCTAAATCCACATGGAAATCCACAGCAGAGCTTTGAGGTTCAGACTGGTAATTCTGCTGCGGATTGAGTCTGTTCTACGTTGGAAAAATCCAATGGGTTTCTGATAATTCGAAGATGTGTGAACGAAGCCTTGGGCTGCACTCGCACATGGCTTGAAACACAGATTCGCTGCAAAATCGGCATATCACGCAGATTTACAATGGGTAGGTTTATCCATGGCGGATGTTTTATGCCAAGTGTGAATCCACCCCCAGGTAACCCTGCTACTGGCATGCCTGCTGGTATACGGTAGTAGCCATTAGCAGTTGGTGGATAATTTGCTCTCCCAAGATCTTGTCCAACTGTTTGGTAATCATTGAACGACCAATTCGGTAGAAATCCAATGCCTTTTTGGTGTTAAATGGAAACCTGGATTGGAGTAAGAACAAAAGGAAAAGCCTATTTTGGTGATGGTAAGCTTGGAAATGGGCGTTCCGAAACCTAGAGCTCAGTGGTGCTCTGTTATAGTTGCATCTCGCTTTATTTGATTACACATAGTCTCTTTCCTTGTTTGTGTGACCTATTAATGGAGCCGGAATAATGCAGTTTATTTTAAGCAACTGTTTTGTTAAGCTTTTACGCGCTGACAGGTGAAGTCTGAGCAAACAAAACCATCTCCTGCTGTTCCCCGGCCGAGGAAGTAGAACATCTGTGATCCTCCCGCAGTCAGTAAGAACATTTATCTAGTGTTCTTTATCAGTAGCATTGTGAAGTTGTGCAGCCGTAGAGAGGGGGGTACACAAGGGCATTCCTGGGTTCACACCAAAACCTGCTTGTGACTCCAGTTTTAGGTCATTCTCACACCACTGGATTTGAATTGCGCATTCTGCGATGAGCATCTGTGCTGACTTTTCTACAGTAAAACGCCAGCATTGGAAGGCATGCATTTTCGAATTTTACTTTATATTCACAAATACGAATTACGTATTCCGTGCGAGGAAGAAAAGCTCTATTTTACCGCAGACTGACTCCTGACTGTTTTAGGCCGCCTGCACATGGATGGATTTGCATTGCGGAATTCAGAGCGGGTGTCCAGCTCCGGTTTCTGCAGCAAATGCTACCCATAGCATGCTATGGCAAAACGCGACTTCATGCCCTCAATCGGAAATTGATTGCGTTTGTCCACTCGCGGACAAGAAATTGCGGCATGCTGGGATTCTATATGGCTCCTGTGCAGACCGCTTTCATTGAAGTCAATGGAAGCAAACTGTCCCGCCACCCTGCAGTAATCGTCATTGCAGGCTCCGCTGCATCGCCTAGCAACAACGCAGCATAGTCTGTACTGCACATGTGTGCCGTTCGTACATCTGCAGTACAGAGTCTGACCCAGCTGTGTGCAGGCAGCCTTAAAGAAATGGTTTTTATTGCGTTTTTTCATTTTGCAACATTGTTTTTCTCTGTTTTTAAGTCTTCTAAAAATGAAAAAAATATAGTAAGGTCTCGTGTCCACAGCACGCACGGTATTTTTCATGCAGATTTCCGCAGCAGATGCACTGCGAGTCATCGTTAATTTTATTTTTTTGATTGCGAGAGGTCGTAGATTGCTATTTCTTTTCATGCGGATGTACGTGGATGCCCAGCGGATCATTCGCGACCCCACCTCCCAGCCTTTTCCCCACCCTCCTAACTGATTTTTCTATTTGCGGATGCACTTTGGATCATTCACTCCCATCAAGATGAATGGAGCCCATCTGCATGTCATATGCGCTAAAATGGAGCATGCTGTGATTTATTATCTGTGCGTGCCATCCGCAAATAAAATCAAACCCGCATGTGTTTAATTAAGTGAGGACGCCCCTTCATCTCTATGGGCAGCTTAAACTGCCCTGCGTGATTTCCGCCATTTTAATTTTGCCCATGGACATGAGCCCTAACGGCATTAAAAGTAATTCCAGGAGCGTGCGCTGCTTGAAAAAAAAGACAGATTTACTAATCCTGTTTAATAATTAGTATAAACTTTGACTAGAGTCTTAAAATGCTGATCTTAACCCTTTCCAATCCCATTTATATATTGGTTTTCTTAAAGGGGGTTACTCTTTTTCTGCCGTTATACAACGGCGCTATATGCTGGCTAAAGCCAGTACTGCATGAGGTGACACATTGGATAGGCTCCGACAGCAGAGAGGCTGGCAATATATAGTAAGAGAACCCCGATGGACGTCTTCCAACATCGAAGCTGTACAACCTTAAATCATAATGTCTTCATAGGTCAGACAGTGGATTGGAAAGGGTTAAACACAGAGGGTCATGGTGGATGATAGATTTGGTGCATCTTTACGCTGATTAGCCTAGTTTTATACCACCTATTGTTTGACTTTGGTCTGTTAATTTTCAAGCACTTTTGGACAATTTTTACATTTAAGCCATGCCCCCTTTCATACTTATGATGCATATGGAAACGCTGCCTGTACGCAGTGTATTGCGTATGGGCAGTGTGTCATATGCAATCCATACAAGGACTGTGTATGATAAGCGGAGAAATAGAGCATGCTGTGACTTATTTCTCTTGTGTATTGTGTGTCCACACGCCGGTATGCATGGAAGAATGAAAGTCCATTGATTCTCATTGTCTCCAATCACCGCATATGAAGCGTGCTTGCAACGCACACATGATACTCGGTGAGAACATGGTCGTGGATATGAGCCCTTGCCTTCAATTTTCTGCAGTGGATTTGCATTTAGAAATGTGGTTTTGGTGTGCCAAAGTCCTTAGCAAAATCAGCAAGTGGTATAGCAAAATGTTGCAGTGTTGCAGATTTGCATTGCAATGCAAAGGGTGAAATCCGCAATGAAAATGTGCCTGAATTTGACATGTAAAATTCAAAAAAGACAAGTTTTATGCAAGGAAAATAGCCGTTAGATTCTTACAAATGTCATCTACAAGCTAACCTACTTTGCTGTTACAGTATTGCACTGTGGTATTTCCGTATGCAAATCAGCACGTAATAGGCTAAATGCGTAGTTCCCAAACTGCTCTGTGTGAAGCACGCTGTATTGATACTGCTGGACAGAAACCATTACAAGCCCCTCACCCCCAAAGTAGTCCTAGGGAGTTTCTAGAAATTCTTAAATGTCAACTGCAGTCTCAGTACTGCATATTAATACTGGAATTGCCACCTGATCAGAAGACAGAATAAATGTCTGCATACGAGGGTTTTAGTAATCTCCAGGGGGAGAGGTAGCATCGGATTACAGTTAACAGCCTGTAGAACTACAGTAGTACATTCTGAATGTAGAGTCGTCATTATTGTATATCTAGGAAAACATTTATTAGATAAACTACGACTTATTGGTAAATGTCTTCCCTGCTGAGTGCAGCATTTGCACTGGAAGATTAATTTTACTGGAATTCATTTCTGCTTTTGGATAGTTGAAGTAATGAGCGTTCATTAGTAAACTTCCAGGGACTCGCGTAATTGGATCAATTTGTCAGTGTTTCGGATTTGGCAGAAAAAAAAATACCATTGGGCTCACTTTTGTTTCACTTCTCAGAACAGTAGTGTATGCTGGGTGAGTATGGCGCTGCTTCCAAACAAAGCCAGATTGTTTGTGTTTTTTGATAGAAAGATTTGATAAATGAAGTCTTTAGTAAATATCTAAGAAAAAAAGCTGTTGTCCGTAACATTCGTTCAGAGATCAGCTTTGATTTCTTAAGGACTTCACCATAATGTCCTGTGGTGACACATCCTAGGATAGTAGACTGCATCTCTAGACTGGGCAGAAGGGTGGAACCTTTCATTGCATTGGTTGTTCCTGTTAGGCTGAATAATAAACCTGACGAGAACAAACAGTATGGCTTCCCTCAGCCGCTCTGTATTTCCCATCAGTTTCCCCATAGAGATTCATTTTCCCTACCTAGTTTAAGTTTTAACAGAGACAGAGGCTGTTTTGTTGAGGTTCTGGACAACCACTTTAAACTGCCTTGGAAATATTAAAGCTGCATTGTGATTGGCTGCTATGGATAACAAGGGCTGTCCTGGGAAATTGCCCAGTTCACCTGCACCTAAAATCAGCCCAGCCATATAGCTGTATATGCTACGTTAGTTTCCCACACAACGTGAAAATTACCTTAATACTCATAGACATTCTGCACTAAAATCCTATCACATCACTGCCTGTCCTGACTAGTTAAAGGTGGTATCTCCCGTCCTGACTAGTTAAAGGTGGTATCTCCCGTCCTGACTGGTTAAAGGTGGTATCTCCCGTCCTGACTGGTTAGCGGTGGTATCTCCCATCCTGACTGGTTAGCGGTGGTATCTCCCGTCCTGACTGGTTAGCGGTGGTATCTCCCGTCCTGACTGGTTAGCGGTGGTATCTCCCGTCCTGACTGATTAGCGGTGGGATCTCCCGTCCCGACTGGTTAGCGGTGGGATCTCCCGTCCCGACTGGTTAGCGGTGGGATCTCCCGTCCCGACTGGTTAGCGGTGGGATCTCCCGTCCCGACTGGTTAGCGGTGGGATCTCCCGTCCCGACTGGTTAGCGGTGGGATCTCCCGTCCCGACTGGTTAGCGGTGGGATCTCCCGTCCCGACTGGTTAGCGGTGGGATCTCCCGTCCCGACTGGTTAGCGGTGGGATCTCCCGTCCCGACTGGTTAGCGGTGGGATCTCCCGTCCCGACTGGTTAGCGGTGGGATCTCCCGTCCCGACTGGTTAGCGGTGGGATCTCTCCCTCACAAACTGTTAACTGGATGAAATATGTTGGTTTGCGTCATTGGGGTTTCAAATGGTTAACAAGCTCTACACAAGTGAAGAGAGGTGACTACACACAAGGAGCCTCTTTATAAAATAATTTTTTCATTCCACGTACGACTGATAACTCTCGTGGATCTATAATAATGGTTAGGTTGTGTCATGCCCCTAGTGGTTTTTGTTTACACTTCATTATAGTCTTTAACGATTGACCTTTGACTCATTGGCAATGCTAGGCCAGCAGTACCTATCACAAGCCCTGCTCTACCTTCTGAATAATTGCACTGAGCCACACTTGCTTGCTCTATCCCCTCCTTTCTTTTTTTCTCGCACCTGTAACTCAATGGTAACAGTCAAAAATGTCTGTACGTATTTTCCATTTTAATAGATGGTAAGACATGGTATAACTATAAATAAAAATCTCCTGGAGCCTTTTGATCTCCCAAGGCATGAACTGTGAAGATCTTACCTTAGGTAGCCATTAAAGCATAAGTCCCATCCAACAGGAACACGTGGGGATCTGGAGATGTGGGCTCTCCACAATGTATATAAAGACTCAAATAGAATATTTGCAGTGGCCAATATTGGTGAGTACTTGCTGTTTCACCACCTTATATACCCTAGCAAGACGTTGGCACGCAAGGAAGGAACAAATGGATGCTGAGAATTCCATGGCGATCACAGTATAAGGCTCCTTCGGGTACTTTTTCGTTTAATCTTTTTCAGTGTTTGCCCAAAAAACCCCATGAATTTCAAGCATTTTTTCATGGCTCTTTACAAGTGTTTTGATGGCTGTTTATAGTTTTTATTTTGCATTAGTAACATGTATTTTTTCTAATGTCTTTAAATCTTTAGGCTACACAACTCGTGTGAATATGAACTCTGTTCTTTTGAATGGCTTCAAACACATGAGCAATGTTTTCTCAGTGATGCTGCAAGGGGGGAAAAACGCATGGTTTTTTTTGTCTCTCGAAACGCATCGCCCATTGTTTTCAATGTAACATTCAAACACCTTGAATGCCATACTATGTGCAGGCAAGTGGGATGTCTCCCATTGAAATCAATGGGAAACACTTGCCGATTCTCTGCGTGTGAAACGAGCATCGAAGGATCAAAGTTCACTCAAATGATGATTTTGCATGAAAATCACCATTTCTGCGGGTAAAATGCACGTTGACAAGCACGATATCGGGCCAGATTTCTCAGCCCGATATCTCGCGTCTCTGTGAAGGTAGCCTTACAGAAAAGCTTATGTGAGAAAACTCCAGAATAATCACCATACTGGGAGCATGCTAAGTTTTAGAAAACAAAAGAACCCTATAATAAGGGTTCATTGCCCCCTCTGACACTTATCCCTGCAATGTAAGGAGTTGTAAGACCCACTCACATGTACTGACCACAGACAGGATACAAATCCCCAACACACAGCAGGACTAGAAGATCCTTGGGGTAATCACATGTTCCACGTCCGATGTTGTGTACCTGATCCTGTGCAGTAAATGTCCTGTTATGGAGCTTCATGTTGGAGAAGCAGGGCAAAAACCGAGAGCCAGGATGAGATCTCATCGCCATACAATTAGAAAGAGGAAGACAGAATTACCCTGTGACGGAGAACTTTTCTAAGCATAGACATTACCTAGGAGATAAAAGAGTTATGATATTGAAGGGTGGTTTCAAGTCACAAAGCCATAGAAGAATTTAGAAATATAAATTCCTAACTTTTGAACAGTCAATGGAGGATTAAATTATTGCCGAGGTTTTATGGGCGAATGGCCGGTATAAGATTGCTGGCCTGGTGAACCCATATCTCACCCAACAGTATTTCAGGGACCATAAACTTTCACTTCCTTATCAGTTTCTAGTTAAAAATGTTTGTTTCTGTTGCAAAATTTCTGGCTTGAGGACCCCCAACAGTAATTCAGGGACCTCATCAGTGCCTAGTTAAAAGGTTTATGTCCCTGTTGCAGGATTTCTTTTAAGTGCAAACCAATCACATCTATGTCTGTGCCTTGTCATAAGTATGTATGTCATTCGTGTGTATAAATATTCATGCCTCTTCAGATCTGTGCCATTTTAGCCTGACGAAGAGCCCGAGAGGCTTGCAAGCTCGCTATTACATGTATTTTTGTTAGCCATTAAAGGGTATTATATCTACAAGATTCTGTGGTTTCTCTTGCTGGGAACAATCACATTTAAGTTTTAGAAAAACACCCCTAATAAAAATAATTTGGTAAAATTAACTAATATATCATTGGGGTGCAGCAATTTTGGCCAAAAAACTGCTGTCAAAATACCCTAAAAAAGTGGCTTTTTTTCTAGAATGCAATGTGTACACAACGTTTTTCCGAAGAACACCATAGTGGGGTTTTTCTTTTGGTCGCCAGATGTTACTTTAAAGCCTATATTGATATATCAAAGGTACTATTTACATAGGAATTTGGTTTCTTAGGTTTGTCTTTTTTGGGGGGGGGGTCAGTAGCAATTTTGTGTATTTTTTTTCTGTTTTTTTTTCTCCCCTGGTGTTTTTTGTTCCCTAGGTTAGGTCCACACAGATGATTTCCAGCAGAATAGCCGCAGCGGAAATTCTGCTGCAGATCAGCTGCAGAATGCCTGCCTCAAAACCCACATCAAATGGTGCTGGTTTCGTCACGAATTCCTGTGTAGACTTTACCCTACTCATTAAGATAGAGTGAATTCCGCAACAGAGACGGTGACATTTGACGTGTTGTGGATATGAATTCCGCACTGCATGTCAGTCTCCGCACGGGTTTTGTGCACGTTATTTCTACGACGTGGGTGAGCTTTTCAACTTTGCTGCTGTAAATGCAGAGCAATTTGTGTGGAGGGTCCGCGCAGAAATTGTGGCAAATCCACCCCGTGTGAACCCAGCCTTAGACTTCTCTGAAGAAATAGGTAAACGGAGAAATCTACACAATCATAAATAGACCCCACCTTAAACACCCTTAATGAAGTGCGATAATCTGTTTGTGGTATAAAATATTGTCAGGGGAAACAGACATATGAAAAAGCGTTAGAACTTTTTTTTTTACAATATTAGAAAATATTGGTACCATGCATATGTTCCAAAGTTACTGCTCTTATTTTAGCTGTGACTGTGACATTCACTGAATAGAGTTAACAATCTCAATTACACCAAGGCCTTAAACAAGGCAGTCAGCAGATTCTTATGTCCCTGGCAGAATTTAGCTGACATTAGCTCATCCATTAGGGGAATGAAAGCCTTAAGGTACAATTGACAAATTGGATATTGCTCTGATCCAGTCAAGCTTCAGTTATGCTTTTAAATTAAAATTCATAATAAATGTACAGTTTTATTTCCTGCCTTTCACTCAAAAGTCAAGATATCCAGATAATATTTCCAAACCTCTCAATCTAGGGCATTTATACCGTACCATCGAAGAAGAACGTGCAAGAATTCCATTGCCTATAAAAGGAGAATTCCATTGCCTAGAGGAAGAAGGGATTGCTCTGCACAATTCACCAGCCATCTTTTTATATAAAGTAGTATACATAAAGCTGTATGAGCCGATCACTAGTTGGTATAAATGTATGCACAGATATGAAGTGAAGTAGGATGTATGGGGTGTAGGGTATACTGTTAGATGAACGGATCAGGTTTTGTTCTGGAATGTAGAGGAGGGACAGACTGGGTTTTGAGGGCACAATTAAAATTGTTGCCGATAATTACTGTCGATGGTAGCACATTCTAGAGAACTGGTGCAGCACGGAAGAATGTTAGAGATAGGAGTGGGAAGTTTGAATTAGGAATGTGCTTGAGTCAAAGTTCATTAGCAGAATGGAGAGCACAGGTAGTGTAGTAGACATATATTCAGTGATGCAGCTCTGTGGAAAGCTTTATGGATGAGTGAGGAGTTTAAATCGTATGCTGTAGTGACTGGGACAGAGTAGAGGCATCTGTGTAGTAATTGGACAGAAAGACTACCTGCATTCAGGATAGATTAGAGAGGGGAAGGGTTTAATGAATTTGACTATAACCACACTAGTATCATGACTTCTCTTAACATAAGCCACAATGCTGATCCCGATCGATCGTATTTACCGATTATGATGCATGCTGCGCTATTCTTGCCATTGAACGTTTCAGAAAAGGGGCCGTAGTTTAGCTAATGGTGGAATTGGTCACAAATTTAACGTACTCCTTTACAACCTGGCTAATGACTATGGCAGCAGACACGTATTTACGTTTACCTAGGCAGATGGGATATCGGAAGAGACCCTCTGCTTCTGCAGCTGCAGCATAGGAGGATACCAACGGTATAGGGCATTATTTCAGCGCAGAGGCCAGACAGCACGGCAGGGTAGAAGAATCTAAAATTGCAGGAGTGGAATGCTACAATCACTCTAGCCTCTCCTCTAGGACGGTGTTGGGATCACAGCGACACATCAGCAGGCAGGACCAGGGTTCTTCAGAAACTTGGAAAATATGAAGTAAGATCTTTTTTTTTCTTAATTGTTATTCCTTATGGATCAAACGACCCTATGCTTCAGAGATAAATTGCAAACAGGATATTATGCATGCAGAGACAAATGTAGATGATTGGCTACAGCACAACACCTTCATTACTCCCAATCTCATATCTTCTCCGTTAATTCTCCCTGTAAGGGCTCAGTACACGCTCCTAGGAAGATTCTGGAGGAATTTCACTCATATACTAAACTTTATAATATACTGAATTCCCCTAGCTTTCCAGGAAAGTCCCAACAAATATCAAACAATACTTGGAACTCAACTCCTGGATCTATTCCTGTTACAGAAGCATATAATCTTGAACAAGACTTTAACTCTGATGAACTAGATCAGGTCTTGCGGGTTTTGAAGTCTTGGAAGAGTCCAGGTGGACCAGATGGTTTCACACCCTTTCTATAAATTGTGTGGAAGCTTGTGATATCCCTCCCATTACTCAAGGCATTTATTGCTATTTTTCAAGGTGGTCACTTTCCTTCCCAAGCCCTGCAGACTCATATAATTGTTCTCCCTAAACCTGGTGGGGACCCCTCGGTGTTTGGTAATTTTTGCCCCATCTCTTTAATAAACTATTCTCCAAAATTATTAAACCCCTTTCTAGTACATCTTATATAGGGAACAAGCTGAATTTGTTCCAGGATGAGAAGGCTGAGATAACGCCATTAAAGCTCTATCGCTGATCTCCAGAGTTTATAGCTTAGGGACTCCACTATGCCGTTTGTTGATAGATACTGAAAAAGCATTTAGTAGTGTCCACTGGGAGTACTTGGAGGCAACACTTGGGAAAATAGGCCTTAGCCCAAGAATGCTAGCTCAAAATTTGTCTCCTTACTAGTGCCCTTCTGCTCAGATACAAGTAAACTGACACCTGTCGACCCCCTTCCTGATTAGGAATGGGACGAGACAGGTTTGTCCCCTCGCCCGACTTATACATGCTGGTTATGGAGTCCTTGGCCAATGCTCTCAGGCATAATGCTTTGATATAGGGAATAAGCATTGGGGAACAGGAACATAAATTATCTCTTTGCAGACTATTTACTAATTTGTCCCTGTTCTTAGACTAGATGTGCCTGTTATACTACAATAATTTGCTAGGTACATAGTACAGTACGTAAGGCTGAAAAAAGACACATTTCCATCCAGTTTAGCCTATTAACCCCCCCCCCCCCCCACTTCAATTTTAATTCAGCGGAAGGAAAAAAATCAATGAGGTAAAAAGCCAATTGTCCTCATTTAAAGGGAAAGTTCCTTCCCGACTCCAATCTGGCAGTCGAAATAATCCCTGGATCACCGACCCTTCTAAAGTTATTAATGGTCTCTCCTAGAACTGTTCCCCTTTCATTGGCAAGGGGTGTCAATTGAATATTTAGGGTTTTGTATGGCAAACTTCTTAGACAGTTTAATAATTTATAACTAAAATATGGCAAACGCACGAGGGGGCATAGGTCTACCTTATCTTTAGCTATACTATAAATCAACCATCTGTGATTGTGTATTGGGCTTTTTCGACCATACTGCAGTCAAACTTTGGGTAACAATAGAGCATGCTTCAAACATTTTTAAATTTCATGGAGCGTTATGGGTTCCCCATGGGTTGAACAGGGAGAAAATGGGAGCCTTTATGGACTTAGTACAGACTTGGGAAGAGAATTTCTGGACTTGGTAGTTTGATAATTGTTCCTGATCCCTTAACTTCCCTGGTTAGAAACCTTTGGTTCCCATCTACACATACACACATTTGTTATTCCTTTTGTTGGTGTCACTCCCTCGGGTTTGAGGTGTGATAGGTGGCTGGGTCTAAAAATCTCTCTAAACTAGGAGGGTAATTGGGCATTCCAGCAGGTTTCTGGTTACAGTATTTTCAAGAGTGAAGTTATATTATATACCCTCACACTTCTATTAAAGTTGAACACTGAGCTTACACCTTTTGAGAAACTTTTTCCAAAGACTTCTAAAAATGTAGTTTCCTTGATCTACGGATTGCTTCTAAATGGCTGACTGAATCTGCCCCTTGTTGGATTAGGGCATGGGAGAGCGCTCCTGGTAGATCCTTTTTTGGAGAGCTCTGGACTAAATCCTATACGACAACGCACAAAATGTCTGTTTCCAACAGATTGTAAATACTTAATATAAACTATCACAGTGGTATATAGGACCCCTGCTAAAATACATAATTCTGTCCATATCAGATTATGTTGGAAATGCTCCACAGCAACTGGCTCAATGCTACACTTGTGGTGGGAATGTTCACTTATAGCTCCTCTGTGGCAAGGTATCTCTGGATTTATATAAGGCTTTATATAGATCTGACTTGCTTCACTCCAGATATTGCACTTGTAAGTTCAAAAAAGACCTATTGTTTGACATCATAATGGCTATATGCGAAGTTACTCCTAGATATTGGAAACCAAGCTTTGGGATGGATTTTTTTTTTTAATTTATAGAGTAAATCATGTACTCAAATTTTGATTAGGATCTGTGAGGGTTTCTCTCTACATGGTCTGTATGGATAGATTTTAGAGAATCGCCCTCTCTATCTGGTTGGTTTTTAAATGGGTCTTTGCCACAATGAGACTTAATGATTAGAGATGAGCGAACGTACTCGTAACGAGTACTTACGCACCCGAGTACCGCCATTTGCGAGTACTTCTGTACTCGCACGTAAAGATTCGGGGGGCGCCGGGGGCCGGGGAGAGGCGGGGCGGGGGGTAGCAGCGGGGAACAGGGGGGAGCCCTCTCTCCCTCTCCCCCCCCACTCCCCGCCGCAACCTCCCGTGCCGCCACGGCGCCCCCCGAATCTTTTCGCCCGAGTACGTAAGTACTCGCAAATCGCGGTACTCGGGCGAAAAAGGGGCGGGGCCGAACACGTTCGCTCATCTCTATTAATGATCTATGGGCTGTGGTTCGCTTCCACGAGGTACACTATACTATCTTCATTTCCTCCTAAATTATGATATACTTTTCTCACTATTTCAACCCTACTTCCCCCTTCTTTCTACTCAAGTTTTTCATCTTAATGGTTTAATTCTTATGGTTGGGACGGTTATTGCCTTATACATTAGGAAATTAACACAATGCCTCCATTGAGTCATTCCCTTTAGGAATGGCCCTTTCACATTTCTAGATTGATAATAACCCAGGCTTAGTTACACATTTCAAGGCAGCTACCCCTGGCCATGTTATTTGAGTCAAATACATTATGGCAGACTATATTGTAACAAAACAGGAGATGAAAGGATAATTCTCTACAATGTATTACTTTATGGTGTATTACATATAGGTTTGAACCTATCAAGGCTTTCAATATATTTTGAACAAAAGCTTCAGAACAGTGGGTAGAGCCTCCAAACAGAACCTTGAACGGTAGCATGAACATAGCCTTCAAGAGCGGATGCAGTCTGTGTGTATTTTCTGCATTTTGTATTAGAAAGATTTACACTTTGGGTAGAGCCTGTGTTCTGCAAGGGGGAAAGGAATACACAGTCGCTTAAACAGAAGCACCAGCTGCTAACGTGTAAAAACAGGAGACACTTTCAAGCTCTGAAAATTACATATGGCTGTAGATAATTAGCAACTTGTGAAGTTCCCTTGTGTCTTCTGTAAACTTTTTCTATTTATAAGTCTGTGCCTGGAAATAACAATTAGCTTGGTTTTACTGCTCTAATTAAGTAGAATATCAGGGAGAAATTGGGATGTGCCTGTTCTCCTCTTACTCAGACACATGGGTATGATAGGCATACCACTGGTGTGCCATGGAGAGCCTTGATGATTTTCTTCAAGTATCTCTGGGCTGCCTATCAACATGGACTAGTGACTAATCACTCATCTCACTATTCATTTCCTTTAATTAGAGGTGTAGAAATGGAGTTCAGAAGTAGTTGTACCCAAGCCCTAGTGCCTAAGGGAGTCTAAAGGCCCCTCTGCTACAGAAGACACCAGTTTTATAAATGGAGCAAGGTAGGTGGGGCTCCATTACAGATTTTGCATTGAGGTCCAAAACCTTCAATTGATACCTCTGCCTTGAATGCTGGGTAAGGCTGGACATCCTGGTATTTGTAGTGTCCTAACAATAGACATTAACAGGAGTATAATTATAGTGGTATAGAGGTTGCAGTCACATCCAAGTCCTTATACCACATAGGACACCTGTACTGCACTATTTTTCTGCATGGATTGTACCTTTAAATTTGTGGCAGATATATGTGACTTAGGGCTTCTTCATTTGGGCGAGTATTTGTCCCATTTTGCGGTCGTGATAATCACAGCCGCATACCAGGACAGAGTTATTCATTTCAGTGATTTCATTTTAACTATCTGGTTTCTTGCCTAATAGTACAGGTGAGAAAAGATAGGACTTGCCCTATCTTAACCGCATGTAGTTAATACTATGTGTGGGAAAGATACGGCAGGACCAAGCTTCCGGCTGTTTTTTTCCCAAACTCCTGTGCTATGGCGTCGTGTGAACTGCCTGGCAAGGGGGAAAAAAAAACTGTTTGCACGCAACTATACTACGTAGCGGCGAGCATAGTTGCGCATAAGCCCATGTGTTTGACGTTTTCTGCCATGGTTTTGAGCTTCTGTATGCTTCACATCTGCATGTGGCTATAGCTGTTTTTGATGGGCAAGCGGATTCCCATATAAATGAATGGGACACTTTGCTAGTGTGGATTTGCCATTGATTAGATGTGGAATACGTGGCAGAATTCTGCTATGTGGACGTAACCTAAAGCTCTTTTGTACTTTAACCCCCTTCTACGCCCTTGCTTGGAAGCAGGTACCGTAAATGGACATTCATATCCTAGAAATGTTGCAGGTCAGAAACTGAGGCCGTGCCATCTGCAGCCAGTTGGCTGTGACTGGCAGCCGGCCTCCCACTTTAACAGCAAGAATCGATGAGGACACAGATTCCTGCTATTAACCCCTTAAATGTCGTGGTAAATGTTGATCATGACATGTAAAGGGTTCATAGGGTAAGGACACTATTGTGATGTCATCAGCCCTTTGCAATGTGTTCCTAGCAATTGGACGCCAGGTAATGGCGTCTGGGTTTGCTGTGGTCTGTGATCACTATGAGAAGTACTACAATGTGTTAGTGTGATTATAGCATCACACGTCTAAGTTCCCCACAGGCACATAAAAATGTAGAAGAAAACTAAACATGTTAAGTTGTAAAAAAATTTAAATAGACTTTTTGCACACTTTCTTCTTTTGTTCAATATAAAAAAAATATATATATTTGCTTTTATGGGATCCGTAATGACCCATGAACTAAATTGAACACACTTTTTATCCTCCATGTCAAACATAATTTTCTTAAATAGCAAAGAAACTAAGTCCAAATTTTTTTTTTAAATTCATTTTGTCCTCCAAAAAAGGCAATAATGGAGATCAAAAAATTCATATGTACCCTACAATGCTACCAATAAAAGCTGCTAAAGCCTCCACAGAGCTTTGATGGAAAAATAAAGTTATGGGACCTTGAATGCAGCCATGCAAAAAAAAAATTGTTCAAAACTATTTTTTTTATTGTGCAAAAATGAAAAACAAAATGTAATTTTGGTATGGTTGTTATCATACCAGCCTATAGATAAAATGTATCCTGTCACTTATGCTGCATGAGTAACACTAAAAAAAGTTGTTTCTTTTTTCTTCTTGCCCATCCAAATAAATTAAGGTTTTACAATACATTATATGCACCCAAAAATTGTACCAATAAAAAAATAAGCCCTAATGACTGACAGAAAAAAAACATTGTGGCATTTGAAAAGTGTCTTGTTTTTTCCGCATGTTAAGGTACAGGGTACACTTATTTCTAGAGTGTAGAACACTCATTGGTGTAAAGATACTGGCACCTATACCATGCCCTGAATCTTAAAGGAAACCGGTCATGTCTCCGCAGCACTGGGAAGGTGATGGAGACAGTGATGTATTTCTTATACTCATATGCTCCCTGGTTCCAGTGGTATGTGCCGCTGAATTCCGCACATGGTCCTGAAGATTCAACTCTTTTCACAGTGCCGTGTGCGTGCACTCCCTTAGACCTCACCTGGCTCCTTGTCACCTCCCCAAACAGCACGATAACTGAGTTTGCATTTTCAGCTGACCAACCCATGTAAGTATATAGATACAAGTCTAAAGAAAGTCTTTGTCAAGGAATGGAGGTCACCATAATGGTTCCATGATATCCAGGATGCTTGATGAAGGCCTGTGTATGGGCTGAAACACGTTGCACCAGGAATTTAATAAATGGCCTTCGTGGAACGACTGTGGTGACCTGCATTTCCTGACATAAAGAATGCGGAGACACTTTTTTCTTTAGTCTTGTATCATTATACCCACCGTTATAGTGGGGATATATCTCCTGGGGACTTTCCTGGAAGTCTAGAATACAGATGGGCTTGGAGGAACATTTATTATTCAAGGCAAACCTGGACTTCAAGGTGCTGGTGGGGAACTATATCTAGGACCCCACCAGACACTGGGCAAGTCCTAATATTTTTCTGGATTTTCTGAAGTGATCCTTAAGTTACTGCAAAGCGCGATCCAATATTGTTTTATGTAAGTGTATAGAACTGTTTTGCTATTGGAAGCAGACACCTTTGCACGTTGTTCCGTGACAGAGGTTGAAGTGAATAGGAGTCAGCCTGCAAAATCAACACCGTTTACTGGACAGCAGTTGGCTGTAGCAAAACGGCTCTGTACTCTAAAACGCTGGCCTGGGGGAATAGCTGATTGGCTTTGGTTCCGGATGGTGGACCTCCATCAATCTGCTAGCGATTACCTTTTTTAAGGATAGGGGTCATGAATTACTTATTGGTGCAACTGCACAGTTTATTCCAGAACCAAATGCGGTGTCTAACAGAAGGCTGGATAACCAGGATATCTATAGACAATCAATTTACTAGACAGGGCAAATACTTTGAACAGTCATTATAGCGTCAAACATATGATCTGAACCAACTAAACTAACAAATTGAGCGGAGCGCCCGCCTCGAAAGAGGCAACCCCACTACAGGAGAGAAGCCGTAAACTGGTCAGACGGGCAGCCTACACAGTTCTGGAACATGAAACCATAGAGAACTGGATCCTAGACTTCTAGAACTTTACCTTTGAGAAGAGCACTTCAGAGCAAATTTCCAGTAGAAACAAACCACTGCTCACTGGCCATGACTCGGGAAGTTTAACTAGTGGTCTTTACACAAAGGAGCCAGTTTAAATATCCTTACTAAATGGATAGGCTGACTGGATTGACTGACATCCCAACCAGTCTAACAGCACTGAAACGAGCATACACCTCCCAGCGCATGACATGGTTTGGATATGATGTTGATGTCCTCCTGGACTGGAGCTCGAAACTGTTGGCATTATGGTAGTAGGTCATCAATAGCTTGAAGTGGGACGACCTCTTTAAAGATTGAACGGAAGTTTTTGGCCGCCTGTCCGCGGCCGCAACGGCATATTCTGCCGCGGGGAGGAGCCCTGTGAGGACTCAGCGATGAGCCTATCTAATAGGCTCACTGGAGGTAATCGCAGGACATTTTCCATTATGGATGCATATCTGATGCACATGTTTCTTCCACAGCGTCTCTGTACAAAGCGCTAGCTTTTGAACGGGAATTTTATATTCAGAACACCAAAGACAAACTCCATATAAAGGAAGTCGAGAGACGTTTTGTGTTCTAGCTGTCAATCTCCTCACAAATACTTTGTAGTCTTGTCTCAGAACTTTAGGTAGAAGTCATAAGTTCAGAATATTTCTGCTTGATCGCAGATAACAAAGCATTTATAATCAAGGCAATAAAATACAAGCAAGTCCTTTTGGAGGATGGCCAAGGACAGCATTACAAAAGCTGTAGTGTAATGGAATCAAGGTCCTCATCAATTGCATGGTGACAATAGAATGAATATATAATAAAAATGTTCTTGTATAGTATGGTCACATAGTATCCGGTGTTTACAACTAAAGCTAGCTTACAAGTCAGATTTTTATGCATTCTATGAAAATAAACCCCTTCATAATTTTTGTATTAATAAGATCATTGAACCTTGAGCACTTTTATTACATTTTGCGCTACAGACTTTGAATTAGGTTTGTCATTGAACTCTGAGTGTTCACATACACAACAGATCCCAGAGTTAAAGGGGCATTTCCATTGCAGACTTTTGTCGCTGTAAGAAGTTGGCCTAAAGGGTTAATGTTATCGTGGAGATGGACTTGTAACGTGCGCCAAAATTCGAATGTCACCACATTGTAGCTCAGCATAGTTAATAGGAACTTTCTAGAGACTGCAGCCTTTGTTATAAAAGGGACCTTTCTGTGCTGAATTACAGTGGGAGAGATGGTGCTAAAGCTGAGCCTGAAAAAACGGAGGAACTGCTGCATGTGAGGGGAAGCTGCTGAGAAAGATCTGTGAACTGAGAGTGCCTGATGTCTGGAGAGAGAATCTGCATTGTCTCCAGACCAGCAGGACACCCGGAGAATGACAAGGATCTAGGGAAATAATGGTAGAGGAGCACTCCGTCCCCAGAATTACCGTGAGTCAGTCCAAATGAGTACTTCTACGTGACCTATTTTAAGTGAGGCTGACCTCCATCTGACAATAGGTGTGCACATAGATGAAAGGGTTAAAGACTGTATTACGCTAGCTATCGTAGATGACACTCAAGGGATTGTGGACACTAATATCCTGCAGGTTTCTGATGCTCGAGCTGAGGTTATAGTGTTTTTTAAAAGGCCATAATGACCACACCATATTTTGAAAATCTGACATGTCACTTTGAGCTATATATTTCCATCTGTTTACTTTATTCTGGAAGCACATTGGAAAAAATAGTTTTTTTTTAACCACAACATTTTGAGGAACATTTTCTTTTCCTACACCAAGCCAAGATTGCAAAGGCTCGTAGGTGTCAGAATGATAGATGCCCCCACAAATGACCCCATTGTAAAAACTACACCCCTTAATGTATTCACTGAGGGGGGGTCAGGAGTATTTTGGCCCCAGTTTTTGGTTTTTTTTTAGGAATTAATGTAATTTAGTGGAGAAATAAAATAAAATTTCATATTTTTGCAAATATGCCATTTAAAAGACAGGTTTTTTTTCTATAGTGCACATGTGAATGAGGATTTGTAAAAAATGGATACCCCCGTTTGTCCCGTGTTCAGAAACCTACCCATTGTGGCCCTAATCTTGTCCGTATGCACAACGGGGCCCAAACCAAAAAGCAGCCGGTGGCTTTTAGAACAGTAATTTTGCTTGAAGGTGACTTAGGCCCTATTGCCCACTTGTAGCGCCCTTGAGTGGCCAAAACGATGGAGAACCCCCACAAATGACCCAAGTTTGAAAACTAGACCCCTTAATGAATTCATCTAGGGGTGTATGGCGCACTTTGACTGCACAGTTTTTGAATGAATCTGAGCAAAGTATTTACTGAATGCCGGCGATCATGCGACTGGGGGAGGGGTCCTGCGCCCCAGAATGGCAGTCCCAGGTTGCTGTCCACCTCTGGGAGCCAGCAGCATGGAGCTGTCACGTCCTCAGCTTGCAGGGCCTTAATCCCTGCAGTAAGCATGTTTTTACATCCTCAGGGATTAAGGCCCAGCAAGCTAGGATGTAAAAAAGGCAATGGGCTGGTCTCTAAGGGGTTAAAGGGAAGCTGTCATTGTGCCATATATTTTATAACTGGACATTGTCTTAAATTGTAATGGTAGATTGTGATTTTCTTTGGTGCACAAAGTATTATCCTTGGATCTAGTTAGCGGTAGGCGATTCCAAGTATAAGGCCACTCGCACACAGGCACTTGAAAAAACACTGCATTTTTTTAATGCAGCATTGACTGCGTTTTCACCTTTGTAGACATGCGTTTTTGACAGTGTTTGACTGCGTTTTCAGCAGAGTTATAAACGCAGCCAAGCAAGCTAACATGCAGTCTACCGCATATTCAGCTGTACTAAACACGCACCCCATTCATTTCAATGGATAAAGCATGTTTTAAAACGCAGAAACACATGAAAATAGAACATACATTTGAAAAACACAGCGTTACATACTCTGCGTTTTTAACGCTTGTCTGAGAAGCCCCATTGAAATCAATGATGGTGATTGACAGCATTTAGCTCTGCTCTGAAAATGCAGCAAAAACCACCTACAGTGGCCTAAAGGTTTAATTGCTAACCATTATTACTATACTATTCATCTTGGTTTTTGTGTTTATTAATAAAAATAAACTTTACTTACTCCAACTAGGGGAGGGCAAAATGAGAAATAAGGAGGCAGTTAGTGTAGCTAGCGACCTGGGTCTAAGTAATGGGAATGGTGGTCGAGCAGGGGGTGGGGTTAGTACAGTTAAAACTGTCAGATCAGCCAATAGTACCATTAGTAGCAAAATGAAATTAAAGTACAAAAACAACCATATAAACTGTGTGACCACGAATGCAAGAAGTCTGACCGGTAAAGTGGGTGAGCTTAAAGTGAGTGACTAATGAAAACTGATATAGTCGGAATAACGGAAACATAGCTTGATAAGTGCAATTTGGGCGGTGAATTTAAAGGGTTACTATCTCTTCAGAAGAGACCGTGGAAACCAGAAAGGGGGAGGGGTATGTCTGTACGTTAAATCCTATTTAATGCCGAGGCTACGGGAGGACATAGGGGCAGGAGATAAATGTGTGGAATCTCTATGGCTAGAAATACAGGGAGAAAAAATTAACAAAACCCTGCTAGGGGTTTTCTTAAGACCACTAAAAGCAACAGAAGAAACTGAAACCTTACTATTAAGGCAAATAAAAGAGGTGTCAAACCACAATGAAGTAATTATGGGGGACTTTATCTGGATAGAATATGGGATAATGAGACCTGGAAAGCTCATAGGGGTGATAAATTCTTGAGAATAATTAAAGATAACTACTAGAGATGAGCGAACGTACTCGTTTAGGGCGATTTCGCAATCGAGCATCGTTTTTTCGAGTAACTGACTACTCGGGCAAAAAGATTCGGGGGGGGGCGTGGTGGAGCTGGAGGTAGCAGTAAGGAACAAGCGGGAGCTCTCTTCCCCCCCCCCCCCACTCCCCTCTGCAACCCCCCCCCCCCCCCCCGCTCACCCCCGGCGCCCACCGAATCTTTTCGCCCGAGTAGTCAGTTACTCAAAAAAAGCGATGCTCGATTGCGAAATCGCCCTAAACGAGTACGTTCGCTCATCTCTAATAACTACCTTATCCAACTTGTGCAGGAGCCAACTAGAGCGAAGGCCACTCTGGACTTGGTACTAACTAACAAGACCGAATAATGTGGGTGCAGGTCGAAGGGCACTTGGGGAACAGTGACCACAAAATAATTAACTTCTAGCTGTTATTCAATAAGAAGGGAGCGACAAATAAACCTAACTTTAGTAAAGCAAAATTTGATCAGCTCAGAACTACTATCGGTAACATTAATTGGGTCTATAGCCTCAAAAATATGAGTACAGATGACAAATGGGATAAGTTTAAAAAGATCCTAATGACCTCATGTGAGCAGTTCATACCTTTTAAAAATGAACTTCAAGTAAAAGGAAATCAATGTGGCTCGACAAGACGGTAAGGGGGGCAATAAATGAAAAGTGTGTAAACTACTAAAGCAAGAAGGCAGCGAAGAAGCGCTAAAATCATACAGGGAAAAAGTCAAAATTTGCAACGGAAAGATCAAAATTGCTAAGGAGGAGGCAGAAAGACTGATTGCCAAAGAGGACAAAAACAACCCTAAACTTTTCTTTAATTATATTAACCGTAAAAGGATTTGCACTGAGCACTGGCCCCTTAACAAATAATGCAGGAGAAATGATTGAAGATGATGGAGGGAAGGCAAACCTATTAAACAGTCTCCTTTCAAGTGTATTCACGAATGAAAAGGAAATGCCACATGAAATGCAGGGGAACAAAATGAACGCCTGACAAAATATTACATAACGCAGGAGGAAGTGCAGAACCAGTTAAAGAAGATTAAAATCGATAAATTGCCAGGCCCAGATGGAATACACCCAAGGGTTCTAAGGGAACTAAGTGACATGATGGCTAGACCGCTATTTCTTATATTTATGGATACTATCAAGATCGGGGTTGTACGACTGGATTGGCGCATTGCCAATGTAGTTACACTTTACAAAAAAGGGGCCAAAAGAGAGCCTGGTAACTACAGGCCAGTAAGTCTCACTTCAGTAACTGGAAAAATATTCTAGGTGTTTCTGAGAGACGCCATCGAAGAATACCTCAAGGAGAACGGAATAACTCCTCACTAGATTGGGTTCATGAAGGGTCGATCATGTCAGACCAATCTGATCAGCTTCTACAATGAAGTAAGTTATAGGCTGGACCTGGGAGAGTCTATTGATCTCATATCTGGACTTCTCTAAAGCATTTGACACTGTTCTGCATAATAGGCTAATATATAAAATGAGACAGCTCGGATTGGGTGAAAACGTGTGTATCTGGGTAAAGAATTGGCTCAGAGATAGAAAGCAGAGGGTGGTAATAAGCGGTTGGGCCACCATCACTAGCGGGGTGCCACAGGGTTCAGTATTGGGCCCCATTCTGTTCAATATATTTATCAACGACCTGATGGAGGGACTGCACAGTAAAATATCAATATTTGCAGATGACACAAAATTATACAAGAAAATCAGTGCAACAGAGAACAAGGTACGGCTACAAACGGACCTAGATAAGCTGGGGGCTTGGGCAGAAAAATGGCAAATGAAGTTCAATGTTGATAAATGTAAGGTTATGCACATGGGCAGGAGAAACGGAGGTCTCCAATATACACTTAATGGGGTAGTGCTAGGGAAAAGTGATATGGAAAAAGACCTGGGGGTACTAATGGATTGTAAATTAAGCTGGAGTAACCAATGCCAGTCAGCTGCTGCAAAAGTTAATAGTCTTGGGGTGCATTAAAAGAGGTATAGGGGCGAGGGACGAGAACATTATTCTATCACTATATAAGGCACTTGTCAGGCCTCACATGGAATACTGCGCACAGTTCTGGTCACCGATGCTCAGGAAAGAGGTTAGTGCTTGAGGGGGTTCAAAGAAGGGCAACTAAACTAATACATGAAATGAAGGGACTGAAATACCCAGAGAGGATATCAAAATTGGGATTATTTACCCTGGAAAAAAGATGACTAAGGGGTGATTAAATAACTATGTATAAATACATGAGGGGACAATACAAGGATCTCTCCCATGATCTGCTTATATCCAGGACTGCGATGGTAACGAGAGGGCATCCGCTACGTCTAGAAGAAAGCAGGTTTCATCACCAACATAGAAAAGGGGGTTTTACTGTAAGAGCAGTGAGACTGTGGAACTCTCTGCCTGAAGATGTGGTGATGGCAAAATCCATAGAGGAGTTTAAGAGGGGACTTGATGTCTTTCTGAAGTGGAAGGATATTACAGGATATAAATTTTAGGTGACCAATGGGTTGTTGATTCGGGTATACAGACAGGTAGGAACTATAAGAGGTTGATCCAGGGATTAGTTTGATTGCCATTAGAGAGTTGGGAAGGAATTTTTCCCCCGAAAGGGCTAATTGGTTTCTGCCTCTAGGGGTTTTTTGCCTTCCTCTGGATCAACAAGGAGGTTAAACAGGCTGAACTAGATGGACATTGTCTTCATTCGTCCTTACTATGTTACTTTGTATCTGCTGCTTCATTTCCTGAATTCTGCTTTTCACTCCAGCATCCCTGGCCACCCTGAACACCGTAGCAGGTGGTGGTCAGGAGGACAGAACTAACAAAGTGCCCTGTTCTTCACTGTTTCCATAACTCAGGAGCTGTGCAAACAGTATAAATGGCTGTGCTATGCTCTTTGCATAATGCCAATTGATACTATGGGAGTTACAGAAACTGCAAAGCTCTGGTTTCCTTCAACTCAGCCACCTCATAGTCAGCAGTGTTTCCATCTGGGCCATATGGTGGCAATCAGCTGATTGATGCGAGTCCGACTCCAAGGACTCTTGGCAAACACTTCATTTTGCTGAGGGTAATTGCAATCAACAGAACATTTTCCTCTGTAGTAAAATGTACAGTAGTATTACATGATGGCCATTCAGAAGGGTAAGTTCTGTAACGTGAGCGAACCAGGGATCATTAGTATTAGGCTAGGTTCACATCTGTGCTGGAAGCTCTGTTCGGAGCATCTGGCGCACATCCAGCAGAAAATCCTAGCATAAGTTATGCACTATGCCCAGCGACATGTGGGAAGTTGGATGGCCATGATTATAGTGAATGGGTTTCGTCTGGCATATGCCATTTTTTTCCCTTGCTCAGCTGCTAGGATGGAGCTGAACAGAAACCTACAGTGCTTGGGCGAACTTATAAGTAACAAATTGGGCCGCTTTCACACAGCCAAGAAAATCACAAGAAATTTGTGTTGTGAGTCGACAAATCTTACATGACTGTAAGCCCCATTATTTTCAATCGAGTCATATGCATGAGCGATTGTGGATGAAAATTACAGCATGCTCTAGCTTTTTGCACTCCTGTGAGCACAACGCCCATTGCTATAAAGGGGACAGGAAACCACATTGTATGGTGTGCGATACAAGATTTCCCGTTGAAAACAATGGGAGATGCTTGCTAATCCTACACTGCGGCTGAAAGACGCTTCCCAGAAGTGATGAGAGGTGTACTTGACAGAAAAACTCCTTGCATCCGTGGGTACTTCGTACATTCACAAGTGCGATATCGGGCCTAGCTTCATGGCCAGATATCACCCATTTATAGGTAGCCTTTTAAATAGCATGCAGCCTCATTACTGTCATATAATCTATATATGAAATCATTCACTGTTATATTACACTTTGTCAAAAATATCAAGCCCCTAAATGACTAGAAAGGGTTGTGGTTTGATTTAGATGTACAGTCTTGGCTTATAAAAGGGTAGTGACCTCTTGCGCTTGTGTAGAGCTTGTTGGCTACTAGACCCCCCCGTTACCAGAGTCTGAGAGGGGGCGCATTACTGGAATGTGAGAAGCTGCATGGTCGTATCTACGAATTGTTGCCAACAGGCCGTTCTGAGCAAACTTTTAGGTGTTGGGACCAGTGGAAGCCGGGCTCGGGACACCCTCCACATACCACTAGGAGAGGATTGTTCGTCTAACAAGCACCCACAGCTCTAACTATTTAGTTGTCTGCTATCCAGAGACAGGTGGCACCATTGTTGCAGGCCCTTGAGTCTGTCAGGACAATTTCCAGGCACTTCGCTTAAAAACATTTGGTCTCATGGCGCCCATTACGTATACCGCCTTTGACACAGTCTCCTCGCTTTGTAGTGATGTCATGAACAACGAAACTGGACTACTAGGGAGTTGGAACCAGGTTGTCTTCAGTGACTTATCCATGTTTTCTTTATGCACTGCCGACAGACATTTTTGTGTCTGAAGACCTCGGGGTGAGCACCTCAAGCTGCCTTTGCTGTGGAGCAGCACACTGAACCTCACTACTGGTGTGATGGTCTGGGGAGACATCACATATGACAGTCGGTCACCCCTAGTAGTGGTACGAGGGACAATAACAGCTCAACTTGATGTTAAGAACATCCTGCAGCCACATGTGTTCCCCTCATGGTGGCTTCCAAGAGGCAATTTTCAGCAGGATAATGCTTGGCTGCACACACAAGGGTGTCACAGGTATGCCCCCACAATATTGCCACACTAACATGTTTTGCCCAGTTGCCAGATTTATAACCTATAGAACATGTATAGCACTATCTGGGACACCAACTTCAGCCTATGAGTTTGAATTATCTAGAGGCTCAGTTACAGATAATGTTGACCAAAATGCTGTAAGATACCATACAGAACCAGTATGCCTCCATGCCCGCCTGTGTCACATCTTGCGTCCAAGCTGGAGGTGGTCCAACAGGATATTAGTGCCTCCATGCTCGCCCTTATCACATCCTGCATCCATGTTAGAGGCAGCCCAACAGAGTACTAGAGCCTCCATGCCACTCCGTATCACATCTTGTATCCAAGTTATGTGCGACCCAAGGGGGTACTAGAGCCTCCATGCCCGCCCATATCACATCTTGTATCCAAGCTAGAGACGCAGTACAACAGGGTATTAGAGCCTCCCTTCAAGTGTTCAGTTTCTGCAATACATTATCCTTTTGCTCTCATATTGTAATCACTTATATCTGTTATAATCACAAATGAAAAGATTTAATT
This sequence comes from Eleutherodactylus coqui, assembly GCF_035609145.1. NCBI lineage: Eukaryota > Metazoa > Chordata > Amphibia > Anura > Eleutherodactylidae > Eleutherodactylus > Eleutherodactylus coqui. The sequence goes on along the minus strand of NC_089839.1, from coordinate 162,893,631 downwards.
CAGAGAACTCCTCCTAGATGCTTAATTTTTTGGGGGGCAAGAAGTGTTTTTCGGCTTTTCACTCAGTCTCTGCAGTATTGATATGCATTTCTGAGTTGTTTTTCCTGCATTAGACACAGCCTTCAGCAATTTTGTTCCATCAGTAGAGCCAAACAATGCCCCTCAATCAAGTTAATGTATAGTCTGCTCGCATTTCTATACATGATGCTGTGTGTTGCGGAACGCTCTACAGGCAGCACAGCAGCTGTATAATTTAATTAGCAATGGCTGCATATGGCCTTAAAAGGAATAATTTACCCTAATTATTCTAATTAGTCAATAGCAATTTATATTATTACTAGTTCTGCTGCTGACAGATGCTGCCCAGAGAATGTTATAAGGTACAAATAAGATGCATAACAGGTAGAGCAAGCCATAATTACTGTGTATGTGCATGCTTGTCAGGGTCCATGCGTGAAAAGTTGTTACACATGTAGAAATAGTTTAAATATGACTGTTGTATTGTGATAACTAAAGTTAGAGCATTGTACATTGTAATTAAGTTATTAGGGCCATATTTTACACTAAATACTAGAGGGCCAGTGCTTAGGGCGACTCATTGTGGGGTGAGGGTGGCACCTTTTTTTCCTTTTCAAGCTCTTCCGCCTGCCTCTTACTAGATCCGTGTCCTCCTTGGGCTATAGGGGCACTGTCTGCATGGGATGGGGGCAAAACCTCACTTGTTGCTCACCGAGAAGAGACTGTGCTGAGAATACACACATGCAGCAGTGGTGTATATGTGGTCAGATCAGCAATCGGCACTAGCGGCAGCCCCAAGCTTAGGAGATTGAGAACAAAGAGCGACTGTGTTGGGGGGGGGGGCATGAGCGGCACTCTCTGTGATTGGGGGGCAATGAGGGACAGTCACTGTGATGAAAGAGAACCATGATGGGCAGCCTGTGTCTTGGGGGTTTATGCTGGGCAGTCTGTTATGGGGGGAAATATCAGTTCTATCACCAATAATCAGACTTGATCAGTCTTTGAGTTCTTTTTGTGCAGTAGTGCTAATGGCCAGGCTGCACTTGCAGGTTCAGCCCATCAATTATGGAAAATTGTGAGCGCTAGTGCCTTCAATCATGAGTGCCGCCCACTACACAGGGACCGGAGCATCGGCCTCCTCTCCAACCCCAGTGCATCCTGGCGGGTGCTGCCTGGAAAACCACTTTATTTACGCTGCACACTTAATGCCTTGGGATAGGTCACCAATTCTTCAGTTGGTCCCCGGGCCCATTGTCGGTGTGCCCAACACTGCAAGCAGACAACACTCAACATTGCAGTGGCCCAGTTTGGTACTACAGATACAGCTCACATTGAAATCAATGTGAGCTATGCCTACAGTGTCAAATTGGGCCACTGCAGTACGAACAGCGCTATCTGCTTCCAGCACTGGCAGCGGGCCTGAGGATCAACTGATCGGCAATCCAGAGTGACAGAACCCTGCTGATTTAACTACTGATGACCTATCCTGGCGATAGGTCATAAATAGTAAAAAGTCCTGAGGAATCCTTTTTTAGGCTAAGATTGGCTGCAGCATGTCACAAAGAGCTTAAGATGCACTTGAGGTACCTGAGTTGTGGACCAACTCTATTTACTTGAGACCTCAATTAACCCTTTCCTATCCAATTTGTATCCTGGTTTTCCTAGGGGGCTTACTCTTTCTGCTGTTATACAATGGTGCTATATGTTGGCTAAAGTCAGTGCTGCATGAGGTGACACGTTGGATGGGCTCTTACAGCAGAGGCTGGCAATATACAGTAAGTGAACCCCCGATGGATGTCTTCCAACATTGGAGCTGTACAGACTTAAATCATAATGTCTTTAGATGTCAGACAGTGGATTAGAGAGGGTTAAAAATGTAGGGCAAATTTATTTTTAAGCTTTTTTTTTTTTTTTCCAATTTTAATGGGGCAGGGATTTTAAAGGGGTATCCCCATATGAGGCCTTTCTGGCTGAGATGGGAATACCCATATCTGTGATTCGACCACACCTGGATTATGGAAACCGCCAAGACTGAAGTCTTGCGCTGTTTCCATAACTCCAATGGACGTGAATAGGAGTTACAGGCACAGTGTAACACAGCAAGCTACACTGTTTCCCCAACACAGGAGTTAGAAAACGGCCTACCTTGCTGTGGTGCGTTGTTTCAGTAACTCCCATTTACTTCAAGACTGCCGTCTCGGCTGTTTCCGTAAATTTGGTGGGGGTGGTAAGATCAGACGTGGGTGTTCCCATTTCAGCTATTAAAAGACCTACATGGGAACACCCCTTTTAAAATGGTAAGTAGTACTATATGCCTCCAAGGCTCATTTTAGGGGGTTTTGATGTCTTTGAAACCATTGTGCGCCTTCAGGTTTTGTTTTGGGTCCACTGTGAAGGTTGGCTTTTTACTATAATGGACTGACCACCAGTAGTTACCATGTGGGAGCCTCCCTGCTTTGATTGCTTACAAACCCAACAGAATAATCTTGCATGCTTCATTGCAGATTTTCTCTACTAGGGAAGAATCTCTCTATCTCATGATTCTGCATTGAGCGCCAACAGAGGCCCTGTGGTTCCATAGTACTGAGTGTGCCACCATACACCATCCTACACACAGCTCTGCCATTTGCATGAGGTGTTATACATGCTGTAAATACGTTGATTTGTTGCTTACTGAAATGGTGAAAACCCAATAAACAGCCTGGCACCATCCAATATTTCAAAGACCAGTTTATTCCATTAGTCGGGTACTTGATGATTTTTACATATTTCGGTTTTGCAATAAAGTTCTGTGCTTTTCTGAAGTATCATATGGGCATGAGGATTTAATAGCGGCCTGATTACTCTGTCGACTAGGGACATATGAAGCTAGAGGGCAGAGGGAGCATTCTGCTGAAGTACAAATGCTGGAGAACACCTGGGATCTCTCCTCTACTCTATACTGTAGACTATCAGTTGAGCTGTAGAGTACTGTAGAGATTATGGTCAATCATTGTCACTTTCTGCCAGGTTTGGTTTACATAAATGATCTAGTCTACGGCTCAGCATTCCTACTGGGAGAATAAAATAGCCGAGTTCACGAAATATTGTGTGCAGAAAATTCTGCAACTTGCATCTAATCCATTTAAAGTAAAGCGAGCTTACAAAACATTGACCATCGAATTTGGCCCTCATAAGCTTGTGGAACGTTTGTTGCAATATTAATTCTGGAAAAAACACAATGTAGTAATTATCCCCATCTCTGTGGTTATCACTCAGACCCCTGCAGATTATGTAAGTTAATGGTCAACCAATGATCTATGCCTCCCTGTACAGTGGGCTGCAGTTCTCGCCCTGCTGTGACATGCATGCTGCTCCACAAGTCAGTCTACAGTTTGCACCACCGCACCTTTTTCCAACATATTTTTGTTAGGCTGGCAAGAACGAAGGGAAATATGGCAGTGTGACTGCGAAGGAAGAAGTGGAGTGGTGGTCACTGGTTGGTATGCTGCTGGCTCTGTCATGGTTCACGGGCATTCTGGTTGACACCAGATATTCGGTGTAGTGTGCCCAGTTCCATGGTTGCTTTTTTTTCTTGGTGGAAGTAATGTCCTAATGCAACTACAGCAGCTTGATGCTTATAACATTAATAATGGAGGCAAGTAGGTCAAAGAGGGGAGGGGTTGCATATTTGTGGCTATGTAGATTTCTGGTTAAAGGTAACTCTGACTTGGCAGCGCTCTCGAAGCCATTCTGGTTTCTTGAACTCAGATTATTTGGCTATTGAGCACAGGGGTACCACCATTCTCATTACCATCGGGGAATGGCCTCCTACATTTGGTCAAAGAGGGAGACCTGATGTGGTACTTCTTTTTCCCCATAGAATCTCTCTGTACCTCTGTTGGCTTTCTCTGCAAACTCTCAACTCCTCCCAGCTCATGTACCGCCCCCAGACACCATCTCTCCACATGACCATTGAAGAGCAATCAGCACTGGTTAACATTAATCATGGTGCAAACACTCAGGTGGCACTGGTGGTCTATAGCAATAACCATTTTTTTTCTTTTACATGGAACCAATTTGCTCCACAACTCAAGGCAGCTGTAGGATTGTTTGTAGGACAGATCTGCATAAGAGATGTAGACGCACTTTATTTATTTTGGATAAATTGGTGCAATGACAAATGGCTGCATAACCTTTAATTTCAAAACAGTGGTCTTCATGATCCATGTGTCTGCGGTGCTATTTATATTTAAAGGGTACCTGAGTTTACAGCAAGTTTTCTAAAACGCACCAGGTTCTCCTCACTCACTAATTTTGCTGGTGCTTGCATCCTGTTTCATGTCTGAAAGTCCTGATTTTCAGGCGATCTTCCCCATTTTTTTGATGTCTGCAATCCACTTTTAAGGAGGCTTCGTGTAGCAAGCCTACCTTTCTGCCAGTAGTTCATTGTCTTGAACCTCCCTGCTCTTTCCATACTGCATTGCAGTCTTTGGTCCAATCAGCAGGGAGACAGTATCTGAATGCCAGCCCTCTCCATTTCCTAGATGATTAAGGCATTTAGACACATTCTGGCTAAGTGCTTGCACATTTATAGTAAATTTACGAACCAGACACAGCAAGAGAGGCAGAGATTTTGGAGATTATCACAATGTTTGCAGATCTGTCAGCCTGCAGCCTCTGAGTGCAGGGGAGTGCCTCTGTCAAGATAGCTCCTCCCCCAATTGCTAAGGCAATAGCCCTGAGTCCTTGTTACTATAGATTCTCCATACCAAATGACAGTGTATTGCAGAGAATCTGTAAGGGAGACCCTAGTAGCCAGTTTAAACATGATTACGTGATTTTTTTTTTTTTTGTGTGATGAGTTATAATTTTTAATAGCACCATTTCTTAATACAACACTTAGCTTTCTGTTCCTTTTTTGTAAGGTGAGATGAACAAAATTAGCTATTTTCGTCGGCTCTTTGTATTTTCTTTGCACTGTGTGGGTTAAATGTGCTAAATTTGTTTACGGGGTCATTACGAACACAGCAATACCACATGATTTTTTTACATTTTTCTTTTTTTTTACACTGTGAAGGGAAAAAGTACAGAAATATGAAACCCATGCTTTTCAATGACCTTATTCCCATGTGCGATGTTTACTTTCATGCAGTGTTGCAAGATTTGGATATCGCTGCCTGCCCTATCTTTTTGCATTTACTATTTCCTCTCGCCCATGTTTCCCTATGGAGCTCCCGCTTTATCGCATAGCAGCATATGAACTTGTGCTGTTTGTGTGATGTGTCTTTAACATTAGCAGCTGCTGCTGTAGTCTATGGTGCTAGAAAAACGCAAGCAACTGCGATGCAAGATCTTCAAGGGAAAATTAGCGCTGACGCTTAAACATCGCATGAGCAAATATTGCTGTGATTTTCTCTCAGCGATATCGCACTCAGCAGTGTGAAGCAGCTCTAAGTGTGTGAATTTATTAGAGATGTGGAATCCTAAAAAATGTTCTAGTTTACCTCATATGCAGTGTTCCCGTCACGTCCAACAAGATGCTGATATGTTAATTTCTGGCCTTTGATGCTCAGCAGGACTTCAGGAAATTGATTGCCGTCCCACAGAATGTAACAAGGTGGATGCAGCTTATCTTCATTGCAGGTGTGTAACAGACTAAAGGCTAGCTTGTTGTTACAGTAACATGCTTATCAAGGCTGGAGAGCAGCTTTAGTTTGCCTTGAAGCTTAGAACGACCTCTCCATATATTCTGCTCTGCATATAGTATAGGCACACCTTGGTTGACAACAAGAGGTGAACAATGTGTGTAGGAGGTAATTATACTTCTCATGGTAGCAGAGCAGATGCTGGTTTACAAGTGTGTATTGTGAGACTTACCTCTCGTGCCGCGCACGCCATCTGCCTGCTTTTGTTCCAAACAGTTTGCAGTCACAATTCAAGTGCTGCGTATGTTGTGGTGGTGGTTTTAGTTTTTGGTTTTTTTTGTTAGTTTTTTTTTTTAAGCCGTAATGGTCGGAACAATGTTTTTATACTGGTGTTCCTCCTAGGCTGGTTTCACACTGGCGAGAATCTGTGCATATGAACCCCAATCGCATGTTAATTTTTTGGTCGTGCCCTGGTATCGCCAATTATTTTCAATGGGGCTACAAGGCATCACACTAGGTACATGTGGGTGCAATGCGAAGCGAGGTTCCCCAGAAGTGGTGGGAGATGTTTTTAACACACATGCCTCGCATCCGTGGGGACGTCACATGTTGGTGAGCGTGATATTGGGTTAAGTTTAAATTTCCACGTTGAGGAAAAAAATTGCAGCATGTCCTATCTTTGGGTGTTTCCTCACATCGCCTCGCCCATTGTTTTCAATGGGGCCGACAAAAGCGCTGCATGAGATGTTTCCCATTCAAAACATGAAGTAACACTTGCTGATCAGCCATGCCAGAGGATCGCTACTTCCCTCAAGTGATGCAAGGCGTTTTTGAAACAAACCTCTCGCATTCGTGGGGAAATCACACTAGCGTCATATTTGGGCCCGATATGGCACTTGCCTCTGTGAAATTAGCCTTAGCATCTACTTTTGGCTTTAAAAAAAAGTATGTGCTACATTCACATGAGCATAAATCTCACACGAGTTTTGTGCATTGCGAGACACACAATTCTCGTAAATATGCACTATATTCTTTTAAATAGTCATACACATGAGCCATGCTATGAGGTAAAAAAAATTGCTGCATGTCCTATTTTTATCATGTCCATCGGAACGCACAGTCCATTGTTTTGAATTAGACAATCAAACCCATGGCATGCCATGTAGCGGGCACGCAAGTGCGACGTGATGTTTCTGATTGGCAAGTGTTTGCCATTGACTTCAATCTTCTGACGTGTGAAACTAGCGCCGGGGGACCAGAATTTCAGAGAAGTGATGCAAGATGTTTTTGCATGAAAAATGCCTTGCATCCGCTGGTAAAACACAAGTTGATAAGCGCTACATTTTACAGCAATTTCAAGCAGTATTTTTGAACAGGTCACAACGTTTAACAGTGCTTTTTAACATACCTCCTCATTGTGGTGTGGCATGTTAAAAAATGCAAAAAACTGAGAAAAATAAAAAATACAGTGCTGGAAAATCTCAGCGTTAGAAATGTGCTCGAGTGCAGGTCTGCGAGACCATATTCAAATCAATAAGACTTGTAGCATGGCCACAGAAGACAATGATATTCTACAGCATTTTCTGATCCAATTCCAAAAACGTCTGCTACCATATTCTAACAATTCCAATCTCGTTTGTGTTTCGCTGTTAGATTGCTTAACATATACTTCTGATGGAAGGTTGGGAGGTATCCCACTGTATCTGCCTACCATGCAGCAGGTTTCCTTTTTACCCTGGCTCACACCTCAAAAGCGCTTCATCTGGTGGTGCCCTAGATGTGCATAACGGCTGTGGTGGAAGTCTCAAAAGTCCAGACTTTTTCCACTTTAAATTCATGCTCAGAACCTACAACCTCGCCCTCCACCATGCCAAACAAGTCTACTTCATCTCTTGTCTCCCCACTATCCCACAACCCTAAATGACTCTAACACTTTCCACTCCCTTCTCAGCCCAAAATTGCAGCCCTCAGTGACAGATCTCGCTGCGGAACAGATGGCTGCTTACTTCAAAAAGAAAATTGGCTATATCCAGCAGGAAATTACCTCCCGATCCCAGACTAGCCCCAACCCTAGTCTTATCAGTACTGCATCTAGCTCCTGTTCACTCTCTGTACTTAAACAAACGACAAAGGAAGACGTCTTCAGACTGCTTTTCTCTGCTTGTCCCACCACCTGCGCTAGCGACCACCTCCCCTCACACCTCCTCTGTTCCCTCTCTCCGCTTGTCATCTCCCACCTCACCACTATATTGAATCTTTCTCTGACCTCTGGCATTTCCCCCTCCTCATTCAAACATGCCATCATATCCCCACTGCTAAAGAACCAGACTCTTGACTTGACTAATGCTGCCAACTACCGACCCATCTCCAACCTCCCCTTCATTTTCAAACTAATAGAATGCCTGGTTTACTCCCACCTTATAAGCTATCTCTCAGAAAACTCTCTCCTTGACCACTTACAGTCTGGTTTACGCCCCTACACTCAACAGAAACTGCCCCTATTAAACTGTCGAACAGTCTTCTGACGGCCAAATCAAGGGGTGATTAATCCCTATTGATCTTCCTTGAGCTCTCTGCAGCATTTGACACGGTTGACCACATTCTCCTCCTCAGTATGCTTCACTCCATTGGACTTAAGGACACTGCTCTCTTCTGGTTCTCCTCCTCCTTATTCGACCGCTTCTTCAATGTCCTCTTTGCTGGCTCTACCTTTCCTCCACTTCCCTTTACTGTTAGGGTCCCCCCAGGGGTCGGTCCTTGGCCCCCTCTTCTCCATCTACACAGCCCCCATTGGAAAGATCATCAGGAGATTTGGCTTTCGTTACCATCTTTATGCTGACAACACCCAGTTATACATCTCCTCCCAGGACATCACAGCAACATTCCTCCAGAACGCCACAGACTGTCTGCTGTCTCTAACACAATGTCCTCTCTACCTAAAACTGAAGCTTTCAAAAACTAACCTACTGGTGTTTCTGGCCTCTACTAACCGACCTCATCCTGACATCTGTGTGTAGCACCACCATAACTCCCAGACAGCAGGCCCGCTGCCTCAGATCACATTTGACTCTGACCTTTCCTTTACTCCCCCCCCCCCCCCATATCCCATCTCTCGCCTCAACATGTGAGCTGTTCCTCAAGAACATCGCAAGAATCCTCTCTTCTCACTGTGGACACTCTAAAAACACTCACGGTTGCCCTCATCCACTCTAAGCTTGATTATTGCCACTCCCTGCTGATAGGCCTCCCCTGTGCCAGACTCTCCCCTCTCCAATCCATCCTGAATGCGGCAGCCAGGCTCATCTTCCAGTCCAGCCGTTACTTGGATGCCTCTGCCCTGTGCCTGTTGCTGCACTGGCTGCCCGTCAAATACAGAATACAAATTGAACTCGCTACCCTCATCCACAAAGCTCTCCACAGCACTGCACCACCCTACCGTGTTTCCCTCATCTAAAACTGACTAGACTCTGGCAGCTCACCTTAGATAGCTGTCAGACAGAGCCAAGGACCCAGAGGGGAAGGGAGGAGCTGTTGAACCACTTCTGCCTTCTCATTTCCAAGTGACAATGTGCTCAATGAGCGCTATGTACATGCGGGATGGAAGATGGAGCCGCACCAGAGGCGTATTACACTAATTGTCTGAGTCGGTTATTGGTTTAGTTATGTGTTTTTGTATTTAAATGTGAGGCATATGTTATGGAGGGAGGATTGAGAAAGATCACATGGCGTGATCGAAACGTTGCTGTATCTGTTTATGGAGGAATAAAAGGTTTCATCATATGTTTGGCACTCATATATGGTGCTGCAGAACTATCCTCGGTAATATTGCACTTAGGGGGCAAGGGTTTGGGCACCCCACTCTGCAGCTTGTCCATCCTTTGGCTTCTCTGGTCCCAGCCGGCTGCCGGTTCTATTGTGTGCTGCTGGAGACTGTGTATTTTTTTTTTTACTTTTTACCCCCAATAAAGCTAAAAAATTGAAAGAAACCAGTGGAAAAAAAAGATATTAAAAAAATTAGCCCTATATGTTACCGTGGCAAAAAAAGCAGCAAAACTAATTGTTAGCTCAAGGGGGAAAAAAGGCAGTAAAAACCTCCACATGGGTAAAATTCCTAAAAAGTATCTGGTCCTTTAGGACCAAAACATCCTTGTCCTTAAAGGTTTAAAGTGAATCTGTCATACTATAATGCTCTGTTAAAGCAGCGTGGTATGCAGATGGTTTGCTACACTGTTAGCTGAACAGTGAAATTGCATAATATAGCGAGCTTTCCAACCTACTCGGGGTTCTTCAGGCTTAATGGAATAGATGCAAAGATAGATAAATAAACTGATACATATAAAGATTTACAGACATGGATCTGATTAATTTGCACTTAAAACAATACCAGAACAGGATGAGTAGAGGAGTAAATATTTAAACAGTCCATTGATAAGGATGTAAAAGTTTTATGGTCTCTAAAGGCCTATTTACAGATAACGATTATCGCTCAAAATTCGTTCAAACGACCGAAAATGAGCAATAATCGTTAGATGTAAACGTGGGCATCGTGCATTTTTCGTTTGAACAATGATTTTAAGGTGAATTTAAAATCAATCGTTCATCTCCTGAAGGGAAAAGCAAACCTTTATCTCTCGGTAAGACCGTATGCTGTTATCTCCACAGGAGCTGGCAGTTAATATTGTAATCTGCTGTCAGCAGCAGAAAAAGGCAGCTGTGTCCACAGCTAGGAGTGTGGTCACACACTGGGCTCTGCAAAGAGCTCCTGGAGGCCCTTTTACATGCAAATGAAGTACCATTAAAGTTTTATTCAAATAGATAAAATCTTTCAATCGTTTCAAAGATCTTTGCGTGTAAATGGGCCTTTAATTGGTGTTAGGGAGTCATCAGGGCTGTGTATTACCTCTGCTATATATTTCTCATAATCTTCAATAATGCATGAGCCTACTTGAGATGTTTATTCCTGTCTTGAGTGTGTCAAAGATGGTTATAAACTTGTACTCCCTAATTCTTCTATGACATTGAGATTTGATGTTGCCTTTTAATATGGTAACTTTCATGTGTTCTATGTTGTCCGTGGCTAGAAAAGTGGTCAGCCATGGGTCTTTCTGTCTTTCCTTCTGTAATTGTATGGTGATGGGATCTCATCCTGGCTCTTCTCCAACATAAAGGGCCCCAACAGGGCATTTTCTGCACAGGATCAGGTATACAACATCAGACGTGGAACATGTGCTGTGTTGGGATCCATACCCTGTCCGTTGTCAGTACATGTCAGCAGGTCTTGCTGCTCCTTAGATTGCAGTGATAAGTTCCTCTTTGTGTGTCATATGGCAATGTACTCCTAATTATAAAGTTTCTTTGCAGTTTTCCTTAGTACCTCCAGCTGTGGATTGCAGGTCACTACTAGAGGTACACAACCGTTTCATTCTTTCTCTGTGTATTGGAGTAGTTGACTTCTGGGTATCCTGGTGGTTCTGGTGATTTGGTCATAAATTGAGATGGGGTGGTAGCACTGATTTTAAAATTGTCCTTTTTAAGGTGGTATAGAAGTTCATGGCTGTAAAATGGCACCACAATATGCCAACCTTTTCATGGCAAAACTGGAGAGTGGCTTTCTGGCCTCCTGCCTCAACAAACCATTGGCCTACTTCTGTTACAGTGGGCAATTGGCTCAATATGATCCAATCTTACCATGTCTGACCTACATTTACCCAGAAATGTACAGTAGACCATAACTACAGATGTGTATAAAGCAGGGAAGATCCTTATCCACAGCTGCAGGGAAGATCTGGATTCTCTAGATAATATCAGAGCTTCTGTCAGGGTTCTTTTACATGGACCAGATTTGGCTCACAAAACGCACCGCAAGCCGCCATAAATTCTGCACCAAAATCCACAGGTTACCTGCAGATCTTGATGCGGAATTGAAAATAGCTTCAAACCTGCCTGCAATTTGGTTTGGAATTCTGCACATGTAAATTTGGGTGTGTGTTGTCCTGGCGAATTTCAGTCTGTGTGAAAGATTTCTCAGGGCTTCTGCATACAACATATTTGCACCGTGAACGAGTTTTGTTTTTTTTTGCATGTGCGCATACTGCTATATTTTACTGTACTGTTTACACCTGCAGGCCACGTTTTTTTGTGCATGGGGCACAACCATGCCCCGATTCAAATGGCTGTTTAGTCTAAAACATTCTAAATGTTTTCTTTTCACCATGAACTGCACAACGTATTGAGCATCCAATTTGTGTTTGCATTTGCAAACTTACGATAGACTTTTATGGGGGCTTCTGGCACAAAAGTAGAGCATACACATTGTGAGTGAATCCATTGTAATCAACAGGTTTTATTTTCTGTCGATTGCGCATGCAAAAACGCACATAAATACGCCAGTGTAAAGGGGCCTTTTATTATGACACCAGACAACCTCTTGTTTTAAGTGTGAAAATGAATTAAATGATCCTTTTTACTTGACAGATGGAAAAATAAGGATATTCGTTTTCAATGACGATTACTATAACAGACCTAAGTGCTGGTTTCCCTCAGGGTTTTCTTCCCATCTACTCGTAGCCATGCTGGAGGATGAGTGCTTAGCGGGATTACAGGCTTTACATTATCTAGCTGCTGCGCCAGGGCTCACTCGCTAGAACAATAAAACGTCTTCCCCCTTGGGACATCATTTGGGGACCTTCAGGCCTCAGCAGTGGCGAATCCAACCGCAATGACATCAGTGCTGAGATGTCTCTAGAAATAGACCGGATCCTGCTGCACAGAAAATAAATGGGCTAATGCTGTTAGCAAGGTGTTGCACTCTACGAAGACAGCTGGCCACAAATGTACGTCTCACTTGTTGGGTCTGCCTCAGGAGTATACATTTAGGGTCGTTCTCTTCTCCTCTTGTCTTGTTAAGATGACCACCTGTATAATTTTTGATAAGAATTTTGGTGCCTAATAACTTTTTATGGAATTCAAATATTACATAGAATTTTTTATGATATCTCTATGTATGTTTGCATTAGGCTATAGTCACACTTGAGTCAAGAATTCTATTTATAAGGAAAACTATATATTGCCTGATCTGTTGCACGAGACACACCCCAGGAGCCCGATGGGCCCTCAATGACTTAAAATGAAGAGTACAGGGTTCTATCAAGGTGTCATTTTGCAGGAAAACTAGCGCTGCATGTAGTGATATTCTTCCCGTGAAATGTGATGGGAGCGCTGACGGAGGCTCGGAGCAAAGCCTTTGATGGCAGTATGCGCCCAACCTGACAACAGCACTCAAGTGTAATGTATGCTGTTAAGGACTATGTTGGGACCAACAGTTGGTTTATTTTGTTTTATAAGCACTGCCTTGATGACTTTCACTTGGCCTGTACAAATATTTTATAATCCACAGCTCTTTCATGAGAAAGGGGGAGAAGCTGCACATGCAACTGATGGTTGACAGGGAGGGTTAAGTTCTGATTTTGGAAATGGACACAGGATCTGGTTCCGAGGTGTCAATAGAACATCCAAGATTTTTTAAGAGATTAGTTAAAAAGTTGACAAATATCTAGACAGAAACTCGAACACATTTCAGATGCTACTTACATTTATTTCAGACCGTGCCATGACTTAAACCTCCTGCCCACGGACGGAGTGGGATATGCCCGCGGTTTCACGCTGCGGGAATCCCACAGGGATAAACAAAAAAGTCCCCTCTGGCAATCACAGAAAAATGCACTTTTTACCGTGTCTCTACGTGGTCTCCATTAATACTATATGAAGGGAGACCTCCGCCACAGAGATACATGGTAAAGTAGAACATGCCACGATTTTTTTTTCCCTTGGTGTAAGTCTGTGACAGAATCTCACATGTGAGGACTGAGATATTAGGTTCAATAGAACCTAATAGCTGCGTGATTCTATAAATTGAGCATAAATTGAGCTGTGGGCAATAGGCCTCATGTCCTTGGGCCCGTGCAGAATCCTGCAGCAGAATCCACCTGGTCCGCACACGAGGCCAAAAAATACTGTTTACTCACCTGTGTGGAACACCAGCGGCATGCCGTCTGTTTTTTCTTTTAATTCCTGCTGTCCCGTGGCATGGACGCAGTAACAGCTGCGTCTGTGCCGCGGATCCGGATGGCTTCAATAGAAGCTGTGAAAGCCATCCGTGTGGGAAAACCGCACAAAATTAAGCATGCTGCGGATGTTTTAGCGCGCATGCGATCTGCACACTGGGGGAAAAACTGACATCCGCAGGTATTTAATTATCTGCGGGTGCCCAATGATTCCCTATAGGCGCGGATTGCATGTGTGGGAGACCCGCACCGTTTTGCTAATTCTATTTTCCCTGTGGACATTGGGCCTTAGGGTGCTCGTAGACCTTGGTTAAAAGTAGTTTCCCCCATCTACCCCATTCACATTAACATTCAGCTCTGCTGAGCAATTGTGATTTAAGAGAGGTAAGCCACAGCCAGACAGCTTTGGTGGTGGTAATCTCCAGTGGCATATCTCCTGAGGAACAAAAGGATGGGGAATTGAAATTCAGCATCTTTCTTCTTTCCTCCAACATCCTTTTATCCAGGGGAACGTTTATCAGTCTCCAAACACATTGGTCAGTTGGCCAACCCCGCCATTATCAGTGGCTTTCGACAACTTAACATGAATGTTATGGGAGTCTTGAAGACGCGAATAGTGTCTAAAACCTTATCACCATGCCCTAATGAATCTTGGATTTTATAATTAAAGACTGGATCCAGTTGTGATCTGCACACCAAGGGAATAATACATATAGAGCGATGAGTATATTCTTATGAATTTAAGAGTTTGTCTTGTTCTGACTGTCGGCAGGGTCTGGAGGTGACCTCGATAATGTAGGACTGTTTGAGTTGGAGTGATAAACTGGTGCATTCACTTATTGCCCTGATTTTTGTTTACTGCTGTGTTGGGAGATGCAATATAGGGCAAAATGTTTCCTGTAATGCGTTGGTGTTTGGCGCACAGATGATTAGGCTCTTAACTATGCTGATTTCTATGCCGATGCAGTTTGCTAATCACATCAGAATGAAGATTTATCTGCACAAGAACATTTGTCTTCCATATAAACTTTGATTAAGAAACTCTGTCTTCTCACATCTTTCTCATCGTTTTTTTTTTAATGTTCTGCAAACGTTTCCTAATCCTTTTCCCAGTATAACTATCCTTTATATGTTTTTGGATTAAATAATCTACAAAGCAGACATTTATATGCCTGCAGGGTAATCTTCAGAGCGCGTCGCTGTTTAATAACCCAATAATTTAATCTTTGCAGAGTTTGCATTATGTTGCAGCTAATTCGTTGTGACCTATATCCTTCGCAGAGCAATAAAGGGCTTATAATAAAAGCACAGATATATATCATCCGAGAGATGGTTTATGTGGATTCCATAAAATGTATGTGGTACCTTGTGCATCAGCCCTACTTCCAATTTATGGCGCCTCCTTTATGTTGGCAATGATGGACTGGCAGCAGGAATAAAATGTGTGGGCTTTTTTCTCATCATGACACTGAAGCTGGCCTGCAGTTCACCTGATCACCACTAGTTTGAATTTAGGAATCCTTGTCACCAAGTTAAAGCCATATAGGCCAATTGTTCATGCTGGGTCTGCCAATGTTTGCAATGGCCGTCTCTTCTGGCATGTGGAGAAGAGTTCCTTGCTGGAGACCCATGCTCTGTTATTGGACATATAGGAAGGGGTGTTGTAATGGGACAAGACTTATAACCCTTTTGCGTTAATTTACACACACTTTGCAAGCACAAACCTGAGATGCAAAATTTAAAAAAAACAACTTATTCCATCTCCATACTCAGTGTTCCTTCTAATCTGTGCGCTCTGGAAAGGAAAGGGTTAAAAAAACAAACTTGCAATGCGTTTTTAACATTAGAAAGTCGTGTTGATATTCGCGTTAAAGCAAAAAAACTGCAGCGTTAAAAAAACACAAGTGGGTAGGAGCTCTTATGGTTGCCTTCAAAGGGTCGATTGTAATTGTGATACCCATAGTGGCTGCAGCAGTGATAGTGGCCCCCATAGTGACCCCAGTAGTAATGGGATACCCCATAGTGGCTCCAGTAGTGATAGTAACCCATCACAGTTCTCTTTAGCTTAGGTCCGGCAGCAGCCGCTTTTGTGTTTGACCGCTGACTTCTCCCCTTTGCGTCCGCGCTGCATACACAGACACCATAAAGAGAGGTCCGCGGTCAGACTCTGCACTGCCACCACCGAAACGGAGCTGCAAGTGGGGTGAGCGGAGTGCATGTTAAGTTGCTGCACAGCCGGCAGGCCACATAAAATGAGATGGTGGGCTGGATGCAGCCCATGGGCCTTGTGTTTGACAAGTGGTCTAATGTATTGCTGTAACTTATCCTGAGGTGAATCTATACTTCCGTGTAGCTAAGTTTTGAAAGTGATGGAAGCTTCAATAAAATAGCATTATTGGATTGGGGTAAAATTTAGTTGCGTTTCTGGAGAGTTCAGTTGACCTTGGTGAAAACCCCAGAAACGTTAAATCTCCAAATCGGTTTTACATACTTTCCTCTTTGTACAATGTTTTTACGCACTTTATGGATGCTGATCAGTTTTCTAGTGTTTATTTACAGTAGATTACTTATTTTCTGTTGGAAAAAAAGCCTTCAGTTTAATTAACCCCTTAGTGACGGAGCTTTTTTGCTTTTTTCCATTTTTGTGTTTTCCTACTCCCTTTTAAAAAATCGTAGCTCCTTAATTTATCCATCGACGTCGCTGTATGTGGGCTTGTTTTTTGCGGGATGAGTTGTATTTTTCAATGGCACTATTTATTGTACCATATAATGTATTGAAAAACTTTTTAAAAATTCTAAGCTCTGAGAAATAGAAAAAAAATGACATTCCACCATCTTTCGGTGCGTCCTGTTTCTACGGCGCACAAACTGCAACAAAAACGACCTGATATTTTTATTCTATGGGTCAGTACGATCACTACGATACCAAACTTATGTAGTATTGTTTTTGCTGTAGTACTTGTATATTTTTTTTTAAGATAATTTTTTTCAATTTTCTGCGGTCATTTTGTGCGCGCGATAACTTTTTTATTTTTCCGTCGACGTAGTTGAGCAAGGGCTCATTTTTTGCGGGATGTCCTGTAGTTTCCGATAGTATCAATTTGGGATACATACGACTTTTTGATCGCTTTTTATTGCGTTTTTTCTGGGAGACAGGGTAACTAAAAGTGTATTTCTGGCGTTCCTTATTTTTTTTTTCGGACGACGTTCACCGTGCAGAAAAAATAATGCACTACTTTGATAGATCGGACTTTTACGGAAGTGGCGATACCAAATGCATATTTTTATTTTAGGATTTAGATTTTTTAATAATAGATATGGCAAAAGGGGGGTGATTTAAACTTTTATAACTTTTTTTTTTTAACAATTAAAAAAACTTTATTGAATTTTTTTTTTTTTTTTTTTTTTTACATTACTTTACTTTACTTTGAAGTCCCCCTGGGGGACTTTAACATGTGATGCTTTGATCACTCCTGCAGTATGACGTAATGCTATAGCATTACGTCATACTGCTTTTTGACAGGCAGTCTATCAAGCCACCCTGTGTGGATGCCTTGATAGGCAGTCTGTTAAAAGGCAGCCCTGGGGCCATTCATTAGGCCCCCGGCTGCCATGACACCTGCACGGCTCCCCCGATCTCACCGCGCGCGTGGGGGATTTAAATGCCGCTGTCAGAATTGACAGCGGCATTTAAAGGGTTAATAGCCCCGAACGGCCGAGCGCGGCTATTGCCCGCGGGTGTCAGCTGTAATAAACAGCTGACGCCCGCGCTGTATGGAGGGAGATAGCGCCGCTACCTCCCTCCATACACGTAGTTTTACGATAGCATCGTCACTAAGGGGTTAAAGTGAAAAAGATGCAATAGAAATGTCGCTTGTGATGCAGCATTTGATGACAAAATGCTCGTCCTCCCAGCCTGGCCTCATCCTGGTCTTGACAGCTTCTGGCAGGATGGTAAATAGGTTGGGATCTGACTATAAAACTAATGAATTTATGAAGCAATCTGTGTTCTGTCTGGTCATGGATGAGCAGCAATGGAGCCTGCAAGAACAATCCAGCTAATGACCTTAGGAAACACTAGGTCGTCTGTATATTGGGAGGATATCAAGATGTAGCGTCAAACCTACTCATATCTGGCTTATATTTTCATGTAAAGCTCCACTTTTGGCAACAGTTTTAGTATAGCCTTTTTTCCATTTAATTTCTTAGATTGTTTATATATTAAATCTCTATTCAGATCTGGAGGCCAGAAAAACTCAGCATTTCCTCACAATCCTACATGTCAAGAAGAGCAGCACAGGCGTGTCAGAAATATACTGTGAAGACCAAATATACTCTTAATGTACTTATGCCTGAACGCTGCAGTAAATTCTCTGGTAAATCTCCCCCAATGCCCTTATTTAGCTGTTTTTCATGGTGTGCACCATGCAGGTTACATAATGGACTTACTTTTTCTGTAGGTAATTACAAACAGGGCGATAACAGATTTTTTTTTTAACTTGGTAAAAGGGGAGGACTTGGTTATGTTGTATCTTGTCTCCACCACAACTAGGGGGTGCAGACATGGTTTGGGCTGGATTACTCATAGATGTGAGGACGCAATGCCCCCAGATGTGGATTGGCTGCTGCTCTGATACACTGTTTGACAAGCTGGCTAGCCTGAGTAGCGCTTGACTGAACGTGTGGCAGTACCGAAAGGCGCACTTCTGGACTCCGCGCTCAGGTAGGGATTGCTGGGCACCTTGTACCGCTCTGCTGCTGTACAGTCCTCCGGAAAGCTGCTTCTGCTGCCCCCGCTCAGCTAGGTACTGATGCCCTGCTGCGCTGTTCCTCCTCTTCCTCTGCTGTGGGTGCCTTGCATGGCTGCCTCCTCCTGGCATATGTCTATATTACACCCCAATTTGACACTAACAACCAATCAGGTTCAATCAGGGAACTTAAACAACCAATGAGGTTGAATCACACAAGCCGAACAACCAATGAGATTGCTGCAATTGTGAATCCGAACCAATGAGGTTGCTGGAATTGCTGCCTAGTGCCGAACTGGGGTGTAATATAGATATATGCCTCCTCCTGCCCCATGCCATCCACGGTGCTGATGGGTTCCTGCAGAACACAGCGCCATTAGCAGCAGCAGCAGCAGCAGCCAATCGACATCTGGGGGTGTGCCTGTCACGGATCGTGCCCAACCCATGTCTCTACCCGTAGTTGTGATGGAGACAAGGTACAACAGTACTGGAGAGTTGGCCTTTTTTTAACCCCAACTTGTCATCCTTTTACATTCCATGGTTACATTGACTGCAGCATGTAAAGGGTTAAAGTGCAGGTATCAGTGGTTTCTCCAATGCCTGCTGTTAGAACAGGTGCCGGATTATCACCCGACAGCGGGGCTCCTGGTCCTACTGCTTTGGGAGCTACCCATGTCAGTAATCTTATGTGGACAAGGAGGAAAGAGGGGTGGAGCAAAACCCGTACGGTCGAGTTTGTTGTGAACAATGAGGCTGGGTTCACACATGCCGGAATCCCGCCAGAAATCTTGCGGTTTGACCATGGCGAAAAAACGTGAGATTTCCGACGAGCAAAGCTCTGCTTCTAAACCCGCGACAGTTAGCCACGGGTTTTGAAACTGCCTGGCCGCTTGCTTTTCTGCTGTAGCCGGCGCTCCCACAGAGGAGTGCATGGCCGCAGTAAACTAAAAAAAAAATGGACATGCTGCGGCCGGCGAATCCACAGCGCTGGCTTCTCCTTTCTTTGCCACAATGGGTATGCTGTCCCATGTGGATGAGCTTTCTGAGAAATCTCGTCCACATGGCTGGCTAATCCCCGGATTAGCGGCCACAGACTGTTTTGCTGTGGCGAAGTTCTGGACAGAATTTCCACGGCAAATCTGCCCTGTGTGAAGCCAGCCTGATGCTGCATACGTGGTGAAGGGTGTGGAGTGGTAACTTCAATGGTGGAGGTGCTGCCTGACCAGATGACGCACCACCTGGGTGGGCATGATAGAGCAAGAGAATAGGACTAAAAACTGGCACTGGAGAAGGAGCAACACTCCAGGTTAAAGCAAGTAGGAAGTGAGCAAAAGTGTGGGAAACTTCTCCTTTTATGTAGTAAAGTATGTGATCAGTTTATGAGAACGCGTTTTGGAGAGAACCCCTTTGTCAGTTCAGCTGGTTTTAAAATATACAAGCAGTTGGCGGGTCCCAAAAAGGGTAAGGCTGCCTGTCTATAGGCGTTGGGGGGGGGGTCAACTATTGAGAGCATGTTTCCACAATGAAATCTAGTACGAAACAGTGATTACATTTTGCACATAAAGTTTGTCGTACACAACCGTTCATTATTGTACACGGAACAATGCTATCAGAGCACATACAGGGTGGCCATGGGTGAGTAGGCCAGCACCACACTGATGGGGAACGAAGAGAAAATCTGCCGTTTGTTGCTCATAGCAACCAATCACAGCACAGCTTTTATTTTACCTCAGCAGTATAAAATAAAAGCTGCGCTGTCATTGAAAGCTGTCCAAATCTTTGTTGCCCATAGCAACCAGAGTGTGGTGCCCATAGCCACCAATCACAGCACAGCTTTCGTTTATTTTTGCTGAGGTAAAATGAAAGCTGCGCTGGGATTGGTTGCTATGGGAAACAGACAGATTACCCCTTGGACAGCTTTCCTTACACTGTGGTGCTGGCCTACTTCTCCATAGCACCCTGTATTTGCTCTTAAATTTATCTGGCAGAGGGATACATGAGAGTGATGCAGCTAAGTTCTTTGTCCTACGCAGTCTATAAAAATGATGTATGTCTCTCAGAACTATGGTACCCATTAAGTACACCATTTCTCCAATGCCTGCTGTGCCACTTCTCAGGTGTTTTTTGTTTGATAAGTGCCCACCATTGTTTATGTTGGTAATTAATATAATATGTATATTTTGCCCCTAAGTACATTGCTAGACTGGGCTATGGAGGAAGCAACATTTCCATTACATCAGTGTCCCACTAATGGATGACAGACCAGCCTTTTTTTTTCCTGCTGTTAATACCAGAAATATTCAAGCCCCCCTCACATGGGTGTAAGTTGCTGCACGCCATGAGTACACAGCACGTACGCGATGATATGCATACTTGCTGCGTGCCAATAATTCCCATACACTATCTTGGCGTGTGCATGCGTAATACACACCAAGATGGTGCATGCCACTATGTTGTTGCTTGCACATTTCTCATGCTCTGTGAGAGCTACGTGCGTATTATGAGTGTAAAAACTGCACGTGTAATACAGAGTCGCCATAGACTCATGTGAGAGAGGCCCAAATGGGTATAAGGTGCGACCTAAAGACATAACTAATGATTTTGTAAAACAGCACATATACACGTTTCAAGGTCAGCAGACCTCTTCCTCAGTACTTACTGTGGACTTATTGTACATGTAACAATGGCCATTATCAGGGGTAAAGACAACCAGAAGGGACATGGGGTAAAAGTAATGATGCAAGAAATGAATCCTAGGAGGTAGTTAAGCTTTAGAGTCGAATACGAAATTATAGATATGAGAAGCAAAACAAAGACTGTATATTTTTTTGTTTAAAAGGTACGCAATTAATGCTAAATACATGTTAGTAATTAAACAATTTCATTTCCTTTGCACATAAATGTATGATAAATATGTATGTACGGGCTATATGTGAAGTAATTTAAAAAGTTAAGCTGGGCTCACACGGGCCAAATGGGTTCCACATGTGGGAGGCCCACAGCAGATTCCGGTTGTGAGCCCATCCAGCGACCCTGCGTACCTGAATTTTCTGCAATGCGTATGACCACGAGGTCTCGCAGTCTGTCAAGTGCAATACAGGTTTTAGTTTTTTTTCAATGTTTGTATTACCATATATACTCGAGTATAAGCCTAGTTTTTCAGCACATTTTTGTGTGCTGAAAAAGCCCCTCTCGGCTTATACTCGAGACAGGTAAGGATTTAAAAAAAAACAAAAAACCCTCCATACTCCTCTCCCAGCTGGCGTCTGTGTCCCTGGCGGTGGTGCGGCAAGCTGCTTGAATTCCAGTGTTCCCGGCGGCGATGTGGCAAGCTTCTGGAAATCTCCCCGTTGTCATCCCCCGCTGTCCTCTCTGCTCGGCTTTCATCCCCCACTGTCAACCCTGTGATTGGATTGAGCGCTAGCCGATCACAGCCAGCGCTCAATCATTCACAGCCAGTCGCAAGCTGCTTTAGAATTTTCCCCGCTATCATCTCCCAGCTTGGCTTTAAAATCCCCGCCATCAGCGCTGTGTAAGTAAGCGCTGTGATTGGAGCGAGTGCCGGCTGTGATTGGCTGGCGCTCAATCCAATCACTGTGCTTACTTACACAGCACTGACAGAGATGACAGAGCTGAGCGGAGAGGACGGCGGGGATGACGGCAGGGAGAATTCACGCAGGTTGCCGCACAGACAGACGCCGAGGTGAGTGTGGAGGTTTTTCGGTTTTTTTTACCCAGTATATACTCGAGTATAGTTAGGCTTATACTCGAGTCAATAAGTTTTCCTAGTTTTTTTGTAATAAAACTTATTGACTCGGCTTATACTTGGGTCGGCTAATACTCAAGTATATGCGGCATGTTATGTTTGTATATTGTGTATGAGTTGCTGGTTGTACGGCCTCCATTGACTTCATTGTAGGCCGTCCGTGTCAAAATATAGCATGCGGCGATTTTTCTTCCACTCGCGGAATAAGCTGTCCTTACCCGTGAGTGTGAAGGAAAATGCATAGGATATGCTTTTCAATGCCTGCATTTTTCCGCGGACACCAATCACAGATTCGCCTGTGTGAGCCCGGCCTTAGGTGAGTCAAAGCAGTTTAATTGCATATTTTTTAAACAATTGCTGTTTTGCTCCTCATATCTATAATTTTGGATTCAACTCTGACCTTATAACTATCCCCATGGATTCATTTTTCGCATATACCGTTACTTTTACCTTGTCTCTTCTCGTCTTCCCTGTTGCACATTTCTGCGTATTGGTTTGTGGTTAAGTCGTTCAAAGTTGCATGTACAAAAAAAACTAAGCTCTAATGCTTTCAGCCATTGAAATGGCCAATAGTTTCAGGAGTTCATAATGTTTTCTCCTGCGCAAATGTGCAGAAAAATAAAGCATGCTGGGTATTGTGCATGGCAAATTTAAGTGAATTAACCCATTGAAGTCGATGAGTTCCATTTTCTGCATATTGTGTGTGCAAATGCACGTGAATCTGGCCTAAATCTTTAGGTCGCACCTTATGCAAAATTTTTTAAACCTTTTTGGTATTTGTCTAAACTTCTACCCAGTGGGTATGAAGAAACTCGCAGGCTGCACTTGCTTTATATAGGAACTCTCCCCTCCATTTTGAAGTCTTCAGTCCATTACCCACCAAAAACAGGAGACAGTCCTCATTTTTTTTTTGCTTGAGTTGCTCCCTTTTTCTTTTTCTGTTCCGTTGTACTACAAAGTCATGTATAGCAGAGCAGCCTATAGGTAAAGTGCCAACCTTCCCCGTTATTAAATGCTGCACTGAATGCTCACTGACAGCAGCTGAAGAGCAAAATGCTGGAGCACTATTCAAAAGTGCAATGAAGTGTAGGATACAGGCCAGCATGGAGGCCATCTGTGCAGTCACGGGATGAGCAAACATCGCCATGTGGGATCTACCATGAGGTATCGCAATCAATAAGCAGATGCAAAGGATGGAGCCTACACCTCAGTATAGAGATCACTATTATCTTACGGATTTGTAGGGAAAATCTATGCATTCCAGTAACAGTTGTGTTTTCCGGACGCTGTTTTCTTTTTTGCTTTGTTTTTCAGCATCAACAATCGCTAGTTGCCATACTATTATTTTAGGACAGTATAACGTAGGCCAGAAAGTGAAATGCAATACTTTTTAATTTGTACTTACACAAGGATAGTGTCCTCCTCTAGGCTAGCAGACTGCGCATGCATCCCTGAGATGTCCAGTCATGCTGCGTGATGTTCTCCTGTTTCCCCATGAGTAAGCGGTTGCACTTCCCTGCCTAATCAAAATTCGTACACAGTCAAAACTGTTACACACAGACGCGCAAACCTTGGACGGAATGGTACAAGCTGAGTGCGCATACGTGAGCCAATGAACGTTCATGGAGAGCTTCTGATATTGGAACTATGATGGTCGCGGCTACAGTGCCTACCCGACCACCAAAACAACTTTGTACGCATGATGTATCCATGGGAAGTGTAAACGGGAGGGGGGTAGTAAAAGTTATGACTATACAGTGATATGATCGCAAATTTAAGGAACAATGTACGTTGCTTTTTTACTTTTTTTAAAATTTATTTTAAAGATGTTATAAGAAAGCTAACTGGGGTAATTTTAGCGCAACGGAATACCCCTTTGATAGCTGTGACACAAAGTTAAGTCTATGGCAGCAGAATCCATATGTTTAGAGACTAAATGTTTTTTAATGGGATACATTGTTAGCCTCCATAGAAAAGTACAAAATATAATAAAATAAGCTGGTTACATAAAGATTACCAATCAAAGCTATCCTCTAATATTAAAACACCTGACAATAAACATTCTTAAAATTTCCATACGATTAGTTTCCTAATTCCATGCATTTGTTAGTATGCGCTGTGAAAACCAATAGAACTGCCATTACAGCCCCAGACTTGTAAATGACAAATCTCTCACGTTATGTTGTATTACTTCCTAATGCTCCCTTATCACCACATAATTAGATTTACTATACAAGAATCTAGGGAGGAGGTCCAGCCCCAGCCAGGCTCCTCTAAGCCAGCAAAAGGGGCCCGTACTTAGGGTTGAATTTGAATATTCAAAGGAGGAACTTTGAGTTAACAACCCCCATAATTGTAGATGACGATAGAAAATATTTTTCTAATCAAAATCTTGAAGAATTGCTACTAGCAGTTCGTAATATCATGGAGGTGGTATACTCCCAGCAACCACTATTGGGTCAGGACCAGATGTTTGGGTGTCTTGAGTCTCGTTGTAGAAAGGTTTTTCCTGTGAATGAGACTCTAAAATACCTTGTGACAGATGAGTGGGGAAATGCCGAAAGACGACTGGCTATTTTCCACAAATTTTAAGACAGACTCCTGTTTGCACCCAAAAATACAAAACTGTGGAGTGAGGGGCCAAAGATTGACATCCAGGTGGCCAAGTTAATTAAAAAGACCTCCATGCCCTTTGAAGATGCATCTCAACTGAAAGACGCCATGACTAAGAAAGCAGATTTTCTCAAGAAATCGTGTGAATCCAAATCTAGTTTGGTAAAAAGGAATAAAGTAGATACTTCCGTTGCATGTTCTATGTATCTGTGGCTTTGGCAACTTGAGTCGTATCGTAACAGAAAACCTCCAGGGAGGTGAAACTCAAAATGGCCACTGGATTCTGGGGAATGGGCAACTCTGTTAGGCGAGCGCTATGGCTTGGAGCCTGGGCAGGTGACACAGTCTCCTAGAATGAATTGTTACATCTGCTTCCATGGGGATTAACTGTTAAAACCAGAACTTGATAAAATCTTGGAATAAGCTGGGGCGTAAGAAGAGGGGGGTTCCCACCTGATTATCTTCCTAAAAAGAGTCCTTTTTGTAAACAGGCGTACCAGCCTAGAGAACAGAAAAGTAAAGGCAAGACTGGTAAATGTTCATACCCTAAAGGAGGCAAGGGTAACCTTTCCCTTTTTTTTCCCCACAGACAGCCCAAGCCCAGATAAAATTGGAGGACCCGAAGGGGTAGAAGCTGTCTCAGGGAGATGGAGCCAGATTACTGGAAGTCCATGGGTTCTGCAGATGGTATCCTTGGGGTACAAGCTGGAGTACTGTAAAAGAACAGTTTTTTGCTCATTACTCGTTTTTATTTTTGGTTCCTAAGCCTAATGGTTTCTTCAGAACAATACTTAATTTTAAAAGGCCTTAATCAGTTTATCTCTGATTTTCAATTAAAATGGAGAATAATAGGTCCCCAATTCCCTTATTTAGTCAGTCCAGCGTCGTGTACAATTGATCTTAAAGAAGACTTTCTCTTCTCTATTAAAAGATTTAACAATAGAGCCTCGTCTCCATAAGAGAAAGTATAAAAGTTCTTGGTCAGATGACCGCCTGTCTGCCAATGGTCCCTTGGGCACTATACCACTCTAGGCTCCTCCAGCAAGAAATACTGGCTATGTGGGATAAAAAAATCATCGCTAGACAAAAAGTTTAAATTGACCACCCCATTGAAAAAAAATCCCTAGAGTGGTGGATGTCACCCCATAACCTTAAAAAAAGGGGTCTAGTTGTCTCTATTCCTATTTGCTTCAGTAACCACCGATGCTATTCAGTCTGGTTGGGGAGCCACAGGTGGCAGATGGTTAACTGCAGGGTTCCTGGTCATCTTATGTCTGCTCTCAATGCTCGAATTATAGAGGGTTTAGAGCAGTTTTAGAAACGATACAAGCAGAGGACGTAATGCATGGGAAACATGTAGAACTACTGTCAGATAATGTATTTTTAATTTGACATATGGGCGGTCCCAGATACCCCCATCTTTAATGATTATCGAGAAGAATATTCTCCTAGGCGGAGAACAAGATAAAGTCCTTACCGGCCAGTCACCTAAGGGGCTCCCAAAACATTATAGCAAACTTTCTGAGCCGGAATAAATTAGATACATGACAATGGTCTCTGAATTTGGAAGTATTCAATCTTCTCTAACGTTGCAGTGGGGTCATCCTCAGATAGACCTATTTGCATCAAAGACAAATTCAAAGTGCAACAAGTTCTTCTCCTTAAACACAGTGGACAATCCCTTGGCACTGGACTCACTCTCCCAGGAATGGGACGTCGCCTTGGTGTATGCTTTCCTTCCCTTTCCCCTAATTTCCCGAGCTCTGCAAAATATCCATAACTGCTGTACCAGGGTTATCTTCATTGCCCCGTTGTGGCCAAAAAGACCCTGGTTCCTGTTCTCTGACAATTCTGACTCAAATTCTGCTGCCTCTACGGCAGGACCTTCTGTCCCAGGGCCCAGTGTTCTGGGACAGGAGATCCACTGGATGAAGCTGACAGCTTGGCTACTGATCGATCGAGATTGAGTGACGAGGACTATCGTCCAAGGTAATACACTCTTAGAGTCAAAACAGCTCTACCTCTGCCATATATTATAGAGCTGTGGTGGCAAACCTATGGCACGTGTCACGGTGAGGGCACACAGAGCCCTCTCTGCTGGCAAGTGCTCCAACTGCTTCTTACCACAATGGTGATTACCGGCCGGGGTGCTGCAACTCCCCATCCAGTAATCGCTCAGCGACGCTGATCCTGGGTGCGCGCTTTGACAGCATTGTGCGCATGCAGGATTATCCTCCCGTGACCTCTCATCCTTCGTTCTGCAGAGGGCAGTGTTGCGGGGGGCCACTGTGGGGGGGTGTCACTGGTGTTGCGGAGGGCTACTGTGGGGGGTGGGGTGGGAGGTCACTGGTGTTGCGGAGTGCCACTGTGAGGGGTGTGTTGAGGGGGGGGTCACTGGTGTTGCAGAGTGCCACTGTGTGTGTGTGGGGGGGGGGGTCACTGGTGTTGCGGAGTGCCTATGTGAGAGTGGTGGGGGTGGTCACTGGTATTATGGAGGGCCACTGTGAGGGGGTCACTGTGGATGAGGGGGGGGTCACTGGTGTTGCGGAGGGTTGGGGTGTGGGGGTCACTGGTCTTACGGAGTGCCACTGTGGGGGGGGGGGGTTAACTGTTTTTTGCGGAGGGCCGCGGTGGGGGGGAGGCTAACTGTTTTTTGCAGAGAGCCGCGGTGGGGGGGGGATAACTGTTTTTTGCGGAGGGCCGCGGTGGGGGGGGAGGGTAACTGTTCTTTGCGGAGGGCCGCGGTGGGGGGGAGGGTAACTGTTCTTTGTGGAGGGCCGCGGTGGGGGGGAGGGTAACTGTTTTTTGCGGAGGGCCGCGGTGGGGGGGAGGGTAACTGTTTTTTGCGGAGGGCCGCGGTGGGGGGGAGGGTAACTGTTTTTTGTGGAGGGCCGCGGTGGGGGGGAGGGTAACTGTTTTTTGCGGAGGGCCGCGGTGGGGGGGAGGGTAACTGTTTTTTGCGGAGGGCCGCGGTGGGGGGGAGGGTAACTGTTTTTTGCGGAGGGCCGCGGTGGGGGGGAGGGTAACTGTTTTTTTTGCGGAGGGCCGCGGTGGGGGGGGGTGTCACTGGTTTTTGTGGAGGGCCACTGTGTGTGGGTGGATGGGGGGGTGTCACTGGTGTTGCGGAGAGCCAGTGTGTGTGTGTGTGTGTGTGTGGGGGTGTCACTGGTGTTGCGGAGGGCCACGGGGGGGGGTGTCACTGGCGTTGCGGAGGGCCACGGGGGGGGTGTCACTGGCATTGCGGAGGGCCGCTGTGTGTGGGGGGTCACTGGCGTTGCTGAGGGCCGCTGTGTGTGGGGGGTCACTGGCGTTGCGCAGGGCCGCTGTGTGTGGGGGGTCACTGGCGTTGCGGAGGGCCGCTGTGTGGGGGGGTCACTGGCGTTGCGGAGGGCCGCTGTGTGTGTGGGGGGGTCACTGGCATTGCGGAGGGCCGCTGTGTGTGTGGGGGGGTCACTGGCGTTGCGGAGGGCCGCTGTGTGTGTGGGGGGGGGTCACTGGCGTTGCGGAGGGCCGCTGTGTGTGTGTGGGGGGGTCACTGGCGTTGCGGAGGGCCGCTGTGTGTGTGGGGGGGTCACTGGCGTTGCGGAGGGCCACTGTGTGTGTGTGTGTGGGGGGGGGTCACTGGCGTTGCGGAGGGCCGCTGTGTGTGTGGGGGGGGTCACTGGCGTTGCGGAGGCCTGCTGTGTGTGGGGGGGGGGTCACTGGCGTTGCGGAGGGCCGCTGTGTGTGTGTGTGTGTGGGGGGGGTCACTGGCGTTGCGGAGGGCCGCTGTGTGGGGGGGTCACTGGCGCTGCGGAGGGCCACTGTTTGTGTGTGGGGGGGTCACCGGCGTTGCGGAGGGCCACTGTGTGGGGGGGGCACCGGTGTTGCGGAGGGCCACTGGGGGGTGTCACCGGTGTTGCGGTGGGCCTGTGGGGGGGGGGGGTCGCCGGCGGTGTGGTGGGCCTGTGGGTGGGGGGGGGGTCGCCGGCGGTGCGGTGGGCCTGTGGGGGGGGGGGGGGTCGCTGGTGTTGCGGTGGGCCTGTGGGGGGGGGGGGGGGTCACTGGTGTTGCGGTGGGCCTAGGGGGGGGGGCGCCGGTGGTGCGGTGGGCCACTGGGGGGTGTCACCGGTGTTGCGGTGGGCCACTGGGGGGTGTCACCGGTGTTGCGGTCGGCCTGTGGGGAGGGGGCACCGGCGTTGCGGAGGGCCACTGGGGGGTGTCACCGGCGTTGCGGTGGGCCTGTGGGGGGGGGGGCTAAGTGGTGCGGTGGGCCTGTGGGGGGGGTCGTCACCGGTGGTGCGGTGGGCCTGTGGGGGGGGTCATCACCGGTGGTGCGGTGGGCCTGTGGGGGGGGGGGGTCGTCACCGGTGGTGCGGTGGGCCTGTGGGGGGGGGGGGTCGTCACCGGTGGTGCGGTGGGCCTGTGGGGGGGGGTCGTCACCGGTGGTGCGGTGGGCCTGTGGGGGGGGGGGTGTCACCGGTGTTGCGGTGGGCCTGTGGGGGGGGGTGTCACTGGTGTTGCGGTGGGCCTGTGGGGGGGGGGGGTCACTGGTGTTGCGGTGGGCCACTGGGGGGGGCGGTTGGCGTTCACTGGTGTTGCGTAGGACACTTTGCACATGGCAGCATACCTCAAGCTGACTTTAGGAATGTTTGCATGTAGCAGACATGGTGGAGAATGTCCGCAGCTGAAATTTCCACAGCAAATTCTACAGTATTTCCGCATTAAAAACTTGCAAAATCCGCACTATTGGTGTGGATTTTAACCAGGAATCGGTTGCGTACCCACAGCCGATTTCATACTATGTGGTGCTTACTCACCACCTTCCTGCAATCAGCGCTGCCTGGCTTCCGGTTCCAGCAGCCTGGTCAGGTGAGGCCACTACAGGACTCTGAGATACAGAAGCAGTGTTGCGCTGACATCGGGAAGCCTTCAGTGGACGTGAGGGGGGGGGGGCGCCACTTAGTATGAAATGAGCTGTGGGAATGCAACTCATTTGCAGTCAAAATCCACGCCAATTGGTACTACAGTGCTCCAGCTAGGAAAAAACACAGCGTTCCTCTCTGCCTATTTTAAAGCAGCCCTGTCCTCCTTATAAAGGCAGAGGTTAGGTCGGACATCGTGATAAGCCCTGCCTCCTGACACTTTGCTATAAATAGGTAGGTTTTGGGGGGCAGTTTGGGCACTCCTCTCTAAAAAGGTTCGCCATTACTGCACTGGGGTATGAAGGAAATTCTGCAGCTGGTGCGAATCAGATAGTCCAGATCTGAGCAGCCCGAACACTACTGAAATATTAGATGTTTTACAAGAGAGCCTAGATAAGGGACCCTAAAACTCTGTGGGTGCAGGTGGTGGCTTTTAGTTCCTTTTTTGACACCCAATTTTTACGTGGAGCAGATGGACTCAAACCCTTCGTTAAAAGATCCTTTCCTAAGTTGTAATCCAGTTGTTATTGAATAATTACCTGCAATAAATAAAGAATTTATATTTAAAAAAAAATCCTTTCCTCCTGGGATCTTAATCTGGTGTTAAACAGCCTCTGTGAACCTCCCCTTGGCCACAGCAAAAACAGCGAGATTTCCGCCGGGAGAAGCGCCGCGGAAAAACCCGCAGCGGCTTTTAAGCGGTCCGGCCGCTCGCTCTTCCGCTGTGGCCGGCCCTCCCATAGAGGAGAGTGTGGCCGCAGCGGAAAGAAAAAAAAATGGACATACTGCGGTCGGCAAAGCCGTGCCACAGCAGCGGTTTCGGCCGGATTAACCGCAGCGATTGGCTGCCCCCTGTAGACGAGATTACTGAGAAATCTCGTCCACATGGCTGGCTAATACCGAGATTAGCGGCCGCAGGCTGATTTGACGCGCGGAAATTCCGGATGGAATTTCCGCGGCAAATCCGCCCTGTGTGAACCCAGCCTTAAAGTTGCTTGACGATAGGATAGTCATGAGACTAGACCCTCCTTTTTTCCTAAAGTGGTGTCATCGTTCCACATGGAACAGAAAATAATTCTATCCTTCTGTTTGGATTTTAAAAATGACAAAAAAAGGTGCATGTGCAGCTTAGACGTCAGACGTGCAGTCCTAACCTATTTACAGGGCCCACAAACCCCTAGAAAATCGGACAACTTATTCCTTCAATTTCAGAGCCAAAATAAGAAAAAAGCATTGAAAGATTCCATTGCTAGATGTATCAAAACATCAATTCAGGAGGCGTATAAAGCCAGAAATCTACCTCCCCCTGAAGGGATAAGAGCTCACAATGGCTCTCGCCTCCTCATGGGCTGAACGTAGTGAAGATCTACAGGACAAATGTGTAAAGCCGCAACATGGTTGGGCATCCACGCATTTTCTAAGCATTATCGCGTGGACCTACATTCCAGTAGGGAGCTGGCCTTTGGGTGGAAGGTCCTCCAGGAAGTGGTCCCCCCTAATGTTACCGTTATAATCTAGTATTGCCTCCATGTGTGCTGTCAAGATGGACAGAATAGTAAAACTAAGATTAATGTTGCCATTAATTCCTTTTCCATGGGTCCATCATAACGGCACATAACCACCCTGGTAGATTACTGTATACTATGCATGTAACATAACGGTACGTTTTTTTTCAGCAACCATAAACGACTGGGCCACGTATCCGTTGAGATAATTTGAAGCCACTGGAGGATGGTGGTGAGAGGTGGCCTTAACTCCTCTTTCTGTCCCAGCGAGCACAACCGAGGTAACCTCCATGTGTGCTGTCATGATGGACTCCTAGAAAAGGAATTAACGGTAAAATTAATAATCCTAGTTTTTCTTTCACACTCGCGAAAACGAATTGCTGCTTCTGCGAGCCATGGAAAAACCGCAGCATTCTCTATTTTGCTACAGCTTTCACATGGATGGCCTCTATTGAAGTCTATGGAAGCTATCCAATCCGCAGCCGATCCGCAATTAACTTGGCGAATACGCTGCGTGTACCCGCGTCATCGCCTAGCAACTACGTGGGAAAAACAAACATTTAAAAATATATATTTTTTCTGCGCATGACCGACAGCAAATGTCCGTGGTCATCCTCAATACAGCAAAAGCCATTACCGGCTGGGGTCACAGGCAGAATTCGCTGCAGGAACCCAGCCCTGCTATGTGCAGATGGCTTGCTTTTGTAGGTTAGTTTTACAAATTATAATATATAATTTATTTTTTTTAAATATAATTTTTTAAATATAAGGAAAGGGGGGGATTAAACTTTTTATTTTCTTTGAGCCCTTTTTAACTCCTTTTTCTAGTTTTTTAGTCCCTATGGAGGACCCTATTTGGCTCACAGACTACAATGCAATACCAGAGCATTGTATTTTATTGCATACACATGGCTTGGTAGGAAATCAGACATGGCAGCCTTGTGGGCCTTCAGAAGGTGCCATGGGAGCCCTGAGTTGTAAACGCATACGGTGCTAATTCAGATGGCATTATACTTTATCCATATGTATGCTAAGTTCACATGGCGGCTCCCGGTCGTGCGGCCAGAGAGTGCACTATCACTTTGTTACATTACATCTGTACACAAGTGAATGTTATCATCCACTTTAGAATTCTTGCGATTTGTCAGTTCGCAGCAGCTTGCTAGTTATGCCATGATCACATTCCGAGGCCATGGTGCAGTCTTTGGCCGCGTGTCGTGCCCAATAATACTGTGTAGCCTAAGCCTAAAAACCTCTCTGCTTTATTCAGTTGAATGTGGCTCCTGACCATTACTCAGACGTTGACCGTGACTCACAAGCTATACAAGGCTGCAGACCTCTGATGCGCACCGTGCTATATACTTCAGCTAGTGTATTCCTAGCATTCATGCTTGTATAACCTCCCTTACACCAAGGTGCTACAGGTCATGCCACAAGTAACTTGGGTTGCAGTCGCAGTCCTAATTAGCCGTTCCCGAGTGCTGCTTGTTGAGACTGTGTTCTTCATTAGTGTGTGCATGAGGGAGCAGATGTAACATTTGACCTGCATTGCGGAGGCCTGTGGTGAACCTCCGGGGATTTCATATGTTCAATCAAAACGCAATGCGAACAGCCGGGGAAATCATAACATGGAAAGTGATCCTCGCAGAATCCATCCTCGGCCTTGCAGGAGAGTGAATACATCTCTGGTATATAAGACGGCAAGAAAGAGCAGCCGCTGCGTGACCAGGCGTAGCAGCCCAGCATTGTGCTAGAACGGTATGTTCACACCTAGTGGTTTACACCGCAGATTTGCGTGCGGAAAGTCTGCCGCGTATTTCAGTACCAGCAAAGTGGTTGGGATTTAAAGAATCTTATCCACGTGTTCCTTTGAATTCACCGCATGTCGGCCTGTGCTGCCGGTTTTCATAGAGGATTTAGCCCCTTAAAATCAATGGAGGGTAATCTTCAACCGATCCGCTGCAAAATGTGATTGTAGCATTTCTATGGCAAAATTGGCAACAAAATCCTGCAGGTGTTATAAAGTATGTGGCAGCCTGTCCAGTGTGGCCGAACCATACTGACCCTTTTAAAGCGCATTTACACAACCGTGTATCGTTGCGCGGCCACATGATACGCAGTGAACTGAGTCATTGAAAGTATATTGATTTTCATTGATCTGTTCACATTAGCAGTTAAACACTGCATGTAGATAGGCAAGAAAAAGATTACCGCATGCTCTATTTTACTGCGTATTACGCAGCCTAAGACCTATTCTTTTCTATGTCCATGCGCAATACATTGCATATGACCGGAGAAAAAGTTAAAAAAAAGTCATAATGCACATGACAGTGTGTGTGATGCGCAATCATTCGCAGTGCACTTGCTGTCATACTTGGCGAAAGACTACTTTTCGCCTGGCTCACATGTGCCGGCATGTGAATAAGCCCTATGGTCAGTCTTTGGTATGTTGTGACACCGCTGTACCCTTAAGTACCCTTCTCATGAGACAGGTGCAGTTTCAATAGTAACGCATCCATCATGCCCCTAAAAAGCGCGACTTCGCAGATGCGCAAATACATTCACCTCAGCGCACCGTATTTGTGCTATGCTCGAGGTTGGTTTGCACGCTTTTTGGAGCATAGTATTAAACTTTATCACAATCATGGCCAGTTCATATGCGCGTGTCACTCAGACCCTCTGTGGATTAAAAGAATATTTAACCTAATGAGGTCCAGATGTGTGTGTACTGTTTTTTTTCTTTGCACAATAAAATTGCACAATGTATTGAGCATTTGTGTGCATATTGAGATTGTATTCGTGTATCACCTATAGACTTCTATGGGGCTTTTGGTGTGCAACTGTGCGAACAAATGGAGCATGTTGAGTTTTTGCATGATTGAGATTACAGGGATGCAGGGACGGCTTCTGTTAAAGTCAATGCAAGCCGCCCAATGAATGGCAGCTGTGACTGTGGACATGCCGCGGATCAGCGGGAAAGCAGGATATTCAAAAAAGAAAGGCACTGCATGCGCCGGGCATGTCTGTCAGCGCGCCCGGACACATCCGCCGTGCTGCAGAAAGAAGATCCGTGAGTGTCTGTCTATGGCCGTGGACACACACTGATCATATTGCAGGATTCCGCAGTGGTATCTATGCGTGCAAGTGGACATGATGCCTTAATGTTGCTAAAATTAGTGTCTTGCATGCCTGCTGCAGAGCTGTGTGTGTGCATGTACAATGTGCGTGCAGCAGTGCGGTTTGTGTATAATGTGAACTTATGTGCTTGTGCCATTGTTTAAATGGACATACTAGAAACACACTAAAGTGTGTGGTGTAATAAAGACAATGTGAATGACCCCCACGGGTCTTAAGAGGTCTTAAATGACGTCATTGGGTTTATAGATTGGGGGGGGGGGGGGGGTATAAAAAAAACCCCCAAAATTACGGATAAAATATATGCATAAAAAGAAAATGACCCCAAGCCGACGCCAGCCAAAACCGCGCCATGTAATCCCAAACCACACATATATATCAAAATGTGCGAAACAAAATGAGGAACTCCTTCCCATACTTTATTTTAGCGACAATTTACTAATTAAAAACAACACAACTATAAATGCTTAAGTTTTTTGTTGTATTTTTTAGCCTTTTACCCCCAAGAACATGGGGGGGGGGGGGGAGGAAAGTAAGTGAAAGATTAAAAAAAACAAACTGTCATTGGAAAAAAAAGGCAGTAAACATAATTTTGGTAGCTGAAGGGGAAAAAAACAGGACAGTAAAATCCTTAGTGTCTGGTTCAGTGTCAGCGTGCCCATAAGGCCTCATGTCCACTTGCACGCACAGATTCCACTGCTGAATCCCACAGCAGAATCTAGCTGTGTTTGCAGACATGGATAGGAAAATACTTTCTTTTACCTGTCCGGATCCAGTGCGGGTCTCCTCTGTGCCGGCCAGATCTTCCTTTTTCAGCACGGCACATGCGTGTTGGACGCATTCGCAGTGCTGTTTTTTGTTTTTTTTTATCTCCTGCTTTCTTGCGGAAAACTGCAACACGTCCACAGTGACATCTGCGGGTGTGCCGCAGATCGGACGGCTTCCACTAACTTCAATGGAAGCTGTCCCACGGGATGCGCAGAAAAATGGAGCATGCTGCGATTTCTTCCAGCGCGTGCGATTTGCTCACCAGGAAAAAAAAATCCCATCCCCATGCTTTAAATTGCTTTGTGGATACTATTGCATCCCTATGGGCAGCTAGAGGTGCGGATCTCCCGTGTGGATTTTATAATTAAAATCCGCCTGTGGACATTGGGCGTAACTGGACATGATCCAGGATAACTGCATGCAGGTCACTGCTAATTGACGCACTGCACCTGGACTTAACAACTGAAACAATAGCAAGTCTAAGGGCTCCCACCCACTGGCGATTTTTTTTTTCCTTTTGCGTTTTGCGTTTTTTCTGAAGAGCAATTAGAATTGAATGTGTTCCTGTCCACTTGCGTTTTTTTTTCAGTCCGTTGCAATTTTTAACATAGGAACTGTCAGTTGCATATGTGTCCTTATTTTTCTCTTAATGCACCCATGAATGTCAATGGAAATTAACGGAAAAGCCGCGGAAAAACAGCGAAAAACGCGTGGAAAACTCTGCGTTTTTCACGCACGAAAATCGCAAACGCCAGTGGGTGGCCGCCCTTAGGCTGGCTTCACACAAGGTGAGTGCATTTATGCGTGTATTTGCACAATGAACATTGTGTTTTTGTGTGCTCCTCTGCATTTTAGGCCAGCTTTACACTGGCGAGGGCGATACGGGACTGGGATTTCTCGCAATCCTTCTGAAAATGAACGGGGCTGAAGGAGTCTCTCAGCGAAGCAGTCGCAGCAGCAGATTGTGATATTCTCCAATTGTTTTTAATGGGTGATAACGCAGGTGTCCCCGCTTGTCTTCTGCACCCAGCTGTTCCCCGCACTGAGCGCCCGGCTGTAATATAGCTGAGCGCTCGGAGCGGAGGATGCAGAAGACTAGCAGGGTGTCCCCGCTTGTCTTCTGAATCCAGCTGTTTTCTGCATGGACTGCTCTGTTCTTCATACCCAGCCTGTCATCAGGGAGCCGGAGACAGCTGAGACAATATCAGTTGTATCCCTCTGCGAATCCCTGAAGAGACTCATTGTCGTCTTTCAGCACGGCATAACGAAAACTGCATGATGTCAGTGCAGTTACATACAACGATTATCACGCCAAAGATGGCTTTTGAGCAAATTTTGAGCAATAATCATTGTCTAAATGAACCTTAAGCTCTGAATGCAGCATGGCAATTAGAAGTAATCCGCACGTGGTTAGCATTGGTAATCTTCAGCACCTATGGGCACCTTTTGTGTGTTAATAGTTAAGGTCGTTAATAGAGATGAGCGAACGTACTCGTCCGAGCTTGATGCTCGTTCGAGTATTAGGGTGTTCAAGATGCTCGTTACTCGAAACGAGTACCACACGATGTTCGAGTTACTTTCACTTTCATCTCTGAGACATTAGCGTGCTTTTCTGGCCAATAGAAAGACAGGGAAGGCATTACAACTTCCTCCTGTGATGTTCCAGCCCTATACCACCCCCCTGCAGTGAGTGGCTGGGGAGATCAGGTGACACCTGAGTATTAAAATCTGCCCCGCCCACGGCTTGCCACAGATGCATGCTGACATAGATCAGGGACAGTGCTGCTGCTGCTATAGGGAGAGCGTTAGGTGTTATTTTAGGCTTGAAGAACCCCAACGGTCCTTCTTAGGGCCACATCTGACCGTGTGCAGTACTGTTAAGGCTGCTGTGAGCAGTGTTGCACTTTTTTTTTTTTTTGTATATCGGGCGTGCAGAGCATTGCGTCCTCAGTCTGCAGTAATTTTACATAGTATAGGGCCAGTAGTGGTGAGGCAGGGACAGTGGGAAAGGTGAAAGAGATATACTGTCTATATAGGCAGTGGGCTTTCTCAAACAAATTTGGGAAAAATACTGTCTTTGGGCTGGCTGTGACCGTCTTGAGTGTACTGCGTCTCTGCTGGGGGTAGTAGTCCTAATTAATACGCAGCTAAGTGTTACAGCAGGCTTGCGCAAAATTGTTTCCTGGCTCTGCGTTGCCCGTTACATCACCGCCGTCATCCCGTCCAGAGGGAAACATTATACATATATGCGCTGCCTACAGTATCTGTCTGCTGTCTCAGCTCAGCCTTTAAAAAAATAGAAGCAAAATACTTAAAGCCTACTAGTGGCCTTTGG
Source organism: Eleutherodactylus coqui (assembly GCF_035609145.1). Classification (NCBI taxonomy): domain Eukaryota; kingdom Metazoa; phylum Chordata; class Amphibia; order Anura; family Eleutherodactylidae; genus Eleutherodactylus; species Eleutherodactylus coqui. The sequence continues at coordinate 162,856,149 of NC_089839.1, read as the reverse complement.
ACACTTGACTGCTTCTGCGCTATGAATTCCACTAGCTCAGTCATACGCACCTACGTCTCACTACAGGCTTATGCAAAATTCTTTCCTGGCTCTGCTGTGCGTTCCGTAAGCGAAGTCAGCCTCCAACCACAGGCCAATAAGCGGCACATTTAATTACAGCGTTCAGTTTCTGCACTACTGGTAATACACCATGCTGAGGGGTAGGGGTAGGCCTAGAGGACGTGGACGCGGGCGAGGACGCGGAGGGCCAAGTCAGGGTGTGGGCACAGGCCGAGCTCCTGATCCAGGTGTATCGCAGCCGACTGCTGCGGGATTAGGAGAGAGGCATGTTTCTGGCGTCCCCAGATGAATCTCACAATTAATGGGTCCACGAGGTAGACCTTTATTAGAAAATGAGCAGTGTGAGCAGGTCCTGTCGTGGATGGCAGAAAGTGCATTCAGCAATCTATCGACCACCCAGAGTTCTACGCCGTCCACTGCTGCAACTCTGAATCCTCTGGCTGCTGCTCCTCCTTCCTCCCAGCCTCCTCACTCCATTACAAAGACACATTCTGAGGAGCAGGCAGACTCCCAGGAACTGTTCCCGGGCCCCTGCCCAGAATGGGCAGCAATGGTTCCTCTCCCACCGGAGGAGTTTGTCATGACCCATGCCCAACCTTTGGAAAGTTCCCGGGGTCCGGGGGATGAGGCTGGGGACTTCCGGCAACTGTCTCAAGCGCTTTCAGTGGGTGAGGAGGACGACGACGATAAGACACAGTTGTCTATCACTCAGGTAGTAGTAATTGCAGTAAGTCCGAGGGAGGAGTGCACAGAGGATTCGGAGGAAGAGCAGCAGGACGATGAGGTGACTGACCCCACCTGGTTTGCTAAGCCTACTGAGGACAGATCTTCAGAGGGGGAGGCAAGTGCAGCAGCAGGGCAGGTTGGAAGAGGCAGTGCGGTGGCCAGGGGTAGAGGCAGGGCCAGACCAAATAATCCACCAACTGTTTCCCAAAGCGCCCCCTCGCGCCATGCCACCCTGCAGAGGCCGAGGTGCTCAAAGGTGTGGCAGTTTTTCACTGAGAGTACAGACGACCGACGAACAGTGGTGTGCAAGGTTTGTCGCGCCAAGATCAGCCGTGGAGCCACCACCAACAGCCTCACCACCACCAGCATGCGCAGGCATATGATGGCCAAGCACCCCACAAGGTGGGACGAAGGCCGTTCACCGCCTCCGGTTTGCACCACTGCCTCTCCCCCTGTGCCCCAGCCTGCCACTGAGATCCAACCCCCCTCTCAGGACACAGGCACGACCGTCTCCCGGCCTGCACTCACACCCTCACCTCCGCTGTCCTCGGCCCCATCCAGCAATGTCTCTCAGCGCACCGTCCAGCCGTCACTAGCGCAAGTGTTTGAGCGCAAGTGCAAGTACGCAGCCATGCACCCGCACGCTCAAGCGTTAAACGTGCACATAGCCAAATTGATCAGCCTGGAGATGCTGCCGTATAGGTTTGTGGAAACAGAGGCTTTCAAAAACATGGCGGCGGTGGCCCCGCGCTACTCGGTTCCCAGTCGCCACTACTTTTCCCGATGTGCTATCCCAGCCCTGCATGACCACGTCTCCCGCAACATTGTACGCGCCCTCACCAACGCGGTTACTTGCAAGGTCCACTTAACAATGGACACGTGGACAAGCAGAGGCGGGTAGGGCCACTATATCTCCCTGACGGCACATTGGGTGAATTTAGTGGAGGCTGGGACCGAGTCAGAGCCTGGGACCACTCACGTCCTACCCACCCCCAGAATTGCGGGCCCCAGCTTGGTGCTGGTATCTGCGGCGGTGTATGCGTCCTCCAGTAAACCACCCTGCTCCTCCTCCTACGCAACCTCTGTCTCGCAATCAAGATGTGTCAGCAGCAGCACGTCGCCAGCAGTCGGTATCGCGTGGCGTGGCAGCACAGCGGTGGCCAAGCGTCAGCAGGCCGTGCTGAAACTACTCAGCTTAGGAGAGAAGAGGCCCACAAACTGCTGCAGGGTCTGACAGAGCAGACCGACCGCTGGCTTTCGCCGCTGAGCCTCCAACCGGGCATGGTCATGTGTGACAACGGCCGTAACCTGGTGGCGGCTATGCAGCTCGGCAGCCTCACGCATGTGCCATGCCTGGCCCACGTCTTTAATTTGGTGGTTCAGCGCTTTCTGAAAAGCTACCCACGCTTGTCAGACCTGCTCGGAAAGGTGCGTCGGCTCAGCGCACATTTCCGCAAGTCCAAGACGGACGCTGCCACCCTGCGCACCCTGCAACATCGGTTTAATCTGCCAGTGCACCGACTGCTGTGCGACGCGCCCACGCGATGGAACTCTACGCTCCACATGTTGGCCAGGCTCTATGAGCAGCGTAGAGCTATAGTGGAATACCAACTCCAACATGGGCGGCGTAGTGGGAGTCAGCCTCCTCAATTCTTTACAGAAGAGTGGGCCTGGTTGGCAGACATCTGCCAGGTCCTTGGAAACTTGAGTCTACCCAGATGGTGAGCGGCGATGCTGCAATCATTAGCATCACCATTCCTCTGCTATGCCTCTTGAGAAGTTCCCTGCAAAGCATAAAGGCAGACGCTTTGCGCTCGAAAACGGAGGCGGGGGGAGACAGTATGTCGCCGGATAGTCAGAGCACCCTCCTGTCTATATCTCAGCGCGTTGAGGAGGAGGGGGAGGAGCATGAGGAGGAGGGGAAGAGACAGCTTGGCCCACTGCTGAGGGTACCCATGCTGCTTGCCTGTCATCCTTTCAGCATGTATGGCCTGAGGAGGAGGAGGAGGAGGAGGAGGATCCTGAAAGTGATCTTCCTAGTGAGGACAGCCATGTGTTGCGTACAGGTACCCTGGCACACATGGCTGACTGCATGTTAGGATGCCTTTCTCGTGACCCTCGCGTTACACGCATTCTGGCCACTACGGATTACTGGGTGTACACACTGCTCGACCCACGGTATAAGGAGAACCTTTCCACTCTCATACCCGAAGAGGAAAGGGGTTCGAGAGTGATGCTATACCACAGGACCCTGGCGGACAAACTGATGGTAAAATTCCCATCCGACAGCACTAGTGGCAGAAGGCGCAGTTCCGAGGGCCAGGTAGCAGGGGAGGCGTGGAGATCAGGCAGCATGTACAGCACAGGCAGGGGAACACTGTCCAAGGCCTTTGACAGCTTTCTGGCTCCCCAGCAAGACTGTGTCACCGCTCCCCAGTCAAGGCTGAGTCGGCGGGAGCACTGTAAAAGGATGGTGAGGGAGTACGTAGCCGATCGCACGACCGTGCTCCGTGACGCCTCTGCCCCCTACAACTACTGGGTGTCGAAGCTGGACACATGGCCTGAACTCGCGCTGTATGCCCTGGAGGTGCTTGCTTGTCCTGCGGCTAGCGTCTTGTCAGAGAGGGTGTTTAGTGCGGCTGGGGGAATCATCACAGATAAGCGTACCCGCCTGTCAACCGACAGTGCCGACAGGCTTACAATCATAAAGATGAACAAAGCCTGGATTTCCCCAGAGTTCTCTTCTCCACCAGTGGACAGCAGCGATACCTAAACAATACGTAGACTGCACCCGTTGATGGAAGCATCGTTCTCTATCACCATCAAAAACAGGGACCTTTTAGCTTCATCAATCTGTGTATTATATTCATCCTCCTCCTTCTGCTGCTCCTCCTGAAACCTCACGTAATCACGCTGAACGGGCAATCTTTCTTAGGCCCACAAGGCTCAGTCATATGACTTTAGTAAACAATGTTTATACGTTTCAATTCTCAATTCAATAAAGCGTTGAAACTTTCACCTGAACCAATTTTTATTTTAACTGGGCTGCCTACAGGCCTAGTTACAAATTAAGCCACATTAACCAAAGCGATTAATGGGATTCACCCGCCCTCTTGGTTGGGCATGGGCAATTTTTCTAAGGTACATTAGTACTGTTGGTACACCAATTTTTTGGGCCCTCGCCTACAGTGTAATCCTAGTAATTTTTAGCCCACCTGCATTAAAGCTGACGTTACATCCGCTGTGCTGGGCACTGCAATGGGATATATTTATGTACCTCCGGTGGCTTCCTGGCACCCACCCATGCTGTCGGTCCACACGGAGTTGTAACTCCATGTGTCCACTTCTAAAGAACCCCAGTCTGACTGGGGCATGCAGTGTGGGCCGAAGCCCACCTGCATTAAACCTGACGTTACCTCAGCTGTGATGGGCACTGCAATGGGATATATTTATGTACCGCCGGTGGGTTCCAGGGAGCCACACATGCTGTGGGTCCACAGGGACTTCACATTAGGGATTTGTACCTGCCAGTGTCTATGTATTAAAAACCCCGGTCAGACTGGGGCATGCAGTGTGGGCCGAAGACCACCTGCATTTAATCGGACGTTACCTCAGCTGTGCTGGGCACTGCAATGGGAAACATTTATGTACAGCCGGTGGGTTCCAGGGAGCCACCCATGCTGTGGGTGCACACGGAATTCCCATTGTGGAGTTGTACCTGCCTGTGACTATTTATAAAAAACCCCGGTCTGACTGGGGCATGCAGACACCTTGACAGAATGAATAGTGTGTGGCACATGGGTTCCCCATTGCTATGGCCACGTTTTCAGCTCCTGATGGAGGTGGCACAGGATTGGCTTTCTCATTGCTTCTGTACAGCATTATGGGCTATCGCCCTGCCCCTTTTAAAGAGGGTCGCTGCCTGGCCGTGCCAACCCTCTGCAGTGTGTGCCTGCGGTTCCTCCTCATGGCAGACGCACTTATAAATAGACATGAGGGTAGTGTGGCTATGAGGCCAGCGTGTGGCATGAGGGCAGCTGAAGGCTGCGCAGGGACACTTTGGTGTGCGCTGTGGACACTGGGTCGTGCGGGGGGGGGGGGGGGATTGGGCAGCATGTAACCCAGGAGAAGTGGCAGCGGAATGTCATGCAGGCAGTGATTGTGCTTTGTTGGAGGTAGTGTGATGCTTAGCTAAGGTATGCCTTGCTAATGAGGGTTTTTCAGAAGTAAAAATTGTTGGGAGGGGGGGGCCCACTCTTACCGCTATAGTGGGACCTGGGAACCTGAGATGCAGCCCAACATGTAGCCCCTCGCCTGCCCTATCCGTTGCTGTGTTGTTCCCCTCACTTTCTTGAATTGCCCAGATTTTCACAAATGAAAACCTTAGCGAGCATCGGCGATATACAAAAATGCTAGTCGCCCATTGACTTCAATGGGGTTCGTTACTCGAAACGAACCCTCGAGCATCGCGAAAATTACGTCTCGAGTAACGAGCACCCAAGCATTTTGGTGCTCGCTCATCTCTAGTCGTTAACAAAGTCACAGCAATACAGTTATAGAGAAACAGTCGGACCACATTTTTAGTAAATTAAGTCCAGACGATGCTGCAGTCCATTCACAGATATACAGATTATAGATATTCACCTCTTTTATATAAAGCTATAGCGGATAGATGTGAGAGAGATAGATATTATTGCTACGTTTTTATGTCTTGTTCGATTGAAGGAATATGCGGTAAATCCTTATTTCGCATTAGGTAAGAAAGTTGTTTAGTGTTATGTTTCAGAAAGCACTTTTCAAAACTGACCAGTAGGTGGCAGAGTGTTTCTGGGAATGTTTAGACTGAAAATGTAGCTTGAAAATCCTTTCACTATCATTTATATTAAGTTTTTTTTAATGAAAATGTTTCTTGGCAAAAGAATCTCCTGCTGGTAGTGTACAGTGTTGAGATTAGGAGTTTAAGATTATACATGTAACATCCGATTACTTAGAATTGAAATCTATCGAATGCCTCAACAGGTATAGTCTATACCTGTGAACGGCTAGGTTAACTGTTCTATAGACTTTTCCTACCACTGTGAATTCTATCACATGCCTCAATACTTAGCTCTGTACAACTTCCATGATCATTAATTTAGCGATTTACATTAATACAGAACAGTTTACAGTTTTTTACCTTTTTTATTTCTTTAAATGTTTTATGTTTTCTTGCATTAGTAACACTATAGAATGACTGGGACTGGAAGTTTGAGATGCAAAAGGGTTAACGACTTTAAAGACTCTGGACACCTTTTTAGGTGATTTCTTTTTACTTGTATTTTGGGCTGACCATTATTTGTACAGTAGGGTTCATTAAAAAATTTGGGGCCATTTGGTTCCTACAGCTTCTATATAGCACTGTATATAGCAAACTGCAGAAAGCCTCTCCTTTCAGATCCATGAGGTTGGACTGACTGGTTCTCAGTCCTTATCTTTCCTCCTCCGAACATTCTTATCAGCTAATTTATGACCTCAACAAAGATAAGTTTGGTTTCTAAAGCCCCATTTACACTGGACAACTGTTGGGCAAACGATGCCCGACACTCGTCCCTGTGTTTCCTTGCTCCCGTGCTCCTACAGGGGAGCTAGCAGAGCTGGCTGGCTCATGGAGCAGGAGTCCTAAGTAGTAGACCCTGCCAATCAACTATTGACCATTCCTGAGGGTAGGTCATCAGCAGTTATGTCCCAGAAAACCCCCTTAACTGGTGCTGTGTCAAAACTAAATCTGGATTCGTTGCTGAAAACAACCCAATTTCACTTCGTAGCAATCCACTTTTATCACTCATGCCATGACAAATGGAGGCCACAGTAGGCCAGTGTCAAAGGCCGTACATGTAATGGGGGTTAGACTAAATGTCCTTCAGCCAAGTGATATGGCTCCGACAGAGACAAAGGTGTAAAAATGGCGGCACCTGTCTCTGGATGGTTAACAACTAAACATTTGGCGCGATTAGATGATTCTCTACTGGTGGTCTTTCGAGGACGTCCTGAGTCCGGTCACCTTGTGTGCCCTCGTGCATCCACTGGTCTCAACGCCTCCCAAGCACTTTTAGGGCCTAACGTAGCAACACTGTTGAGCAAATCACACCTGCGTTACGGCTCAGTTCGGGGTTTCTGCCTATCTAAGTTATTGGAGGAAAGACTGAAATAAAACGGATTTGATGATTAACCCATTGATTTCAATGGAATTTCATGAAAATAGAGAGCAAATCGACAGGCTTCCATTTGCTTCAGTTCCATTAGGTTTCTGGAGTTTTTTATGGAAAAATAATAGTCTGCAGCGTTATATTTCAGTAAGGGAAAAAAACAAAACAGAACTCTGACAGAATGGGAGTAAACTGAAGACCGTTTCGCTTTGCATTTTTTTTCTTCAAACACCATTAAAATCAATAGGGGAAAAATGGATATCTGTTTTTTTTTATGTATTTATTTATTTTCAATTTTATTTGTTTCTCTCCTCCAAAGATAGAGCGCACAGACGTAAACCCTGAACTGACCCCAACGCAGGTGTGAAAGCAGTCTAAGGCCTCCTTCCCACGAACGGATTTACGCCGCGTAAATTCGCGGCAAAAATCCGCTGCGCGGCCCCCTGCTATTAGGTTCTATTGAACCTAATAGCACAATGCTCACGATGCGTAATTCCACCGCGGAATTACGCACCGCGATTTCTCCCGTCCTCACCCGCAGCATGCTCTATTTGCTGCGGGTGAGGACGGGCTGTACGCGCTGACGGCTTCCATTGCAGTCAATGGAAGCCGTCCGTTCACGCTATCTCCCGCTGTAACCAGCGGGAGATAGCGTGAAAAAACGCTTCCCCACCTACCGCCGCAGCGTCATTTGACGCGGCCGGCGCGTCACGTGACACTGCCGGCCGCGTCACGTGACGCGGTGGGCGTGTCACACGACGCGACAGCGGTGGGCGGGGAAGCGTTTTCACGCTATCTCCCGCAGGTAAGTATAGGGGCTCTGGGGGGCGCCGTGACGGGCTTCACTGCGTAATATTACGCGGCGGAGCCCGTCACGCTCGTGGGAAGGAGGCCTAAGGGCTCATGTTCACAACCGTGTTTTCAGCACGTATTACGTGTGCGTTGTGCGGATGCATGATACGCAGTTAATGGAGTCAATGGACTTTGATCCATGCACATGTGCGTGTAGACACTGCATGTATGCAAATAGAGAAGATGGAACAATACCTCTGCAGCACCATCTATTGGATGGCAGCATTGCTGCAAATCAATGTACGACCCTTTTATATAGGTCTTATAACAATGATTGAAAGTTGAAAACCAAGCCAGAATCCATACACAGACAGCTATTTTGGAGTGTTTGCCCCTCATCAGTGTGCAGTAGGCTTCTGGCTTGGCTAGTGAAAGGCCTATGATGTCGCCTTTATGTCGCCTGCATTCGGGCATATTTGCATTGCTTCTGCCCCCGGGTTCCACAGCAAATACCGTCCATAGTATGCTATAGAAAAGTGCTTTTTCCCCAGTCGTCTCCACGACAGCACCACCTGAGAGCCTTCTCCTGGTTGGATAGGAACACACCGAGAGGTTAAAAAGCTCCCTCCTCTCCCACCTTCCTCAGTGTCTTCCTGTCCTGCCAAGAGGCAGGATCCCCGAGAGGTGCTGGTGGAGACGCCAAAATGAAAATACTTACAGCGGATCGGAGGGCAGTGGATCAGCCTGTCCTCCCTTGCAGACGAGCGGCTCCCAGGACGCCACATGGTGTGGTTCCCCCAGGCTAGGTTCTCCCGCGGCGGCCCATGCGGGGTGCAAAACGGGGGCCTCAGCTTTCCTCCTCCGTCGGCTGTACGTAGGAATGGACACAGCGCTCTGAGTCCCTTTTGACGCGCGTCAGAGGGGGCGGGGCACTGCGTTCTTGTGACCGTCGTGATGGCATCGCGTAGGCATCACCGGACGCGAGGAGGGGGCAGGGCTTGGCGCGGAGGCGCCAAATTTGACAAGATTTATAAAAGGAACCTGAGAGAAGACCAACTCGAACAGGTAAGCCATTGCTATTAGGCTGGCTTGTATTGCTCCAAGGTGTCTGCAGCAATGGTTGACAGATGAGTGCTCCAGCACTGGACATCGCTGAATCTTCAGCTACAGCAGGGGCCGTAAGTAGCCAGTGGGGCAAAAAAGTTTATGCAAAAATCCTATGTATAATGTTTGGAATGTTGCATCCTTATCCGCAAAAAAGCAGTTTGTCTGCAAGGGGGATAAAAACGACGCCTCTCCCAGAACGAAACTCAAAAAATGCGCAGAGTGCGGATCGAGACTGCCAGCTACGTACGAGAGGCCTCTATGCAAGGCATGCGTAGCCAGGCTGGTTAAAGAGGAATCAGGGGGATTCCTGGACGATGTCAGGAAGCTGGCCAAGGAGGAGGTTTGGTCAGCTCTGACATCGCAAATAGCGCCACCAGCGGGGGGATCCAGGGCTAAGCGCCAGAAAAGGGCATAAAGCCCAGAAGAATATTCGGACTTCGAAAGAAGCTTGATCAGGACGGAGCTGCAAGAACAAGCGCCCGAAGAGTCCTCAGATGAAGATTACAAGAAATATCTTTTTAATCAGGAAGACTTGGCATAGCTCATTAAGTCGGTCAGGGCTACACTCAAAATGGAGGAACCCAGAGAGCCGCGTACTATACAGGATGAGATTTTCGGGGGACTAGGGCAAAGACGCAGACATACATTCCCAGTCCATAGCAACATTTCCAAGCTGATTCAGAAGGAATGGAAAAAGCCCGATGCGGGATCTTTCTCCGCTAGGGGGTTAAAAGACGATACCCGTTCGAAGAAGTGTGCGCAAGCTGGGGGGAAATACCCAGAGTGGATGCCCCGGTGGCTAAAAGAACAACTCTGCCCTTTGAGGACGCCACGCAATTGAGAGATCCAATGGATCGGAAGGCTGAGGGCCTCCTGAGAAGATCTTGGGAGGCAGAAGCTAGTATACTCAGACCGGGGGTCGCAGCCACATGTGTGGCCAGGACCCTAGGAGTGTGGCTGGAGCAGATGGAGCTCCATATAACTAACAAAACACCAAGGGAGCAGATTATAAACTCTCTCCCTATCCTAAATATGGCCACAAACTTTTTGGCGGACGCATCGGTGGAGACTTTAAGGCTCTCAGCAAAGGCGACAGCCCTGTCCAATTCAGCCAGAAGAGTCTTATGGCTAAAGTCCTGGTCGGGCGATTTGGCCTCGAAGAACAAATTGTGCTCACTTCCATTCAATGGCCAGTTTCTCTTCAGGCCAGATCTCGAAAAAATTTTCGAAGGCGTCCAACAGGATGAAGGGGTTCCCAGAGCAGAAGCAACAGAAGGGGAAAACCTTTTTTTCGGGCCCCAGCGCAACAGCCCGACTCATATAGGGGCAAGGGCAAGACAGGCCACTGGAGTTACCCCAAGGAGGGTAGAGGGAGAAATTTCCTCTTCAACCCCCACCAGGGGGATCCAACAAAACAGAAACCCTGACGCCATCCCAGTGGGGGCGAGGCTGGGGAACTTTGCGGATCGATGGGCTGCGATTTGCGAAGGCACATGGATCCCAGAGGTCCTACAGCAGGGATACCAAATAGAACTGGTGTCCCTCCCCAGAAGGAAATACGTTACCACAGGAGGCTCAGCACAACAACTACGCCTACTCCAACAGAGCATTCAGGACCTACTACATTCAAACGCAGTATTCTTTGTACCTCAGAACGAAGAGACCCGGGGCAACTACTCCAGAATCTTCCTGATAAGGAAACCATGTGGGAAGTCACGCATGATATTAAACTTAAAGCCACTGAATGCCTTTATCAGATATCGGGTTTCCAGGAGTCTCCACGACAGCACCCGTACATTTCCCCCCCCCCCCCCAAAAATAAAATAAAATAATCAAGAAGTACTAAGGAAAAATATAGGTTAGAATACCAGTTGGGTAAAGATTTAGGTTAAGCTCCTACCTCGACAATTCGTTAGAAACCACTGAGGAAGGTGGGAGAGGGGGGAGCTTTTTAACCTCTCGGTGTGTTCCTGTCCAACCAGGAGGAGGCTATCTCAGGTGGTGCTGTCGTGGAGACTCCTGGAAACCCGATTATCGGGTAGGTATAACCACCTATTTCTTACACATGAGCGGAAACCAATTGTGATTTTCTGCTTGCAGAGGAAAAATCGCAGCATGCTTTATTTTTGTGCAGCATCCGCCCAGACTGCTTACATTGCTGTAAGTGGAAGCCAACCGACCTGCGGAACTTCCGCAATTAAGCTTGCAGGAAACGCGTTATTGCTTATTAACGGTGCGAGAAAATCTGTACTGCTAGATGTCCGGACCATCCGCAGTACTGATGAAGAAAGAAGCCCACAGCCATAAGCTGTTTCTGCCGGCAGAGCATGTGTTTACAAAATGGGTAAACCGCTGCTGGGAGACCAGCAGCGTTTAACATATATACCCGTGGCCATGAGCCCTTACTCAAATCTTATGCATATCTACGGCCTTATGCAGATGGCCGAGTCGAATCCAGCTGCAGGATGTGAGCCGTGCCCCTGCAGTGACCACCGCGGCTCACCACATCCGTCGTCTCCTCCACTCTATGTGCCGGCTGCCGTCCAGCCGACACATGCATAGAGCCAATGCATTAGAGGTGACATTTGTGTAGGTTTTCTGCAAGGCTCGCACAGAAATAGCATATGCTGCAATTTGTTTACCGTGCGAGTTTTCACGCGGTCAAATCGCCACTGTCTGATTAGGATTGCATTATGTAACACAATCCTATGGCAGTGTGCATGGGTGGAAATTCTGTGGGAAATCCTGCCACGGAATTTCCGCCCATGTGCCTGAGATGTAACTGCATGCCAAGTGTGGTTTTAGTTTTTTTGGTTGTTTTTTTAATACCAAGTATGTATTAAGTGTTTGTGTATCAGTATATTATTGAGCAAAGGGGAACATGTGCTTTAAAAGTTAGCAGACAAGGGGGATCATTAGTTTATCTACTGCCTTAGATCCTGCGTAATGAATGTCTTCCTGCGCAGCGTACCGAGGAATAATACCCTACATTAGAGAGAATGATAAACTTCAGTCATCAGCCTAATGTCAGCTTTTTCCTGTGTGAAGGTTACTCTCTAATGAAGTCTGATTTTAGACTGATGCTGCTAATGTACAGATTGTATTTGTGCCAGTGGCGTTTTATTTATAGGTAACAAATGCAGCCATTGGAGTGAGTTAGAAGTGTAATCCTCCTGCGCAAGGTTATCGAAAAAGCATGAAATTCAGCTGAAAATTCTGTGAGCTATATTGTCATTAAGTCGGTAATAGTAAAAATCAAGAGGTGAGAAGAAAACATTAAGGAATACCATTAAAATTAATAGTATTTAATATTGCCAGTGCTTTTGTGTAACATTCTCGCTTAATGCTACACGAGCACTGTCTAGACCGGAGGGCAGATAACCAATAAATGGATTTATAAGACCGTTATCTAGCAGTTCCCTGATGTACTGTTGGAGCAATATTTCCTTCAGCAGCAGGAGAATTCCCTTATTGCAGCACAGCAACTCGGGAAGCCACATTCCCCATGGAGTTGCTATTTTATACTTTAGTTTGTATCATGGGAACAAGTTATTAGCTGCTGTAGGAATCACAGGGTTACACCCGAAAACTATAAATTCCCTACAATCGTGCATGTGTACTAACAGGCACACCTCCCTAAGGAGGAGAATTCTGATTAAATCCCTATACTCTGGGTGGTTTAAGGCAGGGGTCCCCAACCATCGGTCCGCGGACCGGTGGCCGGGCCGTTAGGTGCTTCCTGCCAGTCCGCGTCACCGCCGGGAACACACGTGTCAAACACAAGGCCCGCGGGTTGAATCCGGGCCGCTGCCTCATGTTATGTGGCCCGCGGCGTGCTGACGCCACTCACCACTGCAGCGATTACCAGCTGGGGTGCCGCAGCTCCCCGCTGGTAATCGCGCTGTTGCCACTGATCCCAGTGCACACTGATGTCCGTGTGCAGCCAGGATCCTCCTCCCCGAGTCTCCTGCTCATTAGTTCCGCAGGAGAGGACTCGGGGAGGAAGCCTGACGGGCGCACACACTGACGTCAGTGTGCACCAGGGGATCAGCGTGAGCAGAGGGGGAGCGACGCTGACAGGAAGGAAGAGGTAAGTATATGGGTTGGGGGAGTATGCTTATTACTGGAGGGGGGATGCTTATTACTGGAGGGGGGATTGCTTATTACTGGAGGGGGGATTGCTTATTACTGGAGGGGGGATTGCTTATTACTGGAGGGGGGATTGCTTATTACTGGAGGGGGGATGCTTATTACTGGTGGGGGGATGCTTATTACTGGAGGGGGGATGCTTATTACTGGAGGGGGGATGCTTATTACTGGAGGGGGGATGCTTATTACTGGAGGGGGGATGCTTATTACTGGAGGGGGGATGCTTATTACTGGGGGGGGATGCTTATTACTGGGGGGATGCTTATTACTGGGGGGGGATGCTTATTACTGGGGGGGGCTGCTTATTACTGGGGGGGGCTGCTTATTACTGGGGGGGGGCTGCTTATTACTGGGGGGGGCTGCTTATTACTGGGGGGGGGCTGCTTATTACTGGGAGGGGGGCTGCTTATTACTGGGGGGGGGCTGCTTATTACTGGGGGAGGGCTGCTTATTACTGGGGGGGGCTGCTTATTACTGGGAGGGGGGGCTGCCTATTACTGGGAGGGGGGGCTGCCTATTACTGGGAGGGGGGGCTGCTTATTACTGGGAGGGGGGGGCTGCTTATTCCTTGGGGGGGGGGGGAAGGTTATTCCTGGGGGGGGAAGGTTATTCCTGGGGGGGATGCTTATTCCTGGGGGGGGATGCTTATTCCTGGGGGGGGGATGCTTATTTCTGGGGGGGGGGGATGCTTATTCCTGGGGGGGGGGGGGATGCTTATTCCTGGGGGGGGGGGGGAAGGTTATTCCTGGGGGGGGGGGATGCTTATTCCTGGGGGGGGGGATGCTTATTCCTGGGGGGGGGGATGCTTATTACTGATGGGGGGATGCTTATTACTGGGGGGGGGCTGCCTATTACTGGGAGGGGGGGCTGCCTATTACTGGGAGGGGGGCTGCCTATTATTACTGAGGTGGGGGCTTATAATTATAACGTTGCTGTGGGGGTTAATATTACTAATTGGGCCACTGTGGGGTCGTTATTTTTACTGGGGCCACTATCAGAGTCACTTTTAGGGCTCGTTCACAAGGCGCCTTTTTGAAGCGCTGAGGACTGTGGCGCCAAACAGAGCGTCCCGCGAGTAGGAGTAAGAGCCGCCTCTGTGCAAGCAGCAGCCGCAGCGCCTGTACACCTGTTAGGACCTAGGTCAGTTTTCAAGGTAATCCTGCCGGGGAGGAGGGGGCAGATAAATTATATGCTGCCCTATGTGTGTGCTGGGGGGGGGGAGATAGAGCAGTGGGCAACATATAATCTATGTGTGTGCTGCCAGGCGAGGGGGGGGAGATATATTATACTGCCCTATGTGTGTACTGCCAGGACATTCTAAATGTCATAATTAAATAAGTATGCACTAAACTCCAACCCCCTTCATAACCCTGCCCCATATAACCAAAGCCCTGCCCATGTCCCTGCCCACCCTGCTAAGCCTTGTAAAAATGGCCTTGCTTGAAGCCGGTCCCTGGTGCCAAAAAGGTTGGGGACCACTGGTTTAAGGGGTATTCCAATATGAGTTGGTAATGCGATCTCCCCAACTCTTGAGGAAAAAAGCATACCGATTGGGAGACAGAGGGCACGTCCGGGAGTGTTAGCCCCAATTCCTGTAGAGTCACTGTTTCCCAGTCCACATAGGCAGGTGCAGTCACCAGCAGAGCTTTTGTGGCCTTGCTCTGGTTAGACCAGCTCAATGGAGAGCTGTATTCCAGTAGTAGGTCCAGGGGGGGTCGCGGTGGTCTGTGGGTAGCTTTGATTATATGCCAGACTCCAATATAGATGCTTGTAAATTTTTAATACAACTGAAACAGGATAACAATTTAGTAATTCCTATTTTTAAAGCAGAAGAACAAGTTTTAAAGTCTCTACCCAGCTAAAGGGAGTTCAGTCCAATATCTTTCTGCCTGTTCACCGGGTGGTATAAGTCCAATTCTCTGGTTCACCCGAACAGTCTTACTTTGGTATCATACCTTAATCGTCTGCAGTCACATAGTTTGCAACATTGTCGGACAATGGAAGGAACAGTAGATAAAAAATCTCTTCTGAAGCTCTGAAGAAAGCTTGAACTTGATCCAGTAGTAACTCTCCCTTAGAGGAGCTCCCACCTGTAGGGTCGTTACTACAAGCCACATTTTTACACCTCATGGAATATCCTTTGATCCGCACTCTGCAGCATAGCTGTACAGACTCCCCTACTTTGAGTCTCTTCCCACTCTGAGAGACCCTCCTTGTTTCCACCCATCTTAAAGGCACAGAGGAGCAGATATTACCAATATGTGGCACACATGAACTGTCTCAGAGTTGATACAATGTCTTGTGTTATAGTTTAGTGGGAATGTGAAAGTCATAACGTGCCAAGCCTATTTTATGTCTGGTCCTGTGTTTTGTTTTTTTTCTGAAGTTGAGATAGATGCGAGTCCCAGAGGTGGGATGGAGATGTAGCAGACTTTGATAGCATATCCTGTGGTTAGACCATAAAGGTCTCAGATGTGTGGAGACCCCTTTAATAAGTTTGCTATTGTATGCAGACAGATTTTTTTGCTGTGCGCAGTTGGTTGGTCATGAAGGGGCCGGTGTGATGGCAGAGGTTTGATTCTTCTTAGTTCACTGACATAGTAACTTTTTGGTCCAGTTTTCTTTATAATCCCTGGCAGTCCAGTGAAGACCATAGTATCATTGGTAATTCTTTGGAAGATTGTTTATCCCTGGTGGACTAGTGAGTTGTGGTTTGTGTTATAAACTTTATAGAGTGTTCCTTAAATGGAACCTGTCACCTCCTTGAAGCCCCTATCTTAAACTAAATTTAAGGGATAAGTCCCGCTGAATCTTGGGGTGTACTTTTTCTACCTACTGGGCTCCTCGTTCTCATGCCGGAAGTCAGCGCTCTGTTATCAGTATGGCTCTTTTCATTCAGTCAATGTACTCGCACTCCACTGTTCTCTATGTAAGCACAGAAGATGCTGTAGAAAATGTACAATCTTAACAGGGTGTGTTCCTCTAAACCCATTTATCCGCTATCTACAGGATATGTAGTAAATGTATGTTCACTGGGAATCCAACCGCTGGAACGCCTACGGTTCACAAGAGGGTGATCACCAGGTCCTCTTAGTGAATGGAGCAGAGGTCTGCATTGATGACTACCCCATACCCCCTCACCTCCATTCACTTCTGATCAATGTCCTCAACGACTTACCTCAGTCTCATAGATCAATATTAACGTGGTCACTGGTCACACATGCGCATCAGCGCTCCATTCTCTAGGGTGACTCAGGAAGCGGCATTCTCTTAATCCCTGGTCATTCCAGTGCTCAGATTCCAGTAATTGATCATTTGATTTATGGAAAAATCCTCCATTCACCCCCTCCAAACTCCACTAACCATTTTTATGGGATTAAGGGGAACCTGTCACCAGCTTTCAGCACCATGAACTAAGTTCTAGTGTTCATAGAGCAGAAGTCTAGTGATGTAATTTTTTAACATACCGTATTATGTAAGGCTGAAAAAAGACATTCATCCAATTCAGCCTATTACCCTCCCCCCCCCCCCCCACACACACACACATGTTGATCCAGAGGAAGGCAAAAAAAACTGAGATAGAAGCCAATTTTCTCCCTTCAAGGGGAAAAAAAAGTCCTTCCTGACTTTAATCTGGCAATAGGAATCTTCTCCGGATCACGACCCTTCATTTAATATTGTATCACTCAAGAAAGGTTTCTAGGCCCTTGTATTCTTTTATCGAAATCGCTATCACCACATCCTCTGGCAGAGAGTTCCACAGTCTCTCTGCTCTTACAATGAAGAACCCCTTCTATGTCAGTGTAGAAACCTTCTTTCCTCTAACCGTAGAGGATTCCCAATTGTTAGCCGCAGTCCTGGGTATAAATAGATGGGAGAGATCTCTGATATATTTATTCATAGTTATTAGCTTGCCTATCATCCGTCTCTTTTCTACACTAAATAACCCCAATCTTGATAACCTCTGGGTATTGTAGTCCACCCATTCCATTTATTACTCTAGTTGCCTGCCTTTGTATCCAGTCAAACTCTGATATGTCTTCTGAGTACTGGTGCCCAAAACGACACAATATTCCATGTGTGGTCTGACCAGTGACTTGTAAATATGAAGACTAATGTTCTCGTCATGTACCCCTAGACCTCTTTCGATGCACCCCATGATCCTATTTGCCTTGGAAGCAGCTGCCTGACACTGATTGCTCCAGTTAAGCTTATAGTTCACTAAAATCCACAAGTCCTTTTCCATGTTGGCGTTCCACAGGGGTTTCCCATTCAGTGTGTAATGGTGACATGTATTTCCTCTGCTCATGTGCAAAACTTTACATTTATCACTGTTAAATCTAATCTACCACTTTTCTGCCCCAATTTATCCAGAGTCTTTTGCAACTGCCTTGCGTCCTTGTGTTAATTTCTTTACATAGTTTTGAACCATCAGCAAATATTGATATTTTACTGAACAATACTTCTATCAGGTTTTTAATAAATATATTAAAAAGAATAGGGCCCAAAACCACCCCTGTGGTACCTCACTAGTAACGGTGACCCCCTAGTACTGACCTCTGTGGTACCCCACTAGTAAGGCCTAGTGCCCATGGCCGTGACGGGCTCCGCAAGCAGAATTCCGCAGCGGAGTCCTCACAGAGACCAACTTCCTGCATCCCGTGCCGACGCGCATGCGCAGTACAGCACATGGCGCGCCGACCGCGTCATGTGATGCTGGCGTCAGTGGGCGAGGAAGCGTTTTAACACTATCTTCCGCTGTGCTACAGCGGAAGATAGTGTGACGGATGGCTTCTATTGACTGCAATGGAAGCCGTTTGCGTGTACCCCTGCGGCAAATAGAACATGTCGCGGGTGATTGCGGGTGCTTTCACGGGGTGGAATTCCACGGTGGAATTCCGCACCGTGAGCATTGCGCTATTAGGTTCAGTAGAATCTGCCCGTGGGAATTAGGCCCAACGGTGACCCAATCAGAGTATGTATCACCCTCTGCTTTCTATCACTGACCAGTTACCCACTTACACACATTCTCACCCAGACCAAGCATTCTCATTTTATATACCAACCTTTTATGTTGCACAGTATCAAATGCCTTGGAAAAGTCCAGATACACAAGATCCATTGACTCTCTAGTCCAGTCTAGAACCTACCTCGTCACAGAAGCTGATCAGGTTGGTTTGACAGGAACGATCTCTCATAAACCCATGCTGTTATGGAGTTATACAGCCATTGTCCTTGAGGTCCTCCAGGATAGCATCTCTTAGAAACCCTTCAAACATTTTACCCACAATAGAAGTAAGCCTTGCCTGCCTGTAGCTTCCTAGTTCACTTTTTGACCCCTTTTTGAATAGCTGCACCCCATTGCCTATTCACCAATCCAGTGTCGCCCCCAAAAGTCAACTTGCAGATAGTGCAACAGACTCAAAGCTGCGGACTGTGCGCTTGCACTCCCATTGAACACTATTGGAGTTCATGCACACAACCTGCAGCTTTCAGTCCGATGCTTCGTCTGTGTGCTGACTTTCAGGGGTGATAGCGCACGAATGGGATACCTGGTAGAGATTTAAAAAAAAAACATCCCGGACTCCTGGAAACCTGCTCTATGAGCACTAGAACTTAGTTTATGGTGCTTCTAGCTGGTGACAGGTTCACTTTTAAAGAACCCAAACCGCAAAGAACACTTCCATTAAGTTCCTATGTATAAAACTTGACAGACAAATGTGCCAAGGCTTCAGAATCTATTTCCAATGCTGCTGATAAACTTGAATCTAGCATATAAAAGTTATTTAAACATAATACATGCAGCAATACCGGTGTAGAAAGCCTTAATCAAGCCAGAAAGTGGTTCTATAGAGGAAGTCCTAATATATGAGCTTTTTATATAGTGTTCAAGACAAGACTAGAAGCAGCAGATGAGCTTGTAGTTTACATTGCTTCCACTGGAGGGCAGCAAACACCACCCTTAAATATTATATCCTTTTTGTATTTTGTATTTCCTATGCTGATTTTAAGGCTTATGCAGATGGTTTTGCAGCTTAAAGTGACAAGTCATGTTTTGACTAGGCAACTTCTTTTAAGATTGTAAATTAACCTCAAATGTGTCATCAAAAAGACATCTCATGCTGTGACCGCCATCTGTTGTTGTAATTCTTCATCAGCATTGTACACAGGTACACATTTACATAAAACTGCAACATGATTAATCTTACAGGACCATTTAGGAATAAAAAATGTATGTGACACGGCTTTAGACCTCTGGTTCCTTGCAGAGTTTCTTAGATGGACTAGAACAGAAACTTTGAGAACATTTACCCTCGTAGATACATTCTTGTAAAGCGTCTGTAAAGGGCCGCTCTGATATGTTTTTCATTTATTTTGTAGTATATATGTGAGCTAGTGTTAGCTTGCTTTGTTATTACTTTCTATCTGAAACTCACGGAGTCTTCCTGAGGTGACCTTGTGATCTCAGTTCTCACCAGCTCAGACTGACTTGGCGTTGTGTTCAGTGTCTAGTCCTTTTCACAGCATTTGTAATGCTGTTACATGGACTCTACAACATAAACTGCCTACCAGGGGACACAGACACTCATATATCACAGTTACTGATGATGATCACATAGATCCTGTCACACAGTTATAATGGAGGAGATCACAGCTTATCCGCCTGACTATATACTTATGCTCTGTTTTATTTGGGTGAAAATAGAAGGTAATGATGATAAAATGGTCCATCCGGCCGGCAGAAATGGTATCGCCTCTAGCTAATGCTGTGCTAATGCATCATGAGATTGATGTATAGCCTCTAGCTAATGGTGTCTGCTAAGCATCAGACGGGCTGCAGTGGATGGAAGTGGCTGCAATAACCAGAGGAGACCTGCCTTGTGTGGCTGGCAATCAGGTAAGGGGAGTAGGGATGGAAAAGTGTTTTGCTGGAATGGTCCTTTAATAATCCTCCATCTGCATTGCATTGACCCTAGAATGTGTGTTCACATGGTTGAAACAAGGAAAGGAGTACCTCTGAGTAGAATTCTCTGTTCAACTATTAATATTTTAAATGCACCAGTAATTCTGCTGTACAGATGTGGCAGAGGTTAACTTGACTGTGATACATTTCTGTGACAGGTTAAAGGGCCACTCCAGTGATAAAACTTTATTCTACCCCTTACGCCCTCACCTGATTGCCTGTCACACTATGGAGGCCTTCTCTGTGTATTGCAGCCACTTCCGTGCAGTGCAACTCCCTGTTTGATGCTTATCAGGCTCCATGTTGATAATGAGATTGTTTGGTTTTCACTTTCACATCAATCTCATGATGCATCAACACAGCATTAGCTAGAGGTTATACCATTTCTGCCTGATGAGTGGGCAGTTTAATTACCTTCTATATTCACCTAAATAAGCTACAGAGCATAGGTATACAGTCATGAGGCTAAGCTGTAATCTCTTCTATTATAACTGTGTAATCATCATTAACTGTGATAGGAGTGTTTTGTGTTCCCTTTATAGGTAGTTTCCATGGTGAAGTCCATGTAATAGTATCACGCAGACTGAGATATTGACTACTAACGGAATACATAACTCCAAGTAAATTTGAGCTGGTCAGAATTAGGATCACATGACCATTTGAGGAAAAGGAGGCCTGGAGTCTCAGACAAAGAAATAACTAGGTTGGTAACACTAGGTGACTACTACATAATGACTACTGGGTGACTAGCTACATAATGACTATAAAAATCACTGGAGTGCCCTTTAACTAAAGGCCCTTTTTACATGGTACAATTGTCGTTGTTGGTAGTTCAAAACCATGCGCTCCCGTGGGATTTTGAACAATATTCATCCCATGTAAATGCATGCAGAGACCAGACAAGAGTCGTCCAGACGCTCAGTTTCAGAATAGTTGAGAATTGAATGACCAGCTGTTCAGTGCAAACAGCAGCCGTTCAGTACTGAATGACTGTCTACTTACAGTGCATGGAGGCAGGCGGGGGAAGAATGCTCCCTCCAGCAGCCCCGCCTCCCTGCTGGCCACGCTGTGAATGATCCAGCGATACTCTCTTCTGTGTAACAGCACGGGAGTGAGTATACATGGGGACAAGTGTCGGGCATCATTTACCCAACACTCGTCCAGTGTAAATGGGCCTTTATCCTAAGGCATTCAAAATCTCTCTTGCTCTCTTATGGGCGCCTGCACACGAGTGGAAATTTCCGCCGCTGGAAGCCTGCATAGGATTGCGTTAACAAATGCAATCCTATGCAGACGGCCACGCGAAATCTCGCGCGGCAAACAAACCACGGCACGTCCCATCTCTGTGCGCGGCTCTGCGAGCCCCGCACAGAAACGCCACTCACCTGCCGCCGGCTCCGGTCTGCGCATGCGTCGGCTGCCCGGCAAGCCGGCACATCAAACAGCCGGAGCCATGGGTGAGTACGCGCCGCTCTCTGCAGGCGCTTGGGTCGGGTCCCGCAGCGAGAATTCTTGCTGCCGGATCCTACCCGCCCGTCTGCAGGTGGCCTATCTCTTACCTTTACACAGCGAAACCCATTATAAAGGAATTGAAAAGGCAAACAAACTGTAGCACAGAGTTATCATAACGTGTTACAAAAAGCAAATTAAACTTTGCTACATCTGTACATATGAAAGGGGTTTGTGTGCAGATGTAGGAAAGCTTTAACTTGGCTATGATAACTTTCGGCAACAAGTTATCCA
Source organism: Eleutherodactylus coqui (assembly GCF_035609145.1). Taxonomy (NCBI): domain Eukaryota; kingdom Metazoa; phylum Chordata; class Amphibia; order Anura; family Eleutherodactylidae; genus Eleutherodactylus; species Eleutherodactylus coqui. The sequence goes on along the minus strand of NC_089839.1, from coordinate 162,834,423 downwards.
AAGCCATTAATAAAGCTATTGAATGGGGAAATTGCCACAAAGTTTTCTTAAGATGTTAGACTTTGCTACTTCTGGGCATAAGAAAACAAAAACAAATGAGCTAAACCAGTGACAGGTACACCATAGAGAGAGGGGACCCTGTTTGTCTACGGTAGAAGGAAAGGAAAGTGGAGAGATAGTAAGGCGCTATATACATAAATGTGATTAAAGCACCATTCTTTGGGTTGGCTCCTCTCCCACTTTTTTGCAAACCTTGTAGGACCTGTGGAAAGGGGATCCACAAATTCTCATCACCTATTAAGGTACAAGCCCAACCCAGTCCGCAGGTGCCCAATAGATGTCATATGTGCTGACTCTATGGGTGTGTATACTGTTGCTATAACTGCACCAAAACATCTTGCCTAACAGTACGTGGTAACACCTTGTACATATAGTTTTGTGTGTGACTACATTATAATTATACTGCATTTACTCATCCTAGAATACATAGATAAGTGTGGTTATTAAATAGAAGATGGTACTTTGTGTTTTCTTCTGCTAGGCTACATTCATGCCTACACTATGGGTTTCCATTGTTTGAAAATCACGGAAGTTCTGGATCCGCCATTTAATTGACACGTACGCAGGGACATTGCCAAACTACTTTGGTTACCAGAATTCTGGCGTGGAAAAGTCAAATTTGTGCAGAAGTCATGCTGCTATCTGCGACGGCCATGGCCCGTTCTTGAAAAGTGGGTGTGGCTTGTTGGGAGGGGGTGGC